>NC_135787.1:15332500-15681000 GCF_051106095.1 Pogona vitticeps | reverse complement strand
CATTATTATTATTATTATTTACATGCTCTTTAAGTAGCATTCTGGCTTTCTTTCCAGAAACTTTATCTGAAGTAGATCTATGCAAAGTCTGAATAGTAGCCTCACTGTTGCCCATCAGAAGGGAGTACCTAGAACACAGCCTGCACGAGCACACCAGTCACCTGATCGTAGCCTTCCAGACTGTGGTCAGATGATCTGCATTTGTACTTAAATTAGAATAAAGATAAAGGTAAAGGTTCCCCTTGACATTTAGTCCAGTCGTGTCCGACTCTAGGGCACAGTGTACATCCCAGTCTCCAAGCCATAGAGCCAGCATTTGTCCGTAGACAGTTTCCGTGGTCACGTGGCCAGCACGACTAGACATGGAACGCCGTTACCTTCCCACTGTGGTGGTACCTATTTCTCTACTCGCATTTTTACATGCTTTCGAACTGCTAGGTTGGCGGGAGCTGGGACAAGTGACGGGAGCTCACTCCGTCGTGGGGATTCAATCTTAGGACTGCTGGTCTTCTGACCTTGCAGCACAGAAACTTCTGTAGTTTAACCTGCAGCAGCACCACGTCCCCCTTAAATTAGAATAACTTTTTCTAAATTTCCATCGAGAACTATCAGTACATTTTATGTAAGAGTGTTTTCATTTCTCCTTTTTTTTCTGATGACACATTTCCTCTTTTCTTTTTGGCAATGTGTGCCACATGATTTTGTACTGAGTAGAAGAGGCATTGCTCCAGTGTTTACAGCCAACTCTTAATTCATTGTGTAACTGACTGACTGACTGATTGACTGGATTTATACCCTGCACCATATGGCAACCAGGCCACTCTGGGTGGCTAACAACAAGACAAACAACACAATATCAAACATGATAAAAATAAAAGAATACATACATTCAACAGATACAAGAACTAGTAGGATAAATTAAAACAGATGGCTATAAAGATGATAACAAGAATGAAGAAAGGATGATAAAAGGGAAGCTGAGATATCAAAAACTTAATGGTCAGGAAAAGCCTGGTGGAAGAGCCAAGTCTTTTTATTTATTTACTTTTTTTTTAAAGAAAATCCCATTTTTTAAAAAGAAAATCCCATAGGGTGGTGCCTATAAAAGTGTTCACATTAAAAGTCCTGAACCAGAAAGGAATTCTGACCACATATGAAAATCTGTTAACTAAAGAACAGAAGAGCCAAGTCTTCAATGCTCATTTCACCCCATCCAGCGAGGGTGCCCGGCGGATCTCCACAGGCAGACTGTTCCACAGGCACAATCCGCAGAGCAATCACAGAGAAGGCCTGGTTTCTTGTTCTTTCCCTCCGGGTCTCCTTTGGTGTCAAGGCCCTCAACTGCCCTGCCTGTGAAGAACGGGTATTACGGACAGATCTGGCTGGGAATAGGTGTTTTGCTATGTACCGAGGTCCTAAACCATTTAGGGCTTTGAATGTGATCATCATAACCTTGAAGTCGAGATGCCCAGCTAACACTAACCAGATTATACATTCAAAATAAAATGGCTTACAAGTGTGCAACTGTCACCTTGTTGCAAATAGCTCTTCCCCTGTTGCAGAAGAGAAATATTTTAAACAAACAAACAAACAAATTAGAATACTGGCAAACTGGCAAATTGCTACTGTGTTTATCCTATGTTCAAACCTTTGATAGCGGTTCACTTGATGTGAACCCTCACTTTGATGCCCAGGAACCAGTTTTGCCTGAGAGTGCCTTGCTACTGAGGCTTGAGGTCTCCAGCTCATATCTCAATGAAGATTTGGCCATGGTGATATATGTTTCTATAGCATCACACCCAGACGCTCATGATATATCCTATAAAATGCAACCTTTGAAGAACACACTTAGACAAGAAGGCTTTTAAACAAAGCCACACGTAAACAAGAAGGCTAGTAAAAGAAGCCACATGTAGGAAGTACATGTGGCACTCCCTTACTGAAGCAACTGTACGGACTTCTAATTTATCTCCAGGCCATCCTTTGCAAGGCAGTAGTGAGTTTTAAAACCAGGGGTGGGCAAAGAGAAGACCATGACTCGCATGCCATGCTCAAAAGCTGTTCTTTGTGAACACATGACTGAGGTAGCAAGTCGGGAAAAAATGTTTCTGAACCATTAAAAAAGTTATTTTGCCATCCCAAGAAACCTTCACAGGTGGCCTGTTTTCCAATTGGGTGCTTTCAAGTCTTCCCAAGGCCCACGAAACTTTTGAATTCATAAAATATGCACTTATTTAATATATATAGTATGCAAATTATTCTCTTTGGGCATATCCTCTCTTTAACTCCATTCGGGGTCTCAAACATGCGGCCCGGGGGCCATTTGTGGCCCGCCGGACAATAGTTTGTGGCCCCCGCCTTCCTACCCTCCCAGCGCCCACGCATCCTCTGCTGTCAAGAGTCAAAAAAAGCGTAGCCTTGCTCACCAGCTGTCTCCCAAGACAGCGCCTCTTGCACCCTCCATCCAGAACTGCAGCCTGCCAACCAGTCCGTCTGGCTAAGGAAACTCCTGGGCGGCTTCCTCGGGCTCTTGCTCCGCTTAGCGGAAAATCTGATGTGGCCCAGCCTCACCCAGACTCTGCCTCCAGCAGCCCCCAGGTAAATTGAGTTTGAGACCCCTGCGAGTCTAGAAAGTACAGGCCTCATACTGCCAGAAAACCTGAAAAATGGCCTCAGCCCTTCTGTGATCACCCACCCCAGTACAGATCCTATAAAAAGAAGCCATCATTATAATACTATCTACCTCAAGTCTCACCAGTCTCTGCTAATTTATTCTCACTGAATTGGATATTATGATATTCCTGGCATTTCTCAAACTCAGTTTCTATACAAACAGTTTGCAATGAAATGGATTATAATACTCCAATTCCCTATTGCCCCCAGACAACACAAAATATTAGTCCTGCCTCTCCAGAGACTGCATTCTAAACATGTTAGCAGTAATCCAGAACCTTAATTCTATTTAATAATTCAATTTTTAAGAGGAAGGGGGGGGGAATGAAGATTATTGACTAATTGCTTTTATGTTTTTATTAATCTACTCTACTGGACATCAATTTCACCTAGAAAAAAATAGTCATGAGGAGAAATTGCACCTTGGGCACAATTTATATAAACTAAAAGAGCCCAAGGCAACATGAAATGCGAAATAAAGCCAATTCCCACTTCTGATTTATTCAAAATAGAATTAAGTCTAAACTAGATTCATTAGGTCTATTTCATTCCCTCTTCCCTCTAATAAAAAGCCAACTGCAGAGAAAAGTACTCCAAATGAAAATTCTCAAGGCAATTTTCATCTACATTCTCAAATATTAATGATAAGATGACACACTTTTTTCCCCAAAGGAAATGCAATTTTCAGTTACTTGTGTGTTTTTCTTTTTCTTCTCAAATGAGAATAAGCAGTAGCTATCGCTTTCCTTTGCTCAACATAGCGGAAATGCTTTTTAAAAAATGAAAATAAAATCTAAACCATCTTTGCTGATTCACATAAACTCTTGCTTCGATGACCATTTTGCAAAGCAGCAAAACAGAGGGAGTCAGGAGGAGGGGTTAGCGACCACAGACTAGACGGATCGGGATTGGGTGGAGAGTGTTTTTAAAACATTCCACCACCACCCCCAGCCATGCAGGACTTCTTCTCCATGAATAGATACCATGTTGCTGTAAGAGGTGAGCCTGGTAAGGTATTAACTCTGAAACCATGATAGCATGTGATGGTGACATGGGGATATGTGTAAGCCCCACCTCCTGTGCTCCACCTAAACCAGTATAAAGTTGATTTTTGTGTATACACTGCAAAGGTTTTCAAAAAGTTAATTATGCAGGCTACACATTGCCCCCTCCCCAGCAAGCTGGGTACTCATTTTAC
This sequence comes from Pogona vitticeps, assembly GCF_051106095.1. NCBI lineage: Eukaryota > Metazoa > Chordata > Lepidosauria > Squamata > Agamidae > Pogona > Pogona vitticeps. The sequence continues at coordinate 15,677,129 of NC_135787.1, read as the reverse complement.
CGACCTCAGAAGGATAGAAGGCTGAGTCCACCTTGAGCCAGCTACCTGGGATTGAACCCCGGGTCATGAGCACAGTTTTGGCTGCAGTACAGCGGTTTAACCACTGCACCACAAGGCTCTATTAGAAAAGGTTGGGTGATGGTCAGGGTGGGTCTTACAAGTGCATCCCCATTTCCCAACATTATTTCAACTCTCCACAGTTTCAGCCTTTAATATTTGAATGAGTGTCATCTAGGGTCAAGTATCTAGATCAGGACACATATGTGGGCAGGATGGAGTCCATATAAGCTCCACTCATAGTCCATGACCTCTCATTTTTTCCCCACCTTTTAAAAAGTCTCCATTAATCCCAATGGACATTCTGGAAAACTAACAAATGAACCAGGAAAGCTTGGCAAGGGGGAGGCTACTGTGAAAATAACATACCCCCTTGGTGCAACTGCAATCAAGGACCACATCCATCCTTAAGAGTGTGCAAGCATTGATTACTACTATGCCAAATTCTCTCCTTCCAATTTCTCATAGAGTCCTCGGTCTCCTTAGGTCCTAACTGCAAGGAGTGAGTAATCCATATGATAGCAGTGGCTAGGTAAAGCACAGCCTTAAGCCAGTTTAACCCCCTCCACCAAGCCATTTTTGGGGCTCTTAGGTCTCACAGATTCCAGAGAAGCAAGGGACTTCCATGTGCACACACTCGTTTTAGGTCCCAAAGTCAACATGGAGCCAACATTTTCTTTCCATTGCATATTTTCTAGTGCTCGATTTTTACACAGAAAATTTCCATGTCTAAAAAAATAATTGTTTCATAAAATTCATTAGGAACAACGAATGAGTGGCAAAATGCCATTGGTCTGAAATTGAACAACACGGTGCAAACGATTTAACAGCCAATGAAAGTGAAACTAGAAGTGGAAGAGAATTAAACTCTGCTGGAGGTAGATAAAGGAAAACCACAGCATAACATGCACAATTCACTGGATGAGCTAAAATTAGGACATGAACAGTTTTCAATGCTATTTTTACTTTAAATTAAAGCAAACAATGTAAGGACAGTACATGTGATAAAAAATTAAAGACTAATGTTCTAATAAAACACCATTTCCACGTACAGCTTTGAGTTTATTTCCAAATAAGATTTAAACTGCATTAGGTCCCTTCCACTAAAAAAATATGTTATGTCCTTTCCTCCCAACACATATTTCTATTTGTATACTTGTGGGCTGTTAGGATTAGAGATGGGCATTGGTTCATCATAGTTCATAAAAGAAGCAGCAAAAGGTGCTGCTGTTCCCCTCCCCACCTCCTTTGCATCAAACGGCCAATCACTGGGCCCAGAATTCTTGTTTGTTTCCACCTCCTTGGCTAATCTCCCAGTCATGAGCAAGAGCACAGATGTTTTCTGACCCACCCTTATGTCTGAGTGGGAGATCAGCCAAGAGGGCCGGGCAGAGAAGCCTGAGCTGTTGCTGGGACAGGAAGATCAGTTGACGAGGTGGGGAGAGAAAGCAAGGTAGGGACTGGTGAGTGGCTGTTTGAGTCAGAGAAGGCGGAGGAGGGGAGCAGCAGCACTTGTGCAGCTGCCTTTACGAACTGGGACGAACTCAGACGAACCAGTTTGTGCCCATCTCTAGTTGGCATATTAAGACATTTTGGGCAAATTCCTATTACTTAAGACCTCCCTGTGTAAGTCTATCAATCTCAATCTCAACTGTGAACTACCACCGTTAAGAAGTTGGTGTTTGCATTTGATGTCACAAACCTGTCATGTGACTTGGTGCACAACGACAAATACATATGCCAACATTTTAACTAGCAGCCATTCACCACTAAAATTTATACTAATGGATGTAACACAGCTCAATTACTTAATTGGGTCTGGCTTTTATTTAGTAAATAGAAGTCACTTTCCATCCAGAACACTGGGGGGGGGGGGGGAATCCTATTTGAAATTTCCAGAAAAAACACACTAACAGGGTTCCAATCCCCAAATCTAGCACTAAGGCAGCTATTGCTTGAAAGGTTTTACACTCTATGGCTAGCAGAATATGTAAAGGACACCTATAAAAAAAAAAGAAACATTTTTAAAAGAATTGTCTTCTCCAGCCCAAAAAGTCTCACAATGACATATAGAAAAATAAGATGACAAGTAATTAAAAGATTCCTTTAACTGCATCTTTTAAAAATCCAATCAATTTAATGTAAGAACAGCAACATCTAAAAGACAACAAAAAATACCTGCCAACAATACCTAACTGAAGTCCAGCAAATCCTGTATATACAGCAATTTTCCACTAACAAAAGGAAAACACAGAGGGTGAGAGACATCCTGGGCTCTGGAAATTCTGTGCTGGATAACACATCTAATAAATAATAAATCGGTTCTCCGTAGAAAAGGGCTATAACTCTGAAGTGTGTTGGAGGGAGAACTATATTTATCTGTAGCATTTACAGTCCACCTTTTCTCAACAGAACTCAAGGTGACACACATATGAGACTCAAGCAATCTGCCACCCAGGCTTTAAACAAACTGAAAACAGATTAGATTTAACAGAGGCTACATTTTGCACCTTCAGAACCATGCTATAGAGTCTCTAGATCAATTAGAATTAATTGGCTTGAATCCTATTAATTTGTTTTTACACCAGCATTAAGTGCAATGACATAAACTGAACTGGCAAATCACACCCAGTGAGCAGGTCGTCATTCATATTTCTCACTGCACACCAGTTGTGTGAGTTTGTGCATGCCAGAGGATACAAGCAAGCAGCACCTTGTTGACTAGAAGAAATTCACTGCTGCAATTTACACTGGATTTATACTAGCATAACTAATCAATAGGAGTCTGGTCACTGTATTTAACCACTGCAATTCAAATATCTGTATATGCAGGCTGAGATTTATCTCAAAGATATAATTTGCAATCCATCCATCCATCCATCCATCCATCCAATGGTAAAATATTTGTCTCCCATCCAATATTATCCCCTTGTTCCATTATTGCTCCCTTTCTATCTCTCACTTTCTATCCTTCCGTTCAAAGAATGTGGAGGTGGATCTTACCCATGGAAGTGGGTAACATCTATGTTAAAACTCACAATGGTTGTTGTGGGTTTTTCGGGCTCTCTGGCCGTGTTCTGAAAGTTGTTCTTCCTAACGTTTCGCCAGTCTCTGTGGCCAGCATCTTATGTCCTCTGAAGATGCTGGCCACAGAGACTGGCGAAACGTTTGGAAGAACAACTTTCAGAACACGGCCAAAGAGCCCAAAAAACCCACAACAACCATTAGATCCCTGCCATGAAAGTCTTCACGAAAACTCAGAATGTTAAAAAGACAATAAATAAACATGGGATAAAACAAATAAATTAAAAGCACTAATAAACACCAAAACAGTTGGAATGAGAACTGATGGTCATAACACATAAATACGCACAAGTGAAAAGATAAGTCTTCCCATGGCGCCTAACGTTAATAAAGTTGACACCAGGCTTTTCTTTTTGGAAGTGGTCACTCCAGAGCCACTTTCCAACATCATGGAAAAGCCATCTGAGCACAGTCCAATAGGTATAGAAATGTAGTGTACAGAAATTAACTGCTTATTTCATTATCCTGTCACTTAATGCTCAGGGTTTTTAGTAGTACTTGAAGTAATGTCAGCACATCTTCAAAGAAAACACTGTTAACACTTATTAGAAAACAACTCAGAAAATGCTTTCAATATTCAGATACATGATTCTTTACCACTATTTGTGCACACTATGTAAAAACGAATATAAATATTTTAAAAATCAAGTCCAGTCATACAGCAGTAGTTACTATTCCAAATGCTTCCAAACAAAAACTCTTACACAGCAAGAACAAATGAACACATTATTTTCTTCAATTTATGCACCAGTCTAATTGCTATGCAGATGCAATTAAGGAGATCTGAGTAATGCAAAACCAAGAGAGCATATGGTTCTCAGTTCCCAAAATCAGAGGCATAAGAGAAGATTTCACACTTTGGGCTGTGAACATGGAATCCTGATTAAAAGGTTGCTAAATAAAGAAGTTGCCTATGTCTTTTTAGTACTGTATTTTTTTTAATCTTCTCCAAAAATGTGCAGTTGTGAAAGGCATAGGTAAAGGAAAGCTGCCTAGCTCTTGATAACTTAAACAGGATTTTCCAAGTCCTACTGCGAAATCATTTGCAGGCACTAATTATATTCAAATGTAATCATTAGAAAGACCAGAATGCCACTCAGACTCATCTTTTCACCCCATGATAGAGAGATAAAGAGATACCATTGTTAAAAGAGAACATAGATAAAATTTGGGGAGAGCAGACCTGGAGTGATGTAATGAAGCCGTACAACCCAACAAAGATGCCTATCAGCTGAACCAGGTAAGAGACTGGATAAGTTCTTCATAATACTTTTGAAAAAGGATGGGTACAAAGGCCAAATGTAGTGATAATTAGTCTAATTAGGATGAAATCAAATGTATACACTAAAGGTTAGAGATTATGATATTTTTACAGGAATCTAGTAAGAGATGTCCCACAGCTGGGTTACAAATTAAAATTACATTTTAATTTTTCACATTGGTCCCTTTCCAACTCAAATACGCTTTCCACAAAACACGTTCCTACACTGATAGGAGCACTGTTGCAGGGGTCTGGTGCTAACTGAACATACAGAAGAAGCATGTAGTTGAGTAGTTCCAGGAATATACTACTTCAAACTGAAGATGGGAGAATCACACATTTGGATGTTCCTTCAGTTAAGGTGGCAGCTGTTTTTGTCTACTGCCACCCAAAAAGAAGATAAAAGAGAGTTACAATTAGGGACAGTATGCACAAACTGGGAGTTCCGTGTCTAGTCACGTTGGCCATGGGACCATGGAAACTCTCATCGGACAAACGCTGGCTCTATGGCTTGGAAATGGGGATGAGCACCGCCCTCTAGAGTCGGACACGACTGGACTAAATGTTAAGGGGAACCTTTACCTATGCACAAATTACAGACTGACAAGAAAAAAAGAGGCCTGTCACTCTCACATGGGCCTGAAGAATCTTAAGGATTTATTCTTATCCTGTTCTTGGCCACTTACACCCCACACATATTCTTCATCATCATCTTAGAACTGCAGAGCTAGAAGGGATCCTGTAGATCATCGATTCCAGCCGCTGTCCAGGAGACACAGTGGGGAACTGAACTCCCAACTTCTGGCTCCACAACCCGATACCTAAACCACTGATCTATTCGTGGCAAAGCACATTTAATATGGGGACCCTGTGTTTGAAAACTTGGTTGTGAAACATATTTAATATGGGTGTCTGTGTTTTTGTAAACACAGTCTTAAGGTGAAGAAAAAGAATTCAACAGAGGATAGAAAGCATCAAAATGGGTGACTCTGTCCTCTTTGGGTCAATGCTTCAGTGTATTTGAACAGCTATTTATACACACATGAGCCTTTCACTATTGATGGGTTGAGCATGTATTGTTCAATCCAGTATTTATAGCTCAAGTGATAAGCCACCCTAACTTTAAAACAGCACTACTATAGTCTACAATCATCCTCCCTGCCCCATCTTCTGAACACAGCATTTACTTCATACTTCTATCATTTCAAGAATGGGATCGACCTTTTACATGGTCTGATGAGCGGCATGGTCTGACAATCATCTGCTTTGACTTGGTTCTTCAGGCAGAATGCTTTGTAGTGAGAACCCTTGCAAAACCAATTTTCCCCCTCTCTGCTTTCACACTTTTCCTTTTAAAAGAAAAAAAGGGGGGGGGAAGGATAGAGATATAGAAATATTGTATTTTTCCATCGCCAATGCTCCCCAAAGCATGGTGTTACTTAAATCTGCCAATGCATTGTCCAGTGCAACACAAGAATGCATTAGGAAAAAGGAATGAAACCATTTCAACTGGTACTCATATATTCCTGCCACTAACTCCACTGTTTTAATGAAGAAGGTAGCAGCATGTCTTTTTCAGATTGTCTTCTGTGAGAAATGCAGGTCATTGTGCTGGTTAGAACTGATGGAAATTGCACTGGATGGAAAATGAGGAAGTAGGAAGACAGTTTTCCAGTTCTGAGCCAAATGAACTCAGGTTTTGACTCAAGGCCAGCCCAAAACATTGGGGTTTTTGGGCTGAGATGACGGGAATACTTGGTGTCTTTATACTCCCGCACTAGATAAAGACATTGACCAGACTGAGGTTGAACGTTATTCGAAACAGGAGATCAGGTGGCTGTCTAAGGGCAGCAGACCAGCTCAGTACGTCCAGGGCAAGCTACCTGGAGCACAAATTTCTGCTCCTCCCAGCAACTCACCTTCATTGTCCAATATGCCACACCTGAGGTCTTTCCCACACCCTGATTCATGATAGGACTGGCTCGATTCCAAGCTGTTTTGAACAACAGGAGGAGAAGGAGGTGCAAAGAGGGAGGTGGGAAGCATACCAATCACTTGAGGTTTTATGCTATCCAAAAAACCCAACAGAAAACATACAAGCGACAACATTTTGCTCGCCTTTAGTAAGAATAAGAGGGGGAAAGGATGTTTTCAACACAGAGACAGAACAGCTCTCAGCTGTGGGATTTTCACTCCCCGTCTCTAATATCAATGTCCTTGCCAAGTCCAATTTGAACCTAATGGAAAGAATGGATGCAGTACTTCAATCAAACCAGTGTGGAAGAATTTGGAATATGGCAATGAAGGTGGAATTTGCATATTTAAGAGGGCAAACAATCGAACAAAATGCTGGGGACAGTTCTCATCTTCAGATCCTTTGGACCAAATCCACCTAGGGAGTAAATTCTACTGACACCTACGGTATTAGAATGGTGGTTCCTTTTGCCCATCAATTACTGTTTTCTGAATCAAACACCCTAAGAGGAGGGGCAGATAATGAAAGGGAAGAAACAATTGAGTGACAGAGACGAAGAGAATCCACTTTCCCACTTAATAAAAGGAAATATTGGTGAGCTTGACTTCATGCCCTGTAACCAAATATGACAAAGAAAATGAGGCACATTAAATGTGTGGTCCTCCTACAGCCTTCCTTAAAAGGAGCATGTCTGGAACTCTAAGGCTGCCGAGGTGTAAAAGAGCGGCTGACAACAACAAAAACTCACAGCAGCTGAAATGCAGACAAAAGCCTAATGAAAGTGAATGAATAGCAACACCTTTAATCCTTTTCTAGTGGTCGGCTGTGCTCAGGCTGGCAGCAGGAATAAATTCTAAGTTATTGTAGCTGCATTCAAAATAATATCCCAGCTAATTTATTTGCACAAAAGCAACCAAGCTTTCAGTTGCTCTAATCTCCAATGTACACTTTTCATTAAGTTGCCCACTAAATATTAGGATGAAATGGTTCCTCAAGAGATACTGCCTACTCTCAGAGCCTTAATAGGAAGCTATTGGGTCAGTCTATGGCCTAGAAGAGAAGATTCCCTGGAAAAGACCCTGATGCTGGGAAAGAGTGAGGGCAAGAGGAGACGGGGACGACAGAGGACGAGATGGCTGGACAGTGTCATCGAAGCTACCAACATGACTTTGACCCAACTCCAGGAGGCAGTGGAAGACAGGAGAGCCTGGCGTGCCCTGGTCCATGGGAGTCACTAAGAGTCTTGACTAAACAAAAAAAATGGCCTAGAACCATCCACTGCCTTACTGTGATTGAAGCTGATAAGGTGTACAAGCTGGTTTCATGAGACTGTGATCTTGTTCTCCCAGATGGTCTGAACATTACAAGAACTATCATAGGTGCTTAACCCTACCATCCCAAAATAGGTTCAGGACCTTGGATAGCTCCTTTAAGTTTCAAGGAAAAATGGAGGGGATTCACTTTCCCCATTACATCACATCCACTAGCTTCCACTGGAATATACCAAATTGCGTTTTTTTAATACCTGATACCTTGGCAGGGCCCCACATTGTATTGGTATCTGCCATGAGTACCATCCTCATGCTTGCTGCCTTTTTAATTACGGCATGGGGTATACAGTGGTGCCTCACTTAGCGAGCGCTTCGTTTAGCGATGAAATTGCATAGCGACAAACTTTTTGCGATCGCAGTAGCAAATGCTTTGTGATGTTCCCTATGGGGGGAATTTTTCTTTGCGAGGATCGGTTCCCTGCTTAGGGAACAGATCATCGCAAAGCCACCATTTTCGCACAGCTGATCGGTGGTTTCAAAATGGCCACCGGGAAAAAACATGGCCGCCTGCTGTTTTCTGGATGGATTCCTCGCTTAAGAGGCACCAGAAATGGCCGCGCTATGGAGGATCTTTGCTGAACGGTGAGTTTTAAGACCATAGGAACGCATTAATCGCGTTTTAATGCGTTTCTATGGACTTTTAAATTTCACATTGCTTTCGTTTAACAGCGATTTCGCTGGAACAAATTAACGTCACAATGCGAGGCACCACTGTATTAGGAACTTAAAACAGTTCCTGAAACTTAGCTGCCCAACATTAAATGCCAAACTACTGCTGTTGCAATGACTGTGCAAACCATCAGGGCCCACCAACAAAGGAAGAGACACACCAAAATAAAAGGGGGCTCACCAGAGGTTGGGAGTTTGATTTCCCACTACACATCCCAGCCTTTGTGGCCATGGCTAAGCTGGAGAAGAAGAGAATAGTAAACTACTTCTGAGTACTCTCTATGAAGAAAACCCTGAAAAGGGTAAGTCAGAATTGACTTGAGGGCACAGAATTATTTTATTTCCATTCTTTACAAATACTGCAGCTCCTTCCAGTGTCAATTGCTGGCATCCTGAAAGTGGCACACAAGAAATAAAACACTTCCCCTGAATATATGCATAGGATCAGGGGAAGTGAAATAATTTTTATTGTGTTGATAAATTATCACTAAATTATTGCTGACGCAATGAATAACTCTGATTAAATTACAAAAAAATACTTTTGTTTGCCTCTCTGTATATTGCCAGTCGAAAACATGGCTGTGAGCAGTTTCTTGATCAGCAATACACAGTCAGTCAATATTTATTAATACTTAATTGAAGTGATTAATTGCATCAGCAAAAATCTGGCAGATGTAAAATAAAAATAATTTCACTTCCCCTGACCCTCAGCAGATAATCAGAAGAAGTCTTTAACTGACAGGAGAGCACGCTGAAGCTCAATATGACATTCACACAGGAGGAGCATGCCAAATGGCACACGGCTCCTCCCTGCAACCTCAACTAATCCTTTATAGCCCAATCCAACCTGTACCAAAACTGCCAGTCTGGACAGGCCCTATATTACACACAAGCCATAACGTCAAAGCACTTATCCAGGTGGATGGCTATATAATTAAATCTTGAAGCTACTGAATTCCACAGTTTAGAATTAAAATTCAACTTAGCTCTAGCCTTAAGCCTGTGTTACCCTAAACTCCCTACATCCAGTTCCACTATCGATGATAACTCAGAAGGAATACAGTCCACATTAAGTGGTTAGAGTAGCAGTGTAAATAAATAGTAGCTCAAGCAATGATCCTTGATGTAGGAATAGGAGCATATACCTTTGTCAAATCCTGGAGGGTACATAGATTTTCTTTAAAATAGGGATAGAGGAACACACAAAAGTGTGCATTCAATTTCAGATATCTTTTATTATTTTTAAACTGAAAGCATTTATTGATGATGTATAAAACATCTACTTTCTATGTGGTGACTTTATACCCAATCCCCCTTCTGTTAGAAATTGACCACAAGTAAACTTCTCAGTGCTGAAAATACTGCACAGTTGCAATCTACATATTGAAACATACACCAAAATAAAAAAGACATGCAACTTGTGGGGGAATTAACCTCAGCCTTGCCTAAGTGAATTTCATTTCCAGAAGCTGAGGGTATTTCTGCACCCCCCAAATCTATATAACTCTCCTTCTAAAAATGTTTGAAATGGCCATCTGGTGGCAGAAATGAAACCACAGATCTTGGGCAAGTGCTATAAACTTTAAATAGATGATAACAGTACCTGTGTGGAAAAAGCAGCATCATTAAGCCAAGGACAAAATATATCTTAAAGAAAGAGAGGATAAAAACCCATTATAAATGATCTTAATGTAACTCTCAAATCAGGATGTTCTGCTAATTGTTACACAGCACATCTGCCATTTTAAACCCGAACATATGGTGCAAAATGTTATTAAGAATGCTGAGTAAGGGAAAGCATATGAAGGAAGGAAGAAAAGTGAAGAGGCAGGGCACGTGCATCATTTAAGAGGCATGGTTACTACATCAGCATTCCACTGGGAGCAGGAGAAGAACACAGCTTGCAATAATAAAGAATTACTAATTGAGCATTTGTACTCCAGCACAACATAATGCAGAAGGACCTACTTCGGCTGCTGCACTCTTCTACTCTGGAATATGGAATAACCTTCTACTCTCCAGGTTTTCTGATTTCTATGATCTGAGTCCATCTCAGTCAAAACAAGAGCTGTGCGCTTGGATAAAAGACAGTGTAGAGTACAAAGTGTATGACTTCCCTTTTTCTATAGGGATGGGACAAGACAACTGACTTTATCAGAGCTTGGACTGAACTCTAGGAGCAACCCAGCCATCCTTCGTAGCTGTGGCATTCTCAGAATTCTTGTTAGAGGAAAATGTTTCCAAGCTCTGAAGCACCTGAGAGGAAACACACTTCTAGCTCAGTGGTTCCTAACGTGGGTAACCCTTTTGGACTGCAATTCCCAGAAGCCTTCACCACCAGCTGTGCTGGCTGGGGTTTCTGGGAGTTGCAGTCCAAGAACACCTGAATTACCCAAGGTTGGGAACCACTGTTCTAGCTGATTCTTCAAGTTTACAACCTACATTTTAGAGCTTTGCCTACAGAACCTGCAGCTTCCACATCTAACCAAGACAATTTTGAGTCTTTTCTGTTTCTCCTTCCATTCTACAATCTACAGTGTTAAGCAGTGCAGCCTAATCAGACTCAAGCGCTCACTTTATGCCATTTTAGTGCCCTAATCCCTCAATTAATTTCTTTATTGTGGTCAATGACAAACATTATAGACAAATAAAAATGTGTTACCTAGCTTTGATTTTGGATTTTGCATAGAAATTAGGTGGCTCCTGTGATTCTTTTTTCCCCCTCTCTTTTCATTCTGCAACGGCCTTTCTTCTACTATAAGGGTCAACAAGATTGTTCTTTTAGTTAAAGATTTATTTTTAGAAATCATTATTGCCCCATAATGCATTATAGGATTAGGCAAGGGAAACAGAAAAAAAACTATTTTCCTTGTTATTTAGACTCCTTCCTGGAAAAATATTTTGAAGTGGCACAGTCAAGGCCAGCTTAAGAGCTCAAGCCAAGATCTTTCATTTCTGCAGGAAACAGACCGGCTTAGAAGAGGGAGGCCCCCACCCCTCAGAGCAAGTCACTGCCTTGTTTTTGCTTCAACATAGGGTGAAAAAGATGACCAATGGTGACTCAGAATGCCTGCTGACTTTAAGGACCAAGGTATGCCACGTATCAGTTTTACGAAAATTAAAATGTTATCCTTCCAGAGATGTATTCCTTCAAAGCTGACAAGTTTGCTCAATAGAATTGCAAATGAAGCCTACGATTTCCTACCTATGTCCAACATTCTACCAAAATTGAGCAAATATGCAACTTGAAGATCTGCACAAACGAGGAATGCAGATTTTCGTTTGATTCATGTACATAGTTGAAAAATAAAAACAAAGGGAAAAAAAGCAGGCATTTTCTCCACGTTGGGCTAGATCATGGGACGTTTTGCACATTTTTTGTAATTTGCCACATCTTTGCAAAAAAATTATGCAAAAGTGTGTTTTGTGCAAAAGCTTGTGTTTTGCCCAAAAATGTATTTTTGCACAAAATACATGAAAAACACAAGAATTTTGTGCAAAAGAAAATCCATCCATCCTTTTTTGTTATACCAGTGCTGACCAAAAACAAACAAAATATGGGTCCTTTTTGTCCTGGTCCAGAAAAAAAAATCTTGCAGAAGTTCAGGATTTTTAAACAGGCGTCTAGACACAATTTTGGGGTGGCAGCAATTTAAGCTGGGGAAACAGCCAGTAAGAAAAGGTTATCTAGCACAATCCCCCAGTACCGTTGTTATAATCAACTCTACCCATTTTACATATGGGTTGGCCCTTAGCGCTAGAGTTCATATTTTGTAAATGCTAAACTTCTTATGCTGAGTCTCCAGTACTTTGGCCATTTCATGAGAAGGGAAGACTTCCTGGAAAAGACCCTAATGTTGAGAAAGTGTGAAGGCAAGAGGAGAAGGGGACGACAGAGGATGAGATGGTTGGACCATGTCATCGAAGCTACCAAAATGAATTTGACCCAACTCTGGGAGGCAGTGGAAGACAGGAGGGCCTGGCGTGCTCTGGTCCATGGGGTCACGAAGAGTCAGACATGACTTAATGACTAAACAAAAACAACAGACTTCTTAGATTCTATTTTTTGCTAGAATGAAATCTCAAGTAGACAGTGATTTGATCCTGTCCTGTAAGTTACAGCACCATCTGCTCACCTGCAATATACCTGCAGCACAAGAGAGGGCAGGGCAAAAGACCAATGTTTTTCCTCACCAAAAATCATCTACAGATTCACATTTGGGAAAAACACCTGTTCTAAGTCTTCAGAACATATTTCTGCCTTCATCCTAAAGGGTCAAAGGAGGCGAAAGGCTACAGCAAGTGGTAGAAGAAAAAATAACCCAGGTAACATAATCCCCTATAAATATTACATCAAACACAAGCAACTGCAGGATCTAAGAACCCATAAATGAAGACAACTCTTTCAGACAAGAAAAGCAATCCTGCCCCAGCAGCTAGCGCATCTGACCCTTTCCATAATTTCTGGCTACAGCTAATTAAATAAACGCTCCCCATGGAATTACATGATCATCATTACTTTTGCGAGAATGACTTCACACTACCTAGAAACCCAGGATGCCTTTTATTTCCAGGCCCCTACCCCCTTGCACAAAACAGAGGCTTGTTTACCCTCTTCTCATCTAAGAAGACCCCTGCCACAGGCTCGGAGCACCTATTATTTCATTCTTGATACCATGAAGAGTATGTTGCAGTAGCTGTTGTTTCAAAGCCAGAGGGGGGAAACGCCAAAGTGTAATAAGATGTAACTGACTGGAAGGAAGGAAGGAAGGAAGGAAGGAAGGAAGGAAGGAAGGAAGGAAGGAAGGAAGGAAGGAAGGAAGGAAGGAAGGAAGGTCCACCTAAGAACAATGGATGACTTCAGTACAATTCTGTAAAGAAGTAGAGAAAAGATGCTATCAGCCCATTTTATTCCTATCCCTTCGATAAGTTGCAGGGCACAACTAACTTTACCTCCTAGCCCACCCTGAAACAATCTTTCCCCAGGTATACCCTCTTGGGATTAATGTTGCTTCTCTCCACTGTATGGACTACAATTCTGGGCACCTTATCTTCAAAAAGGATGTCACTGGTACAATTTCGCTTGCTATTGTCTACACCGTATTTTAGCTCTACAATGTAAAGGAAAGGATAAAGTACAAAAATGGCTAAAAGAAGATGGTATAGAGGAATGCCCCCTTGCCCAAATCATGCTCCACTTGAAGTTCTTAGACAAGGCATAATCGGCCACCTGAATGCAGAGGGATAGAGCACGTTACCATAGTCTCTCGAGACTGAAGGATGCCTAATGTAATCTAATCTAAGAGGAGATTGTAGAACCTTTCCTAAATTGGAAAGAAAATGCCAATTTCCCACCACAACTCTTGCCACATCTATGCAAGAATTGTTGATTCTTCCTCTCTGATCCATTCCATTTGACTATAAAAAGTGAAATGAGATACGAGGGACTCTACTATGGCTCATTTGGGGGGGGGGGGAATGTCTTTGTTTGCAACAATAAAGAAAAACCGAGCCACCATTTCTGTTCTTTTTGCTGTCATCTTTTTAATAGTTAATGCCACTGATTCCACCTTGACAGGGTTAACACTCAGCATCTACCAAGTGTGTAATGACTCACAGCTCTAGTTTCTCACTAAGGAAATCATTAATGGGTCAAAGCTCAGATGTACTTCAGTCTGTTAAAAAAAAAAACGTATCCAAGCCTGTATGACTACATCCAACACAGACTTCCCTCCTTTGAAACAATAACAAATGAAAGGTTTGCTAACAGTTTTATGGTTTAATGTCTTAGTAATATATACACTTGCAAGCAAATACAATGGGATTCGGTGAGATTTATTTCCAAGAGTTTAAAGACTGCAGCCATATTTGGTTAAGCAGACAAGTTCAATTCTAAACAAAGCTTAATCTATATGGCCTTTTACAGGTATCCACCCATTGCTACTTTCTCCTGTAACACGGTTTACATAAGCCAAAAAGGATGGGAAAGCCACACCCAAGAGGCCATTATTTTTAGCCCTTAAACTCTGCTCTGAGGAAATCAGTAATGAGTAAACAAAATGCCACACTATACATTAATTATAAGCAGCCTGTTATAAGATTAAGTGCTGGGAATTTATCAGTGTCACAGCAGTATCTTTTCACACCTTCTGTAGTTTGAAATCAACTTCATTGGTCACTGGGAGATAAATACAAGCCTCATTTGCAACTACAATGGTTCAGGGCTGCCTGAATCATACCCTGGACCATTAGTGCACTTCATCTTCTATTGATGGACTATCTGCAGTGCAGAGTTTGGCCCACAGATGTGTCAACAGTATGAAACAATCTAAAGGTGAGTGGAACAGCAATTAACCGAAACTGATCTAACCTTCTCTTCAGTTCAGAAACATTAATTTGGGGAGCGGAGGAGTGGCTCCCAGAATCCTCTGGTCAGCATGGCTGGGTGTTTTAGTAAAAAAACAAAATTAAATTCCTAGGGTCCATTCCCAATTCCTTAAATGACTCAATCTGTTCTCTCCTTTTGTACTCTATGCATGGAACTCCCTCCCTAAAGGAGTAGGTGTGCTACCTCTCTCCCTTACTTTAGATCCTATTCAAATATCACATGGTCTTTCCCTCATCTTCCAACTCTTTGTTTCCCAATCTCGGCATATGTAATAGCACATTTCACTTGTTTTCATTCTTGTCCTTCCCTCTCTTTCCCTCCTTTCCACTTCTCCACTTTGCTCCTTGGGAGATAGGATTTATCCATATTCTTTCTGCAACATCTGCTGGCTGCTGATGTTAGAACATACATAATGCATCATCATCATAATACTTATGCTAATGCTTAATATTTAAGTAGCACAGTTAGCACCCCAAGTGCTAACCAGAAAATCAAGAAATGCCGACAGATGTTATGAGTTGACAGCTAATTCACACAATAAATATTCCCCTTGTGCAAAAACATCTTTTTTCTCCTCTATGCATTTCTTCTATTGACTATAAAAACATATGCTGAAATGGGGAAACTTACTGATTTTAAAAAGCTGCAAAGGAGGAAAGATAGCTGAGCTTCAGAAGGGTGCTACCTGGAAAGATTGTTCCATTCAAATCAAATACAAACCAAAGTTTTAGAAACTTCATCATATTGGGCAAATGTTACTGAACAGGACCTGTTGCCTTGACGGCACAGACACTGTTCAGTAGGCACTCATGCCAGCTGCAGAATCACCATGCAGAAAGCAACATCAACAGGAATAGAAACATTTAGCAGGGAAGTAGAGTCTGAGTCACAGGGACCCCCACAGCACACTGCAACTTCTTGAGGAGAATTTCACCTATAATAAATCTCAGTTCTAATATTAGAAAGGCCAGGGGAAAATGTATGGAAGCCGGGGTCAAGCTTTCTATGGCACAACAGAAAAGGAAGGCATTCCATCTCAAAACTATTTGTGGAACTCAGAGGAACTCGGAGCCATGGCCTTCCAGATAGAGGGCTGCTCTGACTGTGTTCACTATGTTTGTGGCTTCAATTGTCTGCTTTAATCCGCACTCACCAGAGCTCAAGGGTAATTAGCTTAGCATTTAGGACTCTGGCCAATTGTGATATGCTAATTCCTCTTTAAGTTCTGGCTAGGTACTAAAAAAGCGATTAAGGTTGCAGTAGGCCTCTTGGCAGGCAAGTTTTCACATAGGAACATCAAGGACAAATCAGGATTTTTGGCTGAGTCAGATTAGACCAAATTCTTCTAGGATTCCCTTTGTGTAAAACTCCAATTCATATTATTCTAGTAGGTTCCTGCATCTATTTAATTAACATTAGAGTTAGTCCAGACACAGAACATGTGGCAGATATAACATTCGTCTCATCAGGCAACTCCGTAATATTTCAAGTTTGTTGCAAAGAACTCTTTCAGTAAGAAAATAAATAGTAAATGAATAGTCCTCAAGAAGATATAGTTTATAAGAAGTCTGGCATTTTCCTGATCCCACTCTCATGACTATGTTTTGAATTACAGTGGTGCCTCGCTTGACGATTACCTCGTTAGATGAGGAAATCGCTTGATGGTTAGTTTTTTGCAATCGCTAAACGATGATTCAGTGGGGTTTTTCCGTTTTACAACAATCGGTTCCCTGCTTCAGGAACTGATTTTTCGCTTTATGATGATTAAAAACAGCTGATCATCGGGTTTCAAAATGGCCGCCCGCTGTGCAAAATGGCTCCCCACTGTGCTTGAGGACAGATTCCTCACATTACAGGCACCGGAAAATGGCCGCCCTATGGAGGATCTTCGCTGGACGCTAAGGTATTTCGCCCATTGGAATGGAGTGAACTGGTTTTCAATGCATTTCAATGGGATTTTTTGTTTCGCTTGACGAGGATTTCACTTAACAGCGATTTGAATGGAATGAATTATCCTCATCAAGCGAGGCACCACTGTACAGGAGCACAATTTACAACAGTGCATACATTACTGGCATGTGCGTTTGAGTTTAACACTCAATGAGTAACAACTCCATGCAAAACATTGAAAACAGCAAGTTCCATCTCTTGATTCCTCCTTGGTATCACAGCGGTGGAGAATGGAAGACACCGGGATCAGAGCTTGTTTGCTAATTTTTCAAAGTTGTAGTTTTGTTGCTCTATAACACGCACCTCAGGAAATACGAAAATTCCCAGAACGTGTACTTTAGCAACTCAAGCTACCGTGTGCCTGAGTTGCTTCCCCCCAAATAAGACCTAACCTGAAAATAAGCCCTAGTATGATTTTTCAGGATGCTCGAAATATAAGCCCTACCCCAAAAACAAGCCCCAGTTAAGTGAAACCCCGCCCTCCCCCATTGTGCAGCAACCCGAAGAAGATGACATGACTGTATTTGAATAAATGTAGATTGTTATACATGGAAAAAAAATCCCCTGAAAATAAGTCCTAATGCATTTTTTGGAGCAAAAATTAATAGAAGACCCTGTCTTATTTTCGGGGAAATATGGTAGTTCCTGAGTTGTTAATTGTTGAGTTTTGTACATTGACAACATGCCATGTTGCCTCTTAGTCCAGCTGAGTAGAATTTAGGAATCTATAGATGTCGGTTTGTGGGCTGAGCTACCAGAATTGTGTCTGGGGAAATATTGAAGTATTCTGGGAGTTGGACTCCAAAACAAAACAAAATAAAATAAAATAAATTGAATGGGAGATCCCTACTAGTAATGAGGGCTGTGAATCTGGATGTTTTCTATAGGATTTTCTGTTTTTTCTCTTCCCTCCCTCCCCTGGATATCTGGCAAAATGTACTCACTTTGTATTCGTGAAGGCTGGCGAAACGTTAGGAAGAACAACCTTCAGAACACAGCCAAAGAGCCCCAAAAACCCACAACAACAATGTACTCTCTTTCTCCTGCTAAAATCCAGTGCATAATTCCTTAGCTGCTGCTCAAGAGTATTCAGACAATCATTGTTAATCGGATCGGCTCAAGCATTGGTCATACTGGACCATTAGTTGGAGATTAAGAACCAAATGGCAGACAAAAAGTAATCACCCATTTTTCCTAACTCTTCCTGCATTGTGGGATTTAGTTTGTTCTTCTGCTATATTTTTATTATAAAATACAGCTATATTATTACAATAGATCACATTGTACCCTGAATTTATGATTATATTCCATGTTTGCCATGCTCTCTGAGATTCAAAACAGGAGGCTATTTGCCCTTCTCAGTAATTTCTTGTGCAAGATTACATCTGACAGTCTAGCAGTGGTTGTGTCTGAAGCATTATCCTCCACTGGATTTCTTCATCTCTTCGTTGCTGTGGAGAATTTCAGCCTGGTCAGTTTTAATCCTCTTTGAAACTAACAAGTGCAGCTGTTCTCAACTTTGGGTAACCCAGGTGTTCTTAGACTGCAATTCCCAGAAGCATTTCACCACTAGCTGTGATGGCTGGGGTTTCTGGGAGCAGTAGTCCATGAATATCTGGGTTAGCCAAGGCTTGGCACCGCTAGACGAGTGTAAAAGCCTGAAATTGACAAGAGTAAAGAAAAGCTAACAAAAATTATGACCAGGACAACACTTTAAACATAAACAGGGCAAGACTATCAAACTTTAATCTTGATTAGGAAATCACCAAGGAAGAGGGGGGGAAACGGTATTCCCACCACTACCAGTCTCCATTGGGGTTCAAGAAGCTTCTCCACTGGGGCAAAATGTCAAAAACATTATTAACTTTCATGAAGTTCCTAACCCAAAATCTGCTTGCATGTAATCAGCTGTTCTGGGATTTTAGGTGTTTTTCTTCCCCACTAGCTATACGTAGTTCTTTGCAAATCACTATCTCAGTGTCAGAGCAAGTCTGTAGATTTATAAGCACTCCTCCTGTCACTCTGGAGTAACAGTCAACTTCTGTAATCATTAAAAAGGTGATATCATAATAATATGCCCTCAACAAAATAGGAAAAGAATGATGTCATAATAATTCACAATCCTAAAGCAACAGGTAAAGGTAAAGGTAAAGGTAAAGGTTCCCCTTGACAATTTTTTGTCCAGTCGTGTCCGACTCTAGGGGGCGGCGCTCATCCCGCTCTTCAAGCCATAGAGCCAGCGTTTTGTCCGAAGACAATATTTCCGTGGTCATATGGCCAGTGTGATTTAGACACGGAATGCTGTTTACCTTCCCACCGAGGTGGTCCCTATTTATCTACTCGCATTTGCATGCTTTCAAACCGCTAGGTTGGCGGGAGCTGGGACAAGCGACGGGTGCTCATTCCGTTGCGTGGATTCGATCTTACGACTGCCGGATCTTCTGACCCTGCAGCACAAGCTTCTGCGGTTTAGCCCACAGCGCCACCACGTCCCTACAGCAACAGAGTGCTGTAAAAACGATAATAATGTTTATGCAAACATGTGAAAAATGGCAAAGAATGATAGCCATAATTTCACTCTGTTAAATATGAGAATTTACTGAGAATATGAGTGCCACTGAAATGCAAAGGAACTCTCTCTCTCTCTCTCTCTCTCTCTCTCTCTCTCTCTCTCTCTCTCATGTTGTCCCCATTAATTTCAAAAAGAAATACTTGCTGGGAGAGAGTGTCCTATTTTCGATAGAATGGCTTCAGCGTTTGGTTGCTGCACTTTGCAGAAAATGCTGGATTCTGGGACATAACCAAGTTTTGAAAATACAGTACCCATAATCCCATTAATTCCTCCCAGCAACTGCAAGATTTGCACAGAGGAACGGTAAAAGCAGCTGGCAGTAAGTCCCAGTTTGACCCTTTCATCTTCACTTTTCCACCTGAACTGGAGTACTGCCAGTGTGAACATCAATGCTCACAATGAATGACTGGTATCAAATTGAACAGTGCACAACGTATTTGTTCCTTAGTACCTTGGGAGGAGAAATCAATAAGGCTATTCAGTTTAGCAACAATGAACTATATCTCTTGCTCTCTGTTAAGAGTCAAATTTCCTGCAACTGGAAACTTTCTTACAGCTGGATGTAAAGTCTGCTCGGAAACAGGTCGTACTTAAAATGCATATTGCTGGCACTCCACCCTCTCCTTGTCTGAGGGATAACTCAAGGATTTAAACTGAAAAAGTACATACTGGAATGCAAAGTAACTGGTACAGTTCTAAAATTTCCAACAGGAATGGGTGAGAAATTCAGCCTTGGCAAAATTTTGTGAAATGACCTGATCGACACCTTCAGAATACTGCAAAGATCAAAATTTACCTGTCTATCTATTCTGGACTTCTCTGAATGTTGTTAGAAGGTTAAGTGTATCAAAATATTACTTAGATGCCTATTCTGAGCAAAATATACACTTAAATATGTTTTAAAGATGTATTTTCAAGAGTTTTAAAAAATTATTTAAAGGGCAGACAGATGTCAAAATTTAAAGATGTGGGTAAAATGTGGGGGGAGGCAGAAATAGATAGGCTTATCCCTATGGGACTGCACTTTCAAGAATGAAGTACTGTGTTTTTCTGTGCATAAGATGATACTTTTGTCTAAAATCTTTAGACTAAAAATTGAGGGTCATCTTATACATGGAAGTAAGCTGAGGAGAGAACTGCGAGATTGCAAAACTGCCCCTATCTTTCCTCTGCAAACAGGCTTCCTTCAGTCATGAGGCTTAGCTTCGCACAGGCAGAAGACTTAGCTTCCTCCAATCACAAGCCTTATGTAACTGATGTCAGCTGATGCTGAACAAACCAATTGGAACACACACACCTCCAAGGGTGGAGCATGTAGGCAGTGCTCAGATGCAACAGGGACTAGTAATGTCCGAGTGTTCTGAGCCCAGAGGCTAAATAAAAGCTGTGATGCATAATATGACAGTACTGGTATGCAATTTTATGTTTAAAATGTTGATTTCTTAATTTGGGGTTAGAAAAGTGGGGGGTGTCTTATACATGGGGCATCTTATAGACGGAAAAATACTTCCTACTGAGAGATAGGTTATTCTTTTGCACTCTAACTCCCAGAATACTGCAGTTGGGGATTACTTGGAATTATAGCCCACAAATGCACCTTTTCCCCATCCCTCAACCCACTGCGTCCAAGCATTTCTCATCCACGCTTGTTAAATATACATCAAACCATTATTGTTCTTTTAACATACTGATTTTTCAAATACAGTGGTACCTTGACTTACGAACATCCCATTTCGAGTTACGTGCTGCTCCGGCTGCAAAATTTTGCTTCAACTTGCGACTGGAGCTTCAAGTTCCAACCAGAAAAACAGCAGGGGGAAAGGCGGGGAATTCAAAGTGCTAACTGTTGGTGGCAAAGAGGCTGCTTCTTTGTAGCTCTTTCACCCTAACAGGCAGAGAGTATGCGTTTGCAGGGAGGCTTCGGACTGCATGGTTTCTACATCTGAGTGAGTACATACAGGGTTTTTTGCAGCATGGGTTTGGGCTCGGGGAGGTGATTTTTAATGTTTTTGGTGTGTAATTTTTTGGCCACAAAGCGTTCCGATGAGGCTTGCAGTGTTGTTTTGTGGTTTTTTTGTGGTTTTTTTTCTTCGGCCCCAGTGTGTTACGATGGGGCTTGCAGTATTGTTTTGGTCATTTTTATTTTGGCCGGAAAGTATTAATGGAGTTTCAATGCATTCCTATGGGAAATGGTGCTTCGACTTATGACCAATTCAAGTTACATTTCACCTTCTGGAACGGATTAGGTTCGTAAGTCAAGGCACCACTCTATTTATGCTGGAATATGTTTTGGTAAAACTGCAGCTGTCCTATATTCAAGCAATGTAAATCCAACACTTGCCACTCTCTTCGTCAAGAAAGGATCCTGAACCAAAGGCAGGTGAAGCAACCTTTTCTACCTAAGAATCTCTTGATTTTTCCAGTTTAGCCTATGTTGCTCTCCAAAGGCAGGACCAGATGTTACAGATAACACCTACCAAGAGATAACAGCACTTTAGTGTTGGAGAGAAGTGACTCAAGCAGTAGGCACATTTGAGAAATCAGACTTCTAAGGAATCCTGTGCTTTAATCCTGAAAACCAATCATAAAACAAAACAATTCTGTAAATTGGTCTAGGTGGGCAAGATAGATAGATAGATAGATAGATAGATAGATAGATAGATAGATAGATAGATAGATAGA
This sequence comes from Pogona vitticeps, assembly GCF_051106095.1. Taxonomy (NCBI): domain Eukaryota; kingdom Metazoa; phylum Chordata; class Lepidosauria; order Squamata; family Agamidae; genus Pogona; species Pogona vitticeps. The sequence goes on along the minus strand of NC_135787.1, from coordinate 15,655,160 downwards.
TAGATAGATAGATAGATAGATAGATAGATAGACAGACAGACAGACAGACAGACAGACAGACAGACAGACAAAGTTGTGCCTCGCTTTACAATTGCCCCGCATTACGACGAAACCGCATTATGACGATCTTTTTGCGAGATCGCAATTGCAATCGCAAAACGACGGTCTGAATAGGGTTTTTCGCTTTGCGATGATCGGTTCCCTGCTTCGGGAACCAATTCTTCGCAAAACGACAATTTTCAGACAGCTGATTGGCGGTTTCAAAATGGCTGCCGGGTAAATAAAATGGCTCCCTGCTCTTTTCTGGGACAGATTCCTCGCTGCACAGGCACCAAAAATGGCCGCCCTATGGAGGATCTTCGCTGGACAGTGGGTTTCCAGCCCATTGGAACACATTGAAGGGATGGATGGATGGATGGATGGATGGATGGATGGATGGATGGATGGATGGATGGATGGATGGATGGATGGATGGATGGATGGATGGATGGATGGATGGATGGATGGATGATTACTTTGCTGCTTTGAATGTGTTTTTGGTATTGCTTTTGTTTACCGTTTCTTAGAGTGGCATTTGACATATAAAGCCCTAAACTGCTTGGGCCTGGATACCTGAAGGACCGCCTCCTTCCATATGAATCTACCTGGCAGTTAAGATCTAGCCGGGGGCCCTTTTGAAAGAGCCATCCCTCAAGGAGGTAAGAGGGATGGCTTGTAGACAAAGGGCCTTTTCGGCAGCTGCCCCAGACTATGGAATGCCCTCCCAACTGAGATTCGTCTGGCACTGATGCTGACGACATTTTGGTGCCAGGTCAAAACCTTCCTGTTCCAGAAGGATTTTAATTGAAATAACATCAACTGTGGGTCCTGATGGCAATTTTTAGAGTATCTATTTTAATTGTATTTTAATTGTCTTATCTTTTTATTGCATTTTAGTGTATTTTAATTGTTGTAAGCCACCCAGAGACCTTTGGGTATAGTGGACGGCATATAAGTTAAATAAATAAATAAATAAATAAATAAATAAATAAATAAATAAATAAATAAATAAATTTGTTTCATCCTTTTAAGTATTTCTGTACTTACTGTCTTTAGGTTTAAATATTGTCTTTTAATGATGTAAGCAACTTTTAATGCTGTAAGCCCAGGATCCCCATACCTCGGTCTGCAGCCCGTGGCCTTGGCAAGACCGGGCTGTGGAGACAGATTTCCCTCCCCGGACGTACGCCCCCCCCCCACGCATGCACACATAGCCCCCCACATGGACCCACGGGTACCCTGCCCACCCATGTGCACAGATGCCCTACCCACCCCCATGCTCACCCCACCCATCCTACACATGCACATCTGCGCACCCCCACCCCTGCACTTGCCCCACCTGCCCATACATGTGCACCCCACCCACCCCGTATGCACCTTGCCCCCAACCAGTCTGCGGGTCGCAAAACGTTGGGGACCACAGAACTGTAAGCCACCCTGGGGCCTTTTTAAGGAGAGAGGCAGGGTAAAATATTTTAAACTAAGTAAAACACTGATTTGTTCATCTTATTTTAACTACAACTTGTGGATGCCACCAAAAAGCCATTCAAATGCCTGTACTTGATGACCAAAAAATAACATTTCAGTGTCTTTAATACATGTGTTAAAGACTGCATTAGCTGCTTTCAAGGCCATGAGGCGCAGACCTGCAAGTACAGTATACATTTAGACCAGGGGTGACTGCTTGGCCACATGTGTTCTGTCATGCAGCTGCAGCTACCCCTCCCAACAACATTCTGAGGAAAATAATGAGAAGTACTACATCTTATTTGATTATATTCCTTTTTTTCATTCAGGCCAAAATGATAAAGAAGGGTTTCTGCCAGTAACAGGTGGTGAGTAATTTATGGGTAATTTATGGCCATTAAATAAACACACACTAAATGGTGTTGAATACTGTCAAACTACAACTTTCAAATAGCTGTTACAATCATGAATATTTGACAGTAAGTGATCTATTGTAGAACCACAGATAAAAATATTAGTTCTACAGTAATAGGACTTAAACCTTGGATATTTCACATACCTTGAAAACCCTGTTAGGGTCACCAAGAGGTGACTGCAGAATACAATATATTGTTCTGCATATTTGTTTTATTAAATGGAAGCTGCTTTTTTTTAAAAAAAAAAAAATCCAATACTGGAATATCTTTACAATCAAGAATGAATGGTGATATAATAATAGCTGTTATTGCCCTACTTTTTTCTATTATAATCTGTCAATACAAATTACTTGTAAACTTGTCGTTTGCATTTAAAATGTGTCTCTGCATTAACTAGCATTCAGAGTTTACAAATGAATATATAAACAGGGATTTTAAGAAATTGTGTTATTCCAGAATGTACTCATTTCTATTAAAGAATTGTATCTGAAGAAACTTAAATATAGATATAAATATAAACGATACAGAGATATAAGAACAGACACACAGAGAGAGATATACACGGAGGTATTTTAAATCCAAAGGTACAGAACAATAAAACTGAAATCAATGTGATACACTGCTCTATTTTCCCATAGAAGTCTTACAATGTCAAAGATCAATGCTTAAGGTGCAGCCCATGTCTCAGAAGCAGCGAAGTGATCAATACCATGGTCTGAATGAGCATCAAAAGGGCTATTTTAGGAAGATTAACTCCTTGTGAGTGGAAGGCAGAGAGACATCTCTTGATTAAAATTTGAAGAGCCTTTGTTTATTGCATCCATGCAATATGAAAATCTTCTTTTCCCATTGTCCTATAACACTGCCACCTCAAAAAAAAAATCCTACAGAAAGATCAAAATGGAATTCCAGTTTCTGAAGGTGTCAATTGGAGTTTATATCAATGTCAACAGAGATATACGTATTTTGCCTCTAAGCAGTAGACTTCTTCACATCAACCCTATCTTATATTGTAAAAAGACATGTGTCTGACAACGCACACATTCAAAAGCCACATTGCTCATTTCTTTTCTGCATAAGAGAGAATGTTGTCAAATAGCAAACGTGGCAGTGGGGAAGTCTAAGCAGAAAACAAAAGATCAGCAATTCTTTTGTCACATTGGTTTTATTTTTCCTTTCCTTTTCTTTGAAGCTATAGTCTTAAGGGATGGTAAGGGTTTGATGCCTTCTTGGTAAGCCAAGAACACTAGTGGTAGTTCTATACAAAGGCGGGACGTTAATAACTTACTCAACATTTTGCTCTGGTGAGAATTTGTGTTGTGCTGATCTCACAATTCACTGGGCTGTGGGTGAACTCTTTGTTACAAGAGTGTTTTTGGTTATGCAATGTTAAACATTTTACAACCCATATATTTTCAGATATAACAGAACATCCACCTGACATTCTGTCTGACTTCATTAATCAATAATGTAGTGCCTGCATGGCATTGAGGTGATTTCTCTAAGAACGTGGGTAACTGAGCCATTTCTAAAAAATACTGTATTGTTTAGAGCACAGTATAACTGAGGACAAGTACAAGTAACTCCAGAGCTAATGAAGTGGTTGGGCCAAAGGTGAAATGATGCTCAGCTGTGGACATGCCTGGAAGTGAAAGGAAATTCCAATGCTGCAAAGAAAAATACTGCATAGGAACCTGGAATGTAAGATCTATGAACCTTGGGAAGCTGGAGGTGGTCAAACAGGAGATGGCAAAAATAAACATCGACATCCTGGGCAGCAGTGAACTAAAATGGACAGGAATGGGCGAATTCAGCTCAGATGATTATCATATCTACTGTTGTGGGCAAGAATCCCGTAGAAGGAATGGAGGAGCCTTCATAGTCAACAAAAAAGTGGGAAAAGCTGTAATGGGATACAATCTCAAAAATGATAGAATGATGTCAATACGAACCCAAGGCAGACCTTTCAACATCACAATAACCCAAGTTTATGCACCAACCACCTATGCTGAGGAGACTGAAATCGAACAATTTTATGAAGATTTACAACACCTTCTAGAACTGACACCAAAGAAAAATGTTCTTCTCCTTCTAGGGGACTGGAATGCTAAAGTAGGGAGCCAAGAGATAAAAGGAACAACAGGGAAGTTTGGCCTTGGAATTCAGAACGAAGCAGGGCAAAAGCTAATAGAGTTTTGTCAAGTTTTGGTCATCACAAACACTCTTTTCCAACAGCACAAGAGGTCACTCTACACATGGACATCATCAGATGGGAAACCAAAATCAGATTGATTATGTTCTCTGCAGCCAAAGATGGAGAAGCTCTATACAGTCAGCAAAAACAAGACCTGGAGCTGACTGCGGCTCTGATCATCAGCTTCTCATAGCAAAATTCAAGCTTAAACTGAAGAGAGTAGGAAAAACCACTGGGCCACTCAGGTATAATCTAAACCAAATCCCCTATGAGTACACAGTGGAAGTAAAGAACAGATTTAAGGAACTAGATTTGGTGGACAGAGTGCCTGAAGAACTTTCGACAGAGGCTCGTAACATTGTACAGGAGGCAGCAACAAAAACCATCCCAAAGAAAAGGAAATGCAAGAAAGCAAAATGGCTGTCCAACGAGGTCTTAGAAATAGCAGAGAGGAGAAGGGAAGCAAAATGCAAGGGAGATAGGGAAAGTTACTGAAAGTTGAATGCAGACTTCCAAAGAATAGCAAGGAGAGACAAGAGGGCCTCCTATGATAATATCATTTAAAATCACTCAGATGCCATTATTTTTGTAGCTTCCAATTTGACAAGTGCAATGCTACACACAAAGGGAAAACTGGGAGGGGGAAAAGGGGAAATGGAGGTGTCAGTGTACCTGTGATGTCAAGGATGTTCAAGATTTTACTGATAACAAGTGCACATGATCTTTACAAAACATTATGGTACCACGGATAGAGTTCTGCTGCTTCCATTTGATTTTCTAGCTGTGCAAAATGGGATGCTGTTGTAACATCACAGGGCTTCTAGAGAAGCTCTAACGAAGTGTTTCTCAGTGGTCAATAACTTCAACAACAAATTTAGATCAATGCTAGGCTCCACTATTTAGGAGGTATTTTCCCTTTCTTTTTGTCAAATTTACTTGATCCAGCAGCTGGCATAAACATCTGGGACATTCTTCTAACCACATGAAGATCCATTTGATCAGATTTTCCATAAACATCAGCATTTGATGCTCTTTTCACACAACCTCTGAAAAGGGAACAGCCCCTTTGTTCTGCATGGCCCATCGCAAACCTTAATTTCCAAACCATCAGTATTCATTCTGACAGCCTTACAAAATATACATTTCATAGCACGATATGCCCTTTATAGAAGGCAATTCTATAAATTGTGTATGCCTGTGTATAAAATGTTTGCAGTGTGACAGATAAAGTTGGATCTTATGCTTTCTATGCAATCCCATGCAAGAGTCCTTTATTATGTATGTCAGGTAAGCATCAACAGTTTCAGGGAGGCTCTGTATGCTATGGCTTTGGTGATGCTACAGCTCAACAGGGGACTCGCAAAACACACATTATAAGCTTATTTTAGCCTTCCTGCCTTAAAAAGAACCCGAAATACTAACAACACAGCTACATACGCCAGTCACAAAATAAATAGAATCCAGAACATGAATTCGCCTGTAAGATGAAACAACATGAAGGACAAACAGTACAGCTTATTTCCTTCTACTGAAGAGTATCTTACATGCTTCATCCAGTACACATTCAGTAGACAGAATCCTCTTAATGATTTATACATGTGTAAATTAATTTGCAGGGACGTGGTGGCACTGCAGGTTAAACCGCAGAAGCCTCTGTGCTGCAAGGTCAGAAGACCAGCAGTCGTAAGACCGAATCCACACGACGGAGGGAGCTCCCATCGCTTGTCCCAGCTCCTTCCTGCAGTTCGGAAGCATGTAAATGCGAGTAGATAAATAGGTACCACCACAGTGGGAAGGTAATGGGGTTCTGTGTCTAGTCGCGCTGGCCACGTGACCACGGAAACTGTCTACAGACAAACGCTGTCTCTACGCTTTGGAGACAGGGATAAGCACCCGCCCTAGAGTTGGACATGACTGGACTAAATGTCAAGGGGAACTTTTACCTTTACCTAAGTTAATTTGCATAACTCACCATAGTAAATTATTACTAACAAAGTGCTTCAGTTATATTATGATGTGTGTGCCCAGTTAAGATAATAAAATAATGGAGTTGGAAGGAGCCTATAAGGCCACTGAGTCCTACCCCAGCTCAAAGCAGGAATCTAAATCAAAATATATCTGATAAATGTCTGTCTAATTTTAATGACAGACTTCAACTTCACAAGGCAACTGCAGGGAAAGTAACTGGACTGTACAGAAGGCAAAAGTTGGGTATTTGTTCCACTCCAAATAAAAGCATAAGATATATCTGTCTTGTTATCTAAGTAAGTGTAAATTACGTACTTAACTATACAACAGAGACGTGCCTAGTAGTATGACTGACACCTCATTATTTAGTAACATTTCACTACAATGAATTATGCAATTTAACCTAATAAATAACCAACAGGCTTCTGGCCAGCATCTGTTACGAGATATTCTGATGACTATAATGCAAAGAAACTCCAGAAGCAAACCACTGCCAATTAAAAAGATTAGGTTGTTCTATAGTCTTACATTATTAGTATACCACCCCTCTTGCAAGATATACTGTTAGCATATATTATTGTATAGTCACAACAACTCTTTAAAGAATAGTGCACTGACACACAGGCTATGTTCACATGACACTGAAAGGTATGGTTTATGTCACAAGTACATGAAGCTGCTATAATGCGAGTCAAACCCTTGGCCCATCTAGATCAGTGTTATCAACACTGACTGCCATTAGTTCTCTAAGATTTCAGGGAGGATTCCACCCTAAACCTACATGGAAACGTGGGGGAATGAATCGACAACCTTCCACATGCAAATCATGTGTGTGTTTAGTCGTTTAGTCGTGTCCGACTCTTCATGACCCCATGGACCAGAGCACGCCAGGCCCTCCTGTCTTCCACTGCCTCCTGGAGTTTGGTCAAATTCATGTTGGTAGCTTTGATGACACTGTCCAGCCATCTCATCCTCGGTCGTCCCCTTCTCCTCTTGCCATCACACTTTCCCAACATCAGGGTCTTTTCCAGGGAGTCTTTTCTTCTCATTAGATGGCCAAAATACTGGAGCCTCAGCTTCAGGATCTGTCCTTCCAGTGAGCACTCAGGGTTGATTTCCTTTAGAACTGATAGGTTTGTTCTCCTTGCAGTCCAGGGGATTCTCAAGAGCCTCCTCCAGCACCACAATTCAAAGGCATCAATTCTTCGGCGGTCTGCTTTCTTTATGGTCCAGCTCTCACTTCCATACATCACGACAGGAAAAACCATAGCTTTGACTATTCGGACTTTTGCTGGCAAGGTGATGTCTCTGCTTTTCAAGATGTTGTCCAGATTTGTCATCGCTTTCCTCCCAAGAAGAAGGCGCCTTTTAATTTCAGGGCTGCTGTCTCCATCTGCAGTGATCATGGAGCCCAGGAAGATAAAATTTGACACTGCCTCCATATCTTCCCCTTCTATTTCCCAGGAGGTGATGGGACCAGTGGCCATGATCTTAGTTTTTTTCTTCTTCATGGATTGCTGCCTTGTCGTGGCGAAGGGGCTTGAGTAACTCAGAGAAACTATGGGCTATGCCGTGCAGGGACACCCAAGACGGACAGGACATAGTGGAGAGTTCCGACTAAACGCAATCCACCTGGAGTAGGAAATGGCAAGCCACTCGAGTATCTTTGCCAAGAACGCCCCATGATCAGAAACAAAAGGCAAATCATGTACTCCACCACTACACTGTGGATACTCCCCAATATTAGCGATGGTTTACTTTCATTAAGTTGTGAATTGTCTACTGACTGTTTTGCCCTTTCCTAATAGGCTTCTTTCCCACCCCATGGTCAGCTCCAGTTTCTGGTGGTCCTATGGAGAAGACAGTCAGGAATAAATCACAGGCTTTCATTCTAAATGACAAGCCATGTTATGTTTAAACAAATCAGAACATGTAGGCCAATAACAAACCATGGCTTTTAATTGTGTTTTGCAAGTTGCTAACAAATCATCAGGGTTGTGTGTTTTGTGTGTGTGTGTGTGTGTGTGTGTGTGTGTGTGTGTGTGTGTGTGTGTGTGTGTGTGTGTGTGTGTGTGTGTGTGTGTGTGTGTGCGTGCGCTGGTATGCTATGTGTGAATCCAGCCATGGGCTTGGATCCAACAGTAAGGTAAGGTACTTCACACAAGAAAAGATTCATTCCTTCTTCTTCCCTGCAGTCACCAAGAATTGAACATCTGCCTTAAGTGTGGTCTGCCCTTTAGATTCATTTTGTGCTCAGTTCATTCCCTTTTAATTCTGGTGAGTGGAGGCTACAAATCTGCAGGGTACAAATTGATTTCTTTTTTCCAAAGCTAAGAGAAGGCTTAATTTTTCCACAGGCAACAGAAAAAGACAAATCAAACAGAACAAGAAAGAAGCATCAGAACAAAAGGGGGATGGCTAATGCCTAGAGTGGATCTTTGGTCCAATGTTTACTAAGGCGCTGCATTGTGCTTTCAAGGTTGCTTGATGAATTTACTAAATCAAGTGGAAGGAACGTGAGAGAACATAAATTTCCCAGTTGGATCAAATACATGTTTGCCCACTCAAGCATTTTGTCCCTAACTGTAGAAAGCAAAGGCAGGATAGCGGAAGCTAATTCCACTAACTGATCACTTACTGTAGTGGCTAAAAAGGAGAAAATGAGGAAACGAGACTCATCATAAAAGGGGACAAAAGAGGACATGGATTTGCATCAAATCTGTCTATGTGAATTTACAAACACACACACACACACACACACACACACACACACACACACACACCACGTGTGCGTGTGCGTAAATAATGGTGGCTGACTCCAACTGTGTGGGGCAGTGAATCAGGGTTTTGGTCTAAAGTTTATAGGACTTATGCAACCTGCTAAACCCTATCTCCAAAACAGGTTCAACCCATGCAAAATTCAGAGTGAAATCTGCTGTGGATTTGCCACTGTATAGAAAATCAAAATCACCAGCCTCCAATGACATATATAAAGAATCAGGTAGGCAGGCAGGCAGGCAGACAGACTCTACCTATTTATCTACACACAATTGGCAATTTGCCATAATTTAATTAGAAACAGATTACACACCTAACGCTGCCAGGGAAGATGGGCAGGTCACTAATATATCTGCTTAATCTAATGTCTAGGTTCTAGAATTGATGCTTCTGAATTGTGGTGCTGGAGGAGACTCTTGAGAGTCCCCTGGACTGCAAGGAGAACAAACGTATTTGTTCTGAAGGAAATCAACCCTGAATCTGGAAGGACAGATCCTGACGCCGGCCATCTCATGAGAAGAGAAGACTCCCTGGAAAATACCCTGATGTTGGGAAAGTGTGAAGGCAAGAGGAGAAGGGGATGACAGAGGTCAAGATGGATAGACAGTGTCATCAAAGCTACCAACATGAATTTGGCCAAACTCCAGGAGGCAGTGGAAGACAGGAGGGCCCGGCGTGCTCTGGTCCATGGGGTCACGAAGAGTCGGACACGACTTAACAACTAAATAACAACAAAGGTTCTAGCTGTTAATGGGTAAATTTGAGACCCATGATCTTCCTTATTATGGTTCTTTATCTGTGAAATGGACTAGACTATCCTCTACAAAGCAAGACAATCTCCATTTTTGGACCTGCAAAATGTCTTTATTAGAAGTGTTGGATGAAGCAACTAAACACATAATATCTTGTTCTTAAAGCAGTACTTTAAGATGGTTTAGTAACAGAGATGGGCCCAAACCTTAGTTCAGCAGTTCATGCCAGTCTGTCAGCGCAGAACCACAGGTGTCACATCTACCCTTCCCCTACCCCCCCCCCAGCAAGCTCCTCCACTCACCAGTCAGGATGCACTGCTATTTCCCTCCTCCTTGAGCAATCGTCCAGTTGCAGAAGAAGTACATGCTTCCCTCCTCTGCCTCCTCCAGCAGCCACTCATTCAAAGGCAGAACTGCAGGAATTCCTGCCCCAGCTCATTTGAGTGGGCAGCTGCTGGAGGAGGTGGAGGAGAGAAGCACACACGGGCTCATACTGCAACTGGATAATCACAAGAAAATGGAAAGAGCAGCGCTCACTGGCTGATGAACAGGGGGGCCGGCCAGAGAGTCGGGAGAGAATGCATGGCATCTGCGGTGCCACACTGATGGATCAACAAAAACCTCCAAACAGAGGTTCGTGCCCATCTCTAGTTAGTAATTCTGTTTCCATGCTATAAAGAGGGGAATGAAGACGGATCAGTAGCACTGTTTCCAGACATAATAGGGAGAATGAAATAAAGAGATAGCATATTCAAGGTAACCTAGAGCATCCATGGTCCAACCTGGTAAGATAATGGCAAGATCCACATCAAGGACATCCTGACAGATAATGTAGTTGCTTTATCATTATAATAAATCATTATTTCTTCACATAAATGATGGACATTACATCAAACATACCCTGAGTCACAAAGGACACCATCCCATCAATATATTTATTCTCAAGAGTACCATACGAAGGGACTAGCGCATGGAAGTGAGAAGCATTTTTAAAAGGTTATACAATCTTTGTGGGAAAAGTGATGGACTCTTCACATGATGCAGAAACATCCTGGAAAAAAAAACATTTAAAAGCTTTTGAAAGATTCTGGTCACCTCAAGGCTCAATTCTAAGAAAGCACTTCAACTTTATGACATGCAGGATTTCCCCAGGAGTCACACTGGAGCCTAGCAATGGACATGCCAAGCAGTTAAGAAACAAAAGAGCACCCCAAAGGAGTTCTGCATTATTTACATTTGCAGTATATTATGTTCTGCCATAAGTACGGCAGTTTACAAGCACAGGCCTCCGTCCAGAAAAGGCTGTTAAAGAAAACTCTCCAGGCCTGAGTGCACATGCACCAACCTCTAATGCATGTTACTGTTCCATTACAATTACATGATTTTTAAAAGAATCATGTCAGTTAAAGAAATCAAAACATATGACTACCATCTATATATTTCTTCTCCATGTCACTTTCAAAGGCTTTTGCCCATAATTCTATTATGCCTCCAAACTAATCTGTATAGGTCCTTTGCCAAACACTTTGTAAATGCTATTTAAATGCAGTATTTAATACTTAAATGGAATATGGAATACAACTTTTATCATTGTATGTAAACATAAAGTATGCCTTAAAGCCTTCCTCTCAAAATAAATATTCCAGGAAATATTTAGATCATTTTAAATGGCCGAGAATTGCATAGTGATTGTCAGAGACAGAAAGGCAGAACCTGACAGAGGGCTAACTCCGAGCCACAAATTTGTTCAAGAGATGCAGATCACGTCATTTCTTAAAGGAAGGAACAAGGTTTAAACTGTTCAAGCATCTGTACTTGTTCTTTCGTTTATTGGATTGTTTTAATTTGCTTTATATCAGCTTGAGAATTGCTTTCAGTAAAAAGGTGGTATATAATAAATCTTTTAAAATAATTATGCACAAAACTTCAACTTGCAGCAAGGATCCAAAGAACTGTGCAATTAATCTCATCTGCCAGGAGACAGGAGGGGTTGGATATATTTCTCTAAACTCATGTGTTGGTCTTAACCCCTTAATGCTCCCAGAACAAACACAATTAAGCCTATGTAGGCAAGGGTCATTTTCCATACTCATGCCTTGCTGACCCCTTGTATCTTCCATTAATGAGTTGATCACAGTCAAACGTTTTAGGAAAACACTGATTTTCCTAGGTAGGTGGCAACCTCCTTGAAGAGGTGAAACTAGGTGCTTGTAAGAGTAGAAGCTTCTAAGACTAGGTGCTTGTAAGAGTAGAACCTTCATCTTTCAAATTCAATCTAATTCTCTGTGTGGAATGTGCTAAATTGTCTTAGGTCACATGCAGACCTTCATGAATTTGACTGAATAAGCTGAGATATGCATGAGATGTTATTCTAATAATGTGATATGTATGACTATGTTGTGAACCACCTAGAGAATTCTCTGCACTGTGGGGTGGCATACAAGCTGAATGAATGAATAGATGAATGAAGTTTAGACTGAGACTCATAAGATTCTGCAAATTGGCTATATTCTAGCCATAGTACAGCACATTAAACTGCTGTTGGAGGCGACAACATTTCAAAAGTAGCTTGTTACATTACAAAGGGGAGTTGAAGACGTTGTGCTCTTCTCTTATTTTTTTTTCAAAAGAGTTAATATAACACTAGCTTCATGTAAGCCATTAGGGTCTTTTTGGATCTCAGCTTAAGTGATCTGGCATATTGCAACACCAAAAACCTCTATGGCCGAGTTGTGTAAATAAACATCAGGTCCAGAGAGATGCCAGACTTCTAATTTCATACTGTTATCAGTGTAAATCTAGCAGTTATTAATGGATCAGTCATGCAAGATACCAAACTTATTTGCCCTTAGTAAGATAATTAAAAATGTTCCAGCTGTGAACACTTGAGTAGTCCTATTCACTTCAACTAGAAAACTTGCTTACTTGAGGTTAAGTGCTTTGGTGAATTGGGGACAGTGATAAACACATTGCAACTGGAAATGAATTTTAATAGCACATGGATTGTTAAGCAGCATTAGCAGCCAGTTAGTAATTGACCATGCTAGAAACTAATTATAGAAATGTTTGTGCTTGAGGGATTTTCATTTTGTTTGCTAAAATATTCAGAAAGATAATTTCCCACATTTGAGTTAATGCACAATATTTTAGCTAGTTTGTTAGGCAAAGAATCTTTTTTTAAAAAAAAATACATATTGATTCTGTGCCTTCCATAAAAAAAGACCTCCCTAAGAAAAGAATGGTTAAATTTATATACCTGTAGGTTACTGATCCTGAGAAACTGTTCTATATGAAGCTGTTGGCAGTCAATCTACTCTGGCTGGCAGCTCATCTGCATAATCTAATACACTCTTTTCCAAACTTTGCTTCTATTGGAAAGGAATACAAACACATGGAGAAGGTGATGTGAAGCAACTGGATGGAGGCAATAGGCAGACTAACAGCTAAGATATGCTCTCAGATATCTTCTAGGTCTACATGCAGATCAGCACTCTTAGGCTTCCCTCCTTCCTTTTCTATCTCTGCGCTTCCATTTCAGATAAATAGAGGAGCACCCCTGAAAGCCAGCCACAGGGCTTCTGTAACAAAGTTTAGAAATATTTTCCTCTTGCATTTTCCCCAAATGGACATCCTGAAATATAGAAAACAGCAAGCTTCCTCTTTGCCTTACCAGAAGTCCCTACACCTTTTCTTTAATTTCAATGTTATAATGCAATGCTCTGCCAATAGAATTACTTAACAATTCTAATAGTTTCCTAGAAAGTGGAGATGCAAATGAACTCAGAACATTCTGTATGCAATGGCAGAGTAAGGTAAAGGTAAAGGTTCCCCTTGACAATTTTTGTCCAGTCGTGTCCGACTCTAGGGGGCGGCGCTCATCCCGCTCTTCAAGCCATACAGCCAGCGTTTGTCCGAAGACAATCTTTCCGTGGTCACATGGCCAGTGTGATTTAGACACGGAACGCTGTTTACCTTCCCACCGAGGTGGTCCCTATTTATCTACTCGCATTTGAATGCTTTCGAACCGCTAGGTTGGCGGGAGCTGGGACAGGCGACGGGTGCTCACTCCGTTGCGTGGATTCGAACTTACAACTGCTGGTCTTCTGACCCTGCAGCACAGGCTTAAGTTAGTGGCTTTTTGAAAAGCAAAGCTAGAACCTTCCTCTGGGTCATTACTTTGAAACAAGGAAGGGTCTTTCAAGTACTTAGTACTTGAGAAGAAAACGATGCAAGCAATTGCCACATGCATGGAATGCTTTCTTTTCTGTACAGGCACCAGTAGTCTTCTGCAGGATCTTTTTATAGTTCCTGATGACACAAAGGATAAAAGTGTAGCAAGCACAAAAATACTTTGTTTTCATAATTTAAGCAGCATTATTGGGCCATCAATACAGGCCATGCACCATCTGCAGCAGCGAATCTGTTGGCTTCATGTACTCTAATATATAAACCAATTATTGTCTTCCAGTGGCCATCAACTGCAAATAAATTGATACAACCAAGAAATAGTAGATGCTGTGTTTATTTTTTTAATTTCACAGGCTAGTATCCTGTTTCAAGCATAAGGGAAATCCCAAATGCTTTGCCTTGCTTTGGTGGAGCATCTGTTTTGAAACCAGTCCTGCAGCAGGTTGCTCAGCCCATCCTGGAATCAATGCAGGAATAGGTATGGAACAAGGGATCTGCCGCAGAAAAGAAAATACTTACACGATTACCCTTCAATGGTCACATAATGCAACAGGACACTGGACATAAAATCAATCAGTATCAATACTATCTACACTTCAATAACTACAAACCTATTAAGTTAGCTGGCATACATCCCTTTTCATCATCAGGAAGCCTCATTTCATATATGTAAAGCAGGTTTCCCTCACCCAGATGTTTCGATCTCTCCAGATGTTTTGGATTTCAACTCCCTTCTCCCTTGTCAGTTTGGCTACCCACATCCCAAGGGAACCATATTGACAAACGCTGATGTAAAGATTGCCAGCTTTTTGGGAAGTACACCGCGGGACATCTATCTGTGAATGCTCAGCAACTTGTCAACATCTGAAACAGCATATTCTGACTTTTCTGTAGAATTCATCCATGGTCTCCCATCCACAAGCTAGTTACTTAGACAGGCTTTCTTCTCTCAAACAACTTATCTTGCTCCATCCACTGAGGTTAATGGCTGCAGCAAGATAAGTCATTTGAGAGAAGACAGTGGTGGGATCTTTAATCTTCACAGCTATAATTTCTCAGGTGCAATGCAATTTTTTTTCCTTCCATCCAGCAATTTGTGACTGCTTTCAAATCGTATTGAATCTTTCAGCTGGCTAGGTTAAAAGACCATTAAAATTGCTGCCAAACTGCAACCAGGGCCTCAGAATAGCAGCGGTGGGTCAATACAGGCTATTTTGCTTCCCTTCTCCACTTCCCTTCCCTTGCTCCACTTCTGTAAGCAAGTAAATAAGGACTATCTTTACAGAATCAATGATGATCAAGGAAATCCATGCTGGTCAGAAAGGCTAAACTATTGTGAATTTACCCAAGTGAAAAATTACTGTATCTCAATTTTTTAGCAAAATGGGGGGGGGGAGCCCTTCCAGCACAATCATTTCTTTCATTAGGTTTTACCATTTAAGCAATTACTAATCTGTTGCTAATACCCTAGAACAATCTATGTATTATTGGAACTCCATTGTTTAGCAGGAAGAACTCATGTGCTAAACAGCTTGCTTCCAAAGCTTGGATTTATAGCAAATCAATTCCTTCAACAATAGCCCATTTATTTTAAAACAAAATCTTGTTTGCTTCCAAACCAAAAGGAGAAAAAAAGCAGGGGGGGACAAAGAAAAGCGTTCTATGAACAATGCCCATGTAGCATCCTTATTACAAAACATACAGTACAAGCTCTTGCATTAGTTAATGCACTTTTGAAATTATGTAGTCTCAGCCCTATTCTTCCATAAAACATAGGTCTCACGAAATCTTTGCAGGAAGGTTTACATCACAGGAATAATCAGTACTAGAAGCAAAGCATGGCAGTCCAGTGGTATAGCAACTGTGACCTATGTGCTACCCAGAAAATCTTGAAAGGGAAGGATCCTTTAAATCTTATTCTACCTGTGTAGGAAATACAGTATTTTTTCAAGGCTTAAATTGCCTCCAGGACTAGGACATGAAATTAAACTACTATGTATTTGCACAGAGCTAAAAATACACAGACCAGCTAACACATAAGATGTATTAGCCACACAGCCTACTTATAATCTCCATCCAATGACTTTCGGGACAAGAAGGGAGGTACATTCTCATTCTCCCATTCTGTGTTATTATAAGGTAGCAAGGTACATGTGCATGTTAGGGTTGCTAGGTCAAAAGGTTTCTATTGCCTAAGATTTCAAAAAGCATGCTGGTTATATACCACTCCATAGAGCTTAAAGCATTATCTGGGCGGTTTACAAGTTAATTACGCAGGCTACTCATTACCACCCCCCCAAGCAAGCTGGGTACTCATTTTACCAGTCTCGGAAGGATGGAAGGCTGAGTCAACCTTAAGCCAGTAACGAGACCCCATCCGCACTGAAATCGCTGTAAGCAGAGGACTGACTGCAGTACTGCAGCTGTGCCAGGAGGCTCAAGGCTGAAATCCTGTGACGTCACGGGACGTTGTATAACTTTCGCAAAATAATATGGATGTTTGTGTTTGAGAGAGTGGGACAGACACTAGTTCCTAAATAAGTATGACTTCTGCAAGACATAAAAACTGTCTGCTAAGCCAGTGGTTCTTAACCTTTGTTACTCGGATGCTTTTGAACTGGAACTCCCAGAAACCCCAGTCAGCACAGCTGGTGGTGAAGGCTTCTGGGAGTTGCAGTCCAAAACTCCTGAGTAACTCAAGGTTAAGAACCAGTGTGCTAAGCCACTAAATCCTAGAGCCAACTGAGGAAGGAGATAGATTAGGCATCCTTTAGTCTCGAGAGACTATGGTAACATGCTCTGAATAGAGGACTTGGAACAACATCTAGTGTGGCTGAGAAGGCCAATTTGAGAGTGACAATCCCTTCCACATTGAAGACAAATACAATCTGTCCCCTGTCCAGCTCCCAGATTTTGCTGGTTTCGGGACTGCCCCTTTGCCTTGGCTTGCTAAACAAGGGTCTCTACAAAATGGGAGAGGATGTGATGCAAAGCCTGCGTCCAGGCTGAACACACTCAGATGTCAGGGTTTCCCATCTGTTGAGGTCCATTCCTAAGGCCTTCAGATCCCGCTTGCAGATATCCTTGTATCGCAGCTGTGGTCTCCCTCTGGGGTGATTTCCCTGCACTAATTCTCCATACAGGAGATCTTTTGGAATCCGACCATCAGCCATTCTAATGGCAAGGAAGGCGATAGCTGTCTAGACATTATGCCCCTGCATACACTGAAATTCACGCTTTCTCCTTCTTCAGTACTGCTTGTCCTGAGACCGGTCTCTCCATCTGCAGTCTCAGGGAACTGCTGTGCATCTGGAAAAACACAGCAGTTCCCTGAGACCACCAGCACACTCTGAGGTTTCTACATATGCCTGTGCCCATGTGTGTCTGTGCTGATCCAAGATCTTCAGAAGCCAGCCTCTGCACCTTACTTCCTAAATCCAATGATGGTCAATTGTTTCTCAGCAAACCAGCCAGGCTAAGTGGTATAGGGCACTCTCTAGACAATTAGGAAGCATAAACAACTTGTCTTTGGGAAAAAAATGTATTACACAGTGACTTGGCTTGGCCTGACCATTATCCCTGGCTCAACTTCAACCACAACATTTATTTTTGGCCCTTTCCAATCTTTATCTGCCTGGGACATAACCAGAACCCCCGACGCAGCATGTCTCGGCGCCTGAAGAAGATCTTGAGGATATAAACAAACCCATGTGGTGCCAATCTACAAATTGGTTAATTTAGCATATTTTTATTTATCCTGCTTAATCCCATTATGAGCTTTTGGGATTACCTGCTTCACAATCCTAAACACATCACTTGGCAGTAATTTCCATTGGCCCTGATGTGAATTTAAGAATCTGAGATTATGGTGTAAATCAACATAAACCTAAGTGCTATAAAGTTAAGTAGGCAGTGGAATGAAGCCAAAGAATCAAGGAAAGTAACATTTGCCAAGGGGAAATATGTAGCTCCATAGAAACCTTAATGCAGAAGCCAGAGCATTTTAATTAAAAGCATTCCACTTAATTGCTTTGTATAGTAACATGTGCACCTATAGAAAATAAAATGCACACGCAGGATGGGTGCATTTGGCACTAGGCGAAACACTCTACTTTAAAAAGGGGGAAATTATATCCTTTTCATAAAGGAAGGGATTTCCACTATGGAACAAAGAAGCAGAAGAGAAAGGTCTGCAGAGCACAAACTATGATTATAAAATATAAAGTAAATAGACTTGACAGAATGAACAGATACGTGTTAAATTAACAGAAAATTAATTGGTAGGTAGATTCATATGTAAATCGTTTGGATCAAACAGTCCAAAATAGGTGATGTAGTTTCAGACAGCAGAACAATATACCTGCACCTGTTTCTCTCTCTGTCTCTCTTTTTTTCTTTTTGTATTTTTCCTATTGCCTTTCAATGCCGAGAACCATTTATTGTGGATGAAGCTGGGCAGTTATATCCAATAAATTATTAACCATGTGAAAGAGAAATCAATGAGGGACCCCCAGCACTAGGAATTTCAGTCTTGTATTAGACAAAATCTCACTGCTCAGCTTTGGCTAGAATTTGTACACATCTCTTGTTACTTTGTTACTTTCTTTTTCTTTTTTTGCAATAAATCATCAACGGATCAGGCTGATGATCAGTAGTGGGGTTTATATTCACCAAGAAACAACCCAAAAAGCAAAAAAAAATTTAAAAATCCACCTAATAAGTAAAGGTCTTAGAATTGTTTTTTTTTTCTAGTAGCAGGCACTTACAAAATATAGAAGTAAAGCACAAAAGTTCATGTTCTTATTTCTAAGATACTGGTTTCACTGGGCCAGACAGCTCTTTGTCATGGATTTAGAGAGAACATAACAGTTTAAAAGATAGATAAGTACTTTATTGTCTCAAAAACAAGACAGAACAGAAATAAGGAATATTGAGGGAAATCAAGCCTGTTCCACCCCACCCACCCCAATAATGCCTAGTTTTGCTGATAATTAAACTAGGCATTATAGGAAACGTGTATTCTCTCAGATTTATCCATTTTCCCTCCAGCAATTGATTTCCTCAGAGAGACCTATCCCAGCATTCAGACATTAAGTCCACGTTCTCCTTCCAATACCGAAACTTAAACCAGAGCACGCTAAATGCAAGATATGGAGGTGAGGAAAATCACATGGTACGACAAACATACATCTTTTACTACTTGATAGAGATGTCTTTTAAATGGTGGATTCTGAGAAATAAGTTATGGGGGAATCATATTGAATAGACTCTTGGCAGCAGGCTTTTACTAGTTTGGTTCATTTTCATATGACATAAGATATCCCATATATTTTAAATCAAAAGATGCTTTGAATATTTTGATAAACAAAGTGCCGGAGTTGTTTGTCCAAACCACAGTAGATTTATTTGGTGATTTCACTATAATAAAGAGTGTGACTACACAGGAAGTGTGAATTAACTCACCTTCTCTTGCTGAAAAAGGCAGAGAGACGAGTACTGTCTCTCTCTCTCTCTCTCTCTCTCTCTCTGTGTGTGTGTGTGTGTGTGTGTGTGTGCATGAGTGTGTGTGCATGCACAATCTCACCCCCTTTTGCTCCCCCCTTTTCCCTCACACACAGAGACATATACCGCTCCTTGCTCTCTTTTCTACTGGCTGGTGCTTCTCCTTCCACTGTTCCCCCCCCCCCCGTCTCCTCTAAAGAGAAGCAGAAAAATCCCTTTTGAATCTTTCCAGCAAGAAAAAGTAGTAGCCTTTTCCCAGGAGTGAATAAAGCTGGTTTGCAAGCTGAAAGGGCTGGATTGATTTGATTTAGATTTTGCGTTATGAAGGCAGGAAAAATTACTTTGATATCACTCATTTTGTAAACGGAGCAAATCCCAAAGTATTTTCTGACGTAGCTGCAGTCTGAGTCAAGTAAGCTGTTTGCAGCATTGAAATACTATCCAAAAGCACCTTTCCTCTTCACTGTATCCTACACACACCAGAACACATATTGCTCTAGCGCCAAACAAAAAGTATAATAGGGTGCAAACAAGAGATCATGGCTATCATTTATCAATTAACATGTATTATTAGAAATCATAATGCAGCTGTGTTTCCGACATAAAGCATTTCCATGGATGAGATGAGACGTGGCAATTTCAATGAATAAATTCATAAATGTCACCATCCAGGAAAGTGGGAAGGCCCAAGTATGCAATTAGAAGGATCTCCACATATAATATATCTGAACTCTGCCACTAATTAATGGAACCATTTTCCAATGGAGGAAGAGAAAAGAGAGTGCATTAGCCTTTTTGTCAAACAGACAAATCAGGTATCATTCTGGGCAGGGCTGAGTTGGAAAAGTATTATTTAATTCAAGAGCTCATCTAATGAATCCACAACACGTAATTTACACATAAATGGGTTGAGTCTCATTGCGCTGCTATTATTAGGAAAACTGTGCTGCTGAAACTATTTCAGTGGCACTATATATGTATCTCTATGACTCAAACCACATAACGGAATAGCTAGACAGGAGGCTAGACAAACAGGTAGATTATGGTAGGATTACAACTTCTCCAGCAACACTTTGAAAGTCACTTTTCACAAAAAAAAATTGGGTGAGACAGGCCCTACCTATTTGAGCACACAAAGGTTGCAAAAATGTTCTTTGGAATCTCGGCAACCCAAAGAAACCACAAGATTTCTCAGAGAACATGAAGCTCAGAAGACCTTCCACCATGATCCCTATCAGAATACCAGAATTGGACATCAAAAAGAATGTTAGAGAGGCCCCTAGTAAGCTTCTGGAACAATTTACCCATTTCCCCATTAGGGCCCAGGGTTCACAAAAGCTATTATACAGTAGCTGCACAAGAGTGCATCTATGTTATTATGCAGCAAAGCAAACCAACATTCTACAAGGCAATTCTAAAAATGGGGGCAGCCCAACCCTGCAAAAATTATAATAATAACTTTTAAACTGGGCTTTGAATCAGCACCAAATGTGGCATAGTTCTAGCAGATAGTCTGCTCTTGCTCTTTGCCATATTTGGGGAGGTTTGGACAAGGGCTTTTGAATTCTGATTTTTCAAAAAAGTAAAATTGTTTCCTCCCATTCGAAATTGGCAACCCCAAACAACCTGAGATCGAAAAGAGATCACATAAATTGAGCATCCCTTATCTTGAAAGAGAATGAATGGACCAACTTGCTTTTTTGTTTGTTTGTTTGTTTGTTTGTTTGGAAAGAATCCAGACTGAAAGGGCTGAAATACTGACCCTCACTTTTCAAAATGAAAAACCTGTTTTTTTACTCCTTTAAAAAAAAACTGTCTTTTGACTGTTTCTGTGACCTTAGTTGCTCTACAACTCTCCAAATATCTCCCTCCCCCTACTTACAAATGTATACAAGGTTTCATTTTGTTAATTTCCTCTTAGCAAGCCTTTACAAGGCATGGTCAGAGTTATAACAAAGTGGTGGTTTCTTTAAAAGTAACAGAATGACATAAAGGGGGAGATTTTGCCATACATATTCAAGGAATTAGCATACAATTTTGTCAGGTGTATTCAAAGTATTTCCCATTCACTTAGAAAAACAGCAGTTGTGCTTTGTTCTGCCATTTTCAGTGATGTTCTTAGGATTTCTGAGACAAAACAGTCTCCTCACATAAGTTTTCAATCTTAACTTCCGACCCTATCAATCACGACTTAATTAGCTGATTCTTAGCTAACTCAGTTAGCTGACTTTTAAACTACTATTGGAGACACAAAATGTTTAATTAAAAAAAAGACAATGAAAATATATTTTAAAATTAGATTATTTATTTAGAGAGCAAGAACAGGCCTATCATCCTTCCTATTAAAACAAAAATAAAAACAGCTACTGTCTGTCATTGTTCTGCCTTTATAGTCCAGATTTTTAAATATTGTAACTTGAATAGCATTGCACTTAAGTGCAATACAAATAAGAAAACAAAATGATAAAACAATAAACAAATAAACTCATGACAAAGACATGTATCTTGGCCATTACGTTCACTGAATTTTGTGCTTGAAAAAAAAATGGTAAAATCATTCTATAGTTCTTGAGGTAGGGAGGAGTCACTATGAGTCACATTACTTGTGACGTCCCATCGTCAAAAAACAATGAAGGTCTCTGGTTTTATAAATTCAAAATTGTAATGAATTAAACATTTTTGTTGTTGTTAAAGGTGGGAATCACAGCATAGCAATTTGTTTGCCAGCTACTGAATTTCATGCTTGAATGATCACTGATGTTGCATCTTAAAAGCATGGTATGAATCTGACAAGCTATTCCCATCATTTGAAGAGTTGTAAAGACGAGACTGGACCTTAGACAGATTTGGAAATGACAGTTCCCTCAACATGGTTTTACAATTCAAGGATCTCTTAAGGGGTGAGTAAAGTATCATACCTATTCAGACAAAATTGCACATCTTTCTAGAGTTCAGTTTGGACCAAAGTTACTTGTACATTAGGAATGAAGGAAATTGCTCTATCTCCTGTCAAACCATTGGTCTATCTATCAAAGTCTTGTATATCACTGACAGCAGTAGTTTTCTGAAGGGTCCTGTCTGAGAGACCTCAAACCTTTCTTGAGATGCCAGAGACTGGTCTCTATTTGTTTATTATCTAAGTTAATTTATACCCCACCTTTCTTCTCTCCCTCGGGAAATCAGAGCTCCATGCAGTAAAAATCGTATAGCAGTGTAATCACACAACAAATCCCACAACATTTAAAATATCAAGGAAAGGTTGGGGTGGCAGATATCAGGGCACCAGCTAGGGTGTCTTCTCCAGGGCATCTGGGAAAACAATCCTAGGACAAGAGATGTTGCAGGAGAAGAAACTTTCCTTTTGTATGCAAGCTGGATAGCTCAGTGGTTTAGTTATCTGGTTGGGAGTTCAATTCCCCACTTTGCTTCCTGTGAGTAGAGCAAGCCTTTGTGGCCTTGGGCAAGCTGCACAGTCCCAGGAGGCCCCCAGAAGAAGAGAATGGTAAAATGCTCCTGAGTGTACCTAAAAAACCCTGAAGAATCACCATAAGTCACAATTATTATATTATTATGTATGGGTCAGGTGGTTTTAAAGCTTAGGTCCCCATCTCTACCTTTTCCCAGTTGGCACCAGGCAAACTAGCTCAGTGTCAAGCTATCTGCACATGTGCAATGTTTATAAAGCGCTGGTGCACCAAAATACCAGGAAGAAGGGTAGAGGATTGAGGAGAGACCTGATGGATGCACGCAGGTGGGCATTCTGTCCTATTTGGAGCAAGGCAGGGCATGAAACCCAGCGCTGTGTCTTGTGAGAATTCTTGTTTTACAAGCCACAAATTGAGTAATCTGGCAGTAAGCCATCCTCAAGTTGTAACAGCAGCATAGGGGTGGGTGGGAAGAGCGCAACATGCCATGTGTGCTGAAAGGAAGGCCATGCAGGCTTTGAGCTCTAACAAGAATGTTCAGCCACCAACAAATTGCCTTTTTCCTCTTAGTTCTGTTTTGTCACATTACCTCCTTAGCCATGGTTTACCCACACTGTGCACCCACTGACCAAATTTCCTTCTGCTCCACTGCACAGGCACTTCCTTATCAACCTCTTTCTGCCCGATCTTCCTCTTGTGACATCAAAATATTCTTCCTCAGGTCCTATGGTTTAGGCTCTGAAATCTCACCAGAATGTCCTGGCAGCCCTAAGCAGAGGTTTAGAAGCCTAATTAAAAAGAAAAGTCTTAATTATTCTCCTAAACACAGGCAGAGATGAGAGCCATGCATAGCTCCTATGAATTTGTGCTCTGTCACAGAGCTGTAGCCCTTCTTCAACGTCTTACCACCAATGGAACACAATCTGGAAACCAAAATGTGTCTCTTAAATTCTTAAAAGACATGTATTACTCTAGCAATCATGTGATGACTAATTCATTAACAATAGTAGACTAATTGATAAGCCAATGTCCTGGCTGCCTGAAGCTGAAAATGATTTCATATCAAGATGATTACCCTCCAGAGGTCCAGCAGCCTTACATGACCAACCTTCTAGAGCAGTGGTCCCCAACCTTGGGCCTCCAGATGTTCTTGGACTTCAACTCCCAGAAATCCTGGCCAGCTGAGGTGGTGGTGAAGGCTTCTGGGAGTTGTAGTCCAAAAACGTCTGAAGGCCCAAGGTTGAGGATCACTGCTCTAGAGTGTTGCACCTGCTCCCATCACCCATCCATTTCTCTTACAAAACTCGAAACGTTACGTACTTTAAAAAGCTCCCTTGTATCCTCTATTGCAGTGGTCCCCAACCTTGGGCTTCCAGATGTTCTTGGACTACAACTCCCAGAAGCCTTCACCACCACCTCTGCTGGCCAGGATTTCTGGGAGTTGAAGTCCAATAGCATCTGGAGGCCTAAGGTTGGGGACCACTGCTCTATTGGTCCCAAAAATATACAGCGTTTCCATTTTTGTAATGGCAATGGAAGGCACAGGACTCTTGTTCTCAAGACATGACAAAAAGGGCCCCAAATCCCCATAATGAGGCTTTCTTGAGCTTAAAAAAGTCTTTTTTCTAAAAGGAATCCAATGGCTCCAGGGGGCATATTTTGGTCACTGGGCTATAGGTTGCCCACCACTGTTTTCTATAAAATACTGTATTTTTAAAACATGTTTTCTAACTAAAGAAAAAAAAACTTGAACCTCTCACAGAGAAATCTAAGCTAGAACAATTCTCATTGACAGCTACCACATTAAACATAAAAGGGAGCATATATCTGGAATTTGTTTGCTATGGATAACCTTCACTTGGTAGATTCCCCTGGCCACAGTCTGAACTGATACAGTCCAGACACACATTTAACCACCTCATTTGCTCTCCAATCAAATAGCAAGAAATCACACAGAAATGCTTTCAAGTGGAGGAAGGTTGGCACAGGTGTCTCCAGATGAGAATTTAATGTGCAGCTTCTCCTCTTCCGCCACTACAACAGCAGGGCTCCCACATGTCACTTCCCTTGAGTTCACTGTTTTAATATTTTATCATTCTTCCAATGTCATTCTGAAAGGCAATTGAGCTATCACCCAGCCTTTGTCCTCCTGCTCTAATAATCCAACTTGTTCTTGCCTGTTCTATAAATCATACACATCAAAGATGCCATGACTGAAAACAAAGAGATGATGGCTTATGGTTCAGTCCCTTGAGAATTAGCCATCTGAAGTTTATAGCCACAATTTGAATGCAAACCCAAATTTCACAGGAACTACTACATGGAATCCTCCGATTCAAATCATGCTGACATACACACATCAATTTAAGCCTGAAATTCTAACTACAATACCCTGGGCTTCAGTTGCATATATCCAGCAGAAACATATTGTTCTGAACCGTAACTACTGATCTCTCTCTCCTTTCTTGTCAGTTGAATATGTCAAGATTTCTTTCAAGTACTACCAAAGCTTTTACACACATCCTTTGTTTCAATACACAACAGGTGTGCTGACCTAAATGCAACTGCAGTCTTCAAAGATCAATGCTGTTAATCAGTGGCCCCAACTAATTACTAATTAGCACTCCTTTTAGAATTTGCTGTCACAATGAAACAGTAGTGTTGCATCTAACCATACACAACTTAATATAAGAGAAGGTATATTTGCTGAGATCTGGCCTATAACTATGGCACTACATTTTTAAAACAAGCCTCTGGAAGGGGGCTTTACTGGAGCTCTGGGTTACCAAGGGAGAGGGGGGGAAACCATGAGAACCCCAAACTCCCTCCCCAGACATCCTACGGAGGATAGAGAAAGGGAAGGATTAAAGTGAGGTCAGGAGAATCCACATCAACCCAGAGTTGATGATGGCAGAGGAAACGGCAGTGTGAGCAGCAGCATCAAGAAGAGCAGGAGAGAAGACCGACCAGCTTTGGCAGATATAGATCTCCAGAGAGAGGATCTCCACAAACCTGCCTTCATTGCAGCCATGGTGTCTTAGGAGCAGTGTGATGGCGGAGGTGCACCAACTCTGGAGCCACAAGGCCTAGATTAGATGAGAGCATCATGATGGTAACTGGTGGAATTAAGCCCTTCCTGGTGGAGGGTACCAGGTGGCAAGCTACAAAGAACATAGATGGTAGACTAGTGAATACAACTAGGACCAAGGATTCTGACCAAGTTGTTTGTTGGATTATCCTGCCTCCACTCATCTAAGTTACAATAAATCCTATTGAGTTCCATCATTCATGTAGTGCTTTTATGGATCAAAGAATGAAAGAGGGATGACTTGCAGGAGCAGATACGGCTGGCAGGGCTCACAGAGTGTCCATCAAAAATGTATGCATGTGTCAGAATAATTGCATCATACACATCTGCACATTTGCAAAAATCATCCTCTGTGGCATGATCACCAATATATTGCAAATCACGAGTCTCTACATCTTTGAGATATAATGGTAGTCCTCATGGCAGTGGCCTCAATATAGCAACAATAGACTGCCTATCAAAACATGTATTTCGTGTCCACATCTACTGCCTGCATATGAAAAAGATAGCTACACTTAGGGGAGATGACCTCCATATCCAAGACTGACATGCTGTTCTCAGTACCGCTTGGCTAAGACATTCTACATCTTTCCCATTCACATTGTAAATGATTAGAAGTTAGGTGTGTACGGTGGTGACAGGTGAGAGAAATTATTTTAGTTTTTACGACTGTGGTCATCTCAATTTTGTCTTCATTTACACACAGAGAGGTTGGTTACCTGCAACTGTGCTTCTTTGAGTGGTCATCTGTGAATGAAACCTGAAGGGAGTATTAAATGTTGATGCTTCATCATTGGACAAAAGGGAACTGAGGGAAACTGGAGGAAAACAAATGGGCATGTATAGGACAGAAGGTTGGGCGCTACAAAAACATAAAAGTTCTGGAATGTTCTGTACTGGCACAGGAAACCATTTAAGATGCATTCACAGAGGTCACAAAGAAGAAATATAAATATACCCTAAGACCACTAATGCTATAAAATATTATGCAGGGAAAAACAAACATGAAAACCCAGAATTTATGTATACACATACTTTTTCGTTTCTTTCTGCATTGACTTGCTTTTTCATCCATTTCAATAAAAAACAGATGAATTTATTGCAAGACTTACCTCTGCTTCTTCAAAATAACATCTTTACCCCTCTAATAGTGTTGTTTCTCTGGCTTACTAGGTTTGAATCACTCCTTAGCCAGACAGGAGAAAAAACGAGTGTTGTGACACCTTCTCCCAAATCGGACATAAGAAGATGTTTCTCAAAAGACACTGGACAAATGGAGAAATTATCCAAGCAGATTTGATCCCCACTATGTGGGTGGGGGACAAACAACTCATGACACCTTTGGAAGCCACTCATTCTATTGTATATTTCTGTTGGGTCCCAAATATCTGAAAGGACATCTTGTCTGCTATTGACCATTCTAGGTGTTAAGACAAGAAAAAGAGAACTTGCTAACAAAATTGTGTCTCTCTGAAATGTGTGCATGTAAAAGGCCTTCTCTCTGGTGGTTCAATGTGGAGTCCCTGCCTTCTAAGGAACATCTTACTGGTATGATTCTTAATCCTTGAAACAGCCCATTATATATTTATTATGTCTTCTGCTTAATTTTGAGAAATTGATTTTTTTTATTTTTAAAAAAAATATGATGAATTTAAGTGGTTTGCAGTATGCCACCAAGTACTAGATCTCTGTATGGTTTTCTGTAATAACAGCAGCAAAATGACTGCCCCCATACCATAAGTAATATTCCTAACATGAAAAAAGCATAGGGTAACCCAGAAGTAAATTTCTGCTGTTTAAATACTGTGAGCTTTATTATGTTCTGGTACTGAAAGGCTCAGAGTTCTTTAATTTTAAATCTGTATGTATTTAGATTTCTTTTGCACTGAGTTCTAGATACTGAATTTGGGGACTTTACTATAAAACAATGTAGAATGTACAGGCCTGAAACATCCTGATCCTTGCTACAAAACTATTAAACTAGACCAGAAGCTGCTTTAACCTGACAGAAAGATACACCTGTTTTCTCTTTATATCAAATGTAGCTGAAATGTACAGAATCCCACATCTATTAAAATTTTTATACTTTATGTTGGTAGGAAAGGCAAGAGAAACAACCAAACAGCTTTACAGACAATATTTTTTTGTCCAACAATAGGTATAAAGTTTAATTTTACATACATATATTTTACAAAGGTGGTTCCAGGCTTCTGTACAGATTAGTCACAGCAATAAGTTGAAAGATATATTTGCTGACCCTATCAAACCAAAATTCGATTTTCTTTATCATAATTCATCACAGGTTGGTCGTATGTTTCAATGTAATACAATGAGGAACAAACAAGCTATGGCTTCCATGTGATCTAGCAGGCTAGTATAAAAATCATAGTGTTATGTCATGAACAATAATATATGGGTGAATTTTCATACAGAGTCAGACACTCAGATTAGTCCCACAGGAAGATGATGCCTCCATGGTTGTGGGGAGAAGAAGCTGACTTCAGAAGTGGGGGCTGCTCTCCAAGCCCTACCCCGACATGATTTTCATTTATATTGTTTGTTATTTGTTACTATTATGGGCGGTTTTTTTCATTTCCAAGAACAGAGAAACATGGATAAATTACTCTGTAAAAAGCAGTATTTTTCAGACAGTAAGCAAGACTGGCTGAGACTGCCTTATGATTAGTTTTCATAAGCCTCACGGGGAGCCCTTCCCTCCAAGCCATATTTCTTCACATCATTCTTTCTGCATTTTGCGTTCCTGGGTTAAATCTGACTGCACAAGAGGGAAATATCAAAGAAGTTAAAGAAGTGAGGCCCCAAAAAGCCTGGAAGGTCCAATGAAGAGGGCCCAGGTTGGCAGGGCAAAAACTTTACACTGCAATATTTTGTTGCCGGTCTTGCTTTTCATGCCAAATAGCTACAAGCTTTCTGAAGCTAGCCGATGGATTAAATAAATTAGGCCACTAAAGATCTGATAGATGGGTGGTAGAGGCTTCACTTCAGCACAGCTAGTCTGATCCACTATTTCAAGAAATTAGTCAAAGCCTATCTCTGACACCTTGATAAGCTGGAACAGATTTTCGAAAATATAAACTGCAAGCGTAGCTACTGACAGCACAACGATTAAAAGAGAAAGTAATTTCACACCACTGTCAGTATGACCAACGTATTTCTTTATTCCTGCATCCTGACATATCAAATGCTTCTGTCATCATTTTAAGAACCTATTAAAACAAGGTACTTCTGGTAAATTTTTTGAGGGGAATTTTCAAAGCATGCCCTCAGAATCAGCATGCCACTGCTTTTCTTGTTCCCAACTACATAGAATATGCTAGAAGGCACGCTCTTGTAGACATGTTCCACCTTGACAGATTTCTTTCATCCTACTTCTCCTAAAAGCAGAGACAGGGTCCATTCAATGTATCTCCACATAATGTGCCTGCGAGTTTGCCTTAAGGGCTGCTTGATACAGGAATAAACCCGAGCAGTTTGTGAGTACTGTACCCTCTCATGTTGGAAAGGCTACCTTTTTGAATTGGCTGAGAGTTGTAATTCTGCCCCACAATTTTTTCTTTCTGTATTGTGGGGTTAACTTGTCATGATTAAGCACCAGCAACTAAGACAAAAAAAAGTAACACACCCACCCTCTAGCTGTTACATACACCATCAGAATCACCTGGCTACTGGTATTGATGCTAGCTTCCTTTTTTTAAAAAAAAATGCTATTTTTGTGGCCTGAAATGAGAAACACCCAGCAAGATAGGTCTATGTGCTGCTATCTTAATGCCCTCAGAATGCTCCTGGGCTATAAGACAGGCCTCACAGGAATTCTGCAAAAATTTATTTATTTATTTATTTATTTATTTACAATATTTTTTAGCCGCACCATTGCCAGTGGCTTCTGGGCGGCGTACAACATTAAAACCTAAAAACATTAAAAACATTTCAAGAGACCGTATAAAATAACATATATTAAAATATTTCTTAAAACATTAAAACATTAAAATTAATTAATTAAAATGCTGGGTGAACAGAAAGGTCTTTGCCTGGCGCCGAAAGGCCAAGAGTGTCGGAGCCAGGCGGATCTCTCTAGGGAGGGTGTTCCAAAGTTGGGGGGCAACAACCGAGAAGGCCCTATTCCGACATGCCATCCCCTTCACCTCTTTCAGGGATGGCACCTTCAGAAGGGCCTCCTGGCCTGATCTTAGAGGACGGGCAGGCACATATGGAAGAAGGCGGTCCTTTAGGTAACCAGGTCCTAAGCCGTTTAGGGCTTTATATGTCAAAGTAAGCACTTTGAAAATGACATTGTATACCCCATTACCTGAGCTACGTGCTCCATTACATCCCCAGCATTACTCACTGCAGTATTGGGGGGGGCAAGGAAGCACTGAGAGACCCAGAAGATACCTTTGAACTGCACAGCTGGAAGGGACCCTATGGATCATCGATTTCAGCTCCTCTCCATGAGTCACAGTGGAGAATCGAACTCCCAACCTCTGGCTCCATAGCCAGAGGCCTAAGCCACTGAGCTATCCAGCTAGGGAGATACTTTGTGCTAGTCATATCATCGGGGGTGTTCTGATGATTTTATTGTCACTCAGTAATGTCTTGCGAACAAGTCATCTCCAGCAAACCTATAAAGGCAGTAACTGTGCCCCCACCCCTGCACCTTACTGAGGATATTCTAAAGTAATCTTGGTTATAAATTCTTGCAAGGGGGGACTCTGGATGTAAAAAAAAGCAACACACACAACCCTCTATTTTATCTTGAGATACAATAGACAGAAATGGCAGTGAGTCGATTTATGACTCAGTAGGGGTGTATCTTTTATAATACATGAGCTTTCCCTGAAAAGATAACTGTGATCCAACCGGAAGATATCCCTTACTCTGCAGAAATACCATTCATGTCGTGTCAGAGCCTTTTATTTCAACATATGCTGATGCACTCTGCACATAATTTTGAAAAAGAGCTTAGTAGTTTCACACATAGAAGTTCATATTTTAGCTGAAAGCTGGGATTCTTAAAAAATGGGCTTGAGGGCAGATGGGCGAGGGGGAGAGATACACTATATAATGAGTTTTACAATATGTTGTACAGTATTTCTCTGCTTGTACCTCTTTGCAGCCAAGATTTCAATTGTTCCCCTTTTGTCATCTCTCTCTCTCTCTCTCTCTCTCTCTCTCTCTCTCTCTCTATCTATCTATCTATCTATCTATCTATCTATCTATCTATCTATCTATCTACTGTTGCTTGGGAAGTCTGAGCTTCCACAAAGTGAAAATCAAATTTGTATAGTCCGCCACACTTGGTCAACCTCCACATCTCAAAGTAATGCACCAAACAGAACTGTCATTCTTTGATGTTTATGTGCTAGGAGGGAGAGAGAGGAAGGGGAGAAACCTATAAATAAATGGGTTACAGGCCAAGAGGCTGACAAAATTTAACAGTCTGGGATTTGCAAAGGAGAATACTTAACAAGTCTTATTTTGTAAATGCTTGCTGTTTCCTTGCCAGCTGAAACTTATTTCTCGGAATCCTTTTGTCATTTAAATGGCAAGACAGATGCAAGGAATGCAGGAGAAGGCAAAAGGACTGGCCTGAGTTATGAATTGATTCCACAGCATTTCATAAGAATGAACAGACCTCTACGTCTCTGTTTCCATATTGCTATGAAAAAATCTTTCTGATTGATTCGGATCAGTCCACCCAATGCGAGAAGGTCATTCTGTGACATTCACTTGTCACAGAATTGTGTCTGTAGGGGAAAAGAAGCTGAGGCAAGTAATTTGCTCAGAAGGCAACTTAATTTAGCTGACACAGTGGGGCTTAAATTAAACAAACATAAGAAAATTACTCAGAGGTGGCACTGAAAAATAAAACCTCATGAGTGGTTCAACCGCTATTTTCTCAGTCTAGACTAAGGAAAGGTTATTAAGAGTTGACACAGAAAGTAAAGGCAAAGACTTAATACTACAATATTAATGCAAATGCAATATTAATATCCTGCCAGAATAGTAAATGCAAAAGCTCTCTGAAT
The DNA here is from genome assembly GCF_051106095.1 of Pogona vitticeps. Classification (NCBI taxonomy): domain Eukaryota; kingdom Metazoa; phylum Chordata; class Lepidosauria; order Squamata; family Agamidae; genus Pogona; species Pogona vitticeps. The sequence continues at coordinate 15,623,296 of NC_135787.1, read as the reverse complement.
CTCCCTACCATACTCATAACCAACCACCCCATAACAATTTGAAATATATGGGGTAGCGTGTTTTAATCAGACCTTGGAAAAGTTACTTTTCTCAGACTGTCAGTCTCAGAACCATCCAGCAAGCATAGCCAGTGGTTATGGTGAGTGAAGAATTCTGGTCCAAAAACCACAGTTGTTCTAAGGAATTAATTTGAACTTCCGTTGGACAGATTAGACTGGCTGTGTGCTAGAGAAACACAAATCCAATCCCATTTCATTCGTAGTTTTGAGGGACTCCATTTGTCAAGGGGCCAGTAGTGAGATCTATTTCCAGAATGAGCCCCCACAGCAAGTCCAATACATTTGACAATATAAAAATACTCAGGACTTCCCAGGAACCAAGACAAGATCAGGACATCAGGCAGGAATGGGCCACAGACAGGAAAATAATCTCAGATCATGCTGGCTGGAGGATTCTGTTCAAAACAAATTCACAATTCCAGCTCTGGGAATCAGATGCACACAATTCCAGCTCTTCGGTGAACTATGACAGGTTAGGAAAAAAAAGAAGTAGATCCAGTCATGCAGACAGATCAGATAAGAATCTGGAAGGAGTAAGGGCAGAGTTTCTGCATGTTAATAACTGTGCAGAAGAGGGTATTTCAGTATGAACTGATACGTATGCAGTGGTGCTCCGCATAGCGACGTTAATCCGTTCCGGATTAATCGTCGCTATCCGGAAACATCGCAATGTAGGTGGAAAACCCCATAGAAACGCATTATACTTCATTTAATGCGTTCCTGTGGGGCGAAAACTCACCGTTATGCGAAAATCCTCCATAGAGCTGCCATTTTCGCGCCCTCGGTAACCGAGGAAATCGCGCGAAAATGGCTGCGGCGGCCATTTTGGAACTGCCGATCAGCTGGCCGAAAATGGGGCCGGCACTCGGGCAGGAGGCTCCCCCGCCCTCCTTCCGAAGCGCACGCCGGCATTTTACCCCAGCTGACCGGCAGGAGCTTCAGAAGGACTGCGGGGGAGCCCTCCCCTGCGGTCCTTCCGAAACCCCCACCGGTCAGCTGGGGGAAAACGGGGCCTATGGGGAACATCGCAATGCGATCGCTTTTGCGATCGCAAAATCCGCATCGCTATGTGGATTCGTCGTTAAACGGGGCGCCTGTTAAGCCAGGCACCACTGTATTCAGTATGAACTGGTACGCATATGGAAATTTCAGTATGAACTACGTGATCTGCTAAAATAATGGCTTCTATACTACAATTAAATCTGCAGAAAGCATGCCTTCCTTTTCATGAAGCCACCCCGGAAAGGAACAAAAAGAAGAAGAAAAGGCAGGACTTGAAATCCTAACCGCCCAGAGTGGACCTTTGGTCTAGATGAGCAGGATAGAAATCAATCAATCAATCAATAGTCAACCAGCGGCCCAGGCACCTACAGATTGCATTTTCTGGTGCCAAGCATGCTTCTGCTTCCCAGGATGCCTGACTACAAGGCCAGTTCTAGCATTAGATAAAGTGATGCCTTGGGTGATGGATGCTTTGAGGTAGCAGCACTCCACTGGCTAATCCTGATATTACACCTCGGAAATACTTCTGAAAATGCAAGGGGGACAAAATCAAACAATATTTCTCTTGCCCCTTTAGAGTGAGTTAAAAAATGAGATAAATGCTGAAAACTTCCTGTAGCTTTTGAATAGTGTTACTGGTTACATCTAAATAGCTTCTTTTACACCAGAAAACTTTGTACCTACTAGTTACACTGGTTGTCACTAGGTACCTCCAAACTTTACCTCAGGCAGTGCTTCTCCCTCACCAGTAAAGGAGAAGATTGAGCTCCCAGTTTTCTTAAATTTTGAAAATGGAATGGAGTGAGGTTCTTCTTCTTCTTCAGTTCAGGTAGCAAGAATTGTGGTCCAATTGTGAAAGAATACAGTAGGAGATGGCATGAAAAGAAGAGATCATGTTTATTTTGCATTTCTTCCGTCCTTTGAGACAAACTTCAATTGCTGTTGCTTCTGAGCACAGAATGCCCTGTGTCAGCCTCCAACAATCCGCAGCATGGAGTGACTTGAATAGTCACTTTGCTGTATATTCCTCCCGGTGACTTCAGGTTCAGCCACCATATGGTCACATATTGGTGGCATTTAATGGAAGTTGACCTAAGATAGAATCTCCATGAACTCCAGAAGGAGCTTTTGGGAAGGGCTGATCCCTATCTCAAACCACAAAAATTTGAGGTATACAAATAGACCTTGTTATATTTACAGGTGATGAGGTGATAGACATGTCGAGCAAGAAACAAATTTAGACCCCAGATACTGATTTATTGCAAATGTTAATGTCACTCATCTCTAGTAATATAGATCTTACTATCAGAATATTTTGGAAGAGTGAGAGCTACTAGATACCACCTTCTCGTGTGGTAGAGAAAATTATTCACATGCTAGAAAACACATCTGTTCCAGTTCAGAAATTGATGTTTTACTTAGAGAGGACCCGGGTTTGACAAATAACGCTGCTGTCAACCAATCATGCCACTCTCTGAGGTATACGTCCAGATGTCAGCTTAGATCAAACATCACATATATAAAGTTAGAATTTCCAAAGGGTCACAAGAATTGTGAAGCAGTCGCTTCATGAGCTGCTATATGATCTTAGCCCTGCCTGCTCTTTCAATTCTCATGAACTCTTCACGACAAGTTCTTTGGCGCTGTGTTTTTTAAAATTGTAAACAGCACCATTATTACAATGCATTCATAGCCCAACACAGAACGCAGATAGGATGAGAATGATGGAAGGATTCTGAGAATGACAGTAAAAATGAGGTTGATTGATTTTTATATCCATCTTATACTTTATTGTAGATAGCTCCAACACAGAGATATTTACAGGGTTTATGGGATATTATGCAGACACAGTTATTGGTGGAAACATATGCCAATAATAGGTAGGGTTACTATCCAGTACTGACAAAGGCTTCTTTTCTCAGTGCAGAGCAGGTGAAAAATCTTGTCTCTGATCTGTTTCTCATCAAAGATAAGATGATTCCTCTGCCCTATTCCACTTCAAACTCTTCCTGGAAGAGTTTGAAGATAACACTTTTCCCTATCCTTACACTGAGCACCTGATCAGAGAGAGCAGAAAACAGGAGATTGATGGAGCCTAGGAGAGAAGGCAAAGCTTGGGAAAGAAGGCAATGGGCCAGATTTCCTAAAATGCACATTAAACATGAAATGAGAGACTTGAGTTCCTAAAGCTGAATTCTGCGTCTTGCTATAAGTACATTGTACATTGGTTTAACTTCAGCAACAATTCTCTGGTCTGGAATTGCCCTATTTGCTCACTTGCTTTTTGGGAAGAATCTGCAAGACGGCATTGAGTACCCAACATACTGGAGGGGGGGCAATGTGTAGTCTGGATAATTAAAAATTATTAACTGCCCACAGAGTGCTTTAAGCACTATGGGGCAGTATATAAGCAATACACTATTTCTTTTTTATATGCCACAAGAAGGATCATGAGCCAGAATATTGGCACTCCACTCCCTGCACTGTTTAGATTGCCACAGCAGATCATAATACAGTGGTGCCCCGCTAGAAAACGTTAATCCGTTCCGTTAAAATCACTGTTAAGCAATATTGTCGTCAAGCAAAAGAAAAAACCCATTGAAATGCATTGAAAACCGGTTCAATGAATTCCAATGGGCGAAATACCTCATCGTAAAGCGAAGATTGTCCATAGGGGAAGCCATTTTCGATCGCTGTCTTCCGGAAATAGGTCCAGAAAACAGCGGGCGGCCGTTTTGAAAACCAAAATATCAGCTGCTTTTGATCATCGGGAAGCGAATAATCGGTTCCCGAAGCAGGGAACGAATCATCGTGAAGTGGATTTTCCCCATTGAAACATCGCAAAAACCCCATCATAAAGCGATTTCGTCATCTACCAGAATAATCGTCAAGCGGGGCACCACTGTAAATGTACCCATCAGCTCTCTCCCTAGTCAGCTCTCTCCCTGGCCCCCACTTCCTACGCCTGGCTTTTTGTTGAGCCAAGGTTGGGAAAGTACAACATACAACCAGTGATCTTGGTGCCAGTTCAGAATGAGTAGAGATTGAAAGCCACCTCAAAACGAATAACACCAAACTTTCTATTCATTCAGTACTTCTAGCCTTGAGATGTCTCTCTCCACCTGGAGACTCAGGCCCTATTTCTAAGCACAATGCTAGTTGTGACCTATATATCCATAGGACCTATATTCAAATCCTATATGTCTTGGATCGAGTATATTTGATCAGATCTCCCCTTGAGTCTTACGATCTTCCAAAGAGACCCTCCTCTCAGTCCCATAACCTTTACACATCTGTTCCATGAAGGTCGTCTTGGTGGCTGCCCCCCGATCATGGAATGCCCTTCCCCAAGTGGCTAGGTTCGCTCCTCCTCTCCTTGTCCTTTCGTCAACAAGTTAAGACCTTTCTCTTCAGACAAGCTTTTACGATCCGGTCTTAACATAGGTAGATGTTAACACAGGTAGAATTATTTTAAAAATAATTTAAAAGTATATAAAACATATATATAACATCTTGTGTAGAGACGCCAGATGTTTTATATACTTTTAAATTATTTTTTAAAAGTTCTTACATTTTAAAATTGGTTTTTAGATATGTGCATTAATCTTACAATGGTTTAATAGTTTTTTAATGGTCAAATATTTCTTTTTAATTCCTGTTTCTTTTAACAACATTGTGAGCGGCCTTCAGTCCCTTCACCAAGTGAAACGTAGCATAAAAACACAGTAACTAATTAATAAAATAAACAAATAAACCTTGCCCTTCCTGGAGATTTCAGCCAGCACCCAAAAGCCTAGAATCCTGCATCCATGAAAGTGGCTAACCTTCCCATCTCAGCTGCTACCCACCCATCTGCACCATTACTGAGAGAGAGAAGGAGAGCTCGGCTCTCTTTCCTTTTTCCAATTATTCCTCACTGAAGTGACAGGAAAAATGGAGGTTACGGGAGGTGCTTCAGTGGGCCTCCTACTAGTGTGTAAATCTTGACAACGGCCTGACCATGTTTTACCACTGCAGATGGCCCCCGGAGAAAAATATAAGGTCCTTCCTCAAGCCTTGAATTCTCTCATATAAATTTCCCTTCCATCAACACACGTTCCCTCCCGGACATACCCAGTCTCACTGAATTTCAGAAATTAACCAGGGTCCAACTTGAATGGGAGATTACCAAAAATATTGTAAATCACCAGTAGGGTTAGGAGAGAATCGTGCCTGAAGCCCTGGAGATTGATGCCATCAGAGTTGGCAATACTGGGATAGAGAGATCAATAGCCTATCCCTACTTGGCAGATTCCTATGGCCCAACATCATCTTGAAGTAAAGTAGCAGCAAATTTGGGGCTGATTCTAACATCAAATCTGCCTAGAGAACACAAACTGAGATTAATGGGACTTATTTGTGTGGCTAATGTACCCCATTCATTTCTAGGTACGGTAGACACTTGATTTAACCCTATGTCTTTTACCTTTACATCCTAAAAAGTTTCCTCAGGATTATGTTCTCTGTATTGTAACAATTCAAAACAAATTATGTAAAACAATATTTCAAAGACGAAACGAGGGGGAGGGAAACCATCTATCATATGTTATGCATAAATGTGTTGATTCTTACATATGCACCAGATGTTTAATTAGTATCCTTCAAGAAAACCCAGGTGCTTAAAAATGTCATAATGAGAAACACGCAACAAGCCTGTGAAACGCATGCCTTGAAACAATGCCTCGTTTTACAGCAAGTTTTACAGCTTTCCAGCCTGACATTTTAATACTTATTGTTCAGATCTAGGCCTCACCATTTTTTTTTATCCAATCTCTTCATTTATAGACATTATGTTGTATCAGTAGAGGCAGATTCAATGTTAATTATTTGGTATATGATTTAGTTTAAATATAGAATGATTTATAGCAGGGCTTCAGATCAATATGGGCGGGGAGGGGGGAGAGAGAACGCAGGCAAGCATGAACAGCCTTGTGTTCCTTCACCAGCATTGAGCAGCAGCCTTGATTTTGACAGATCTGTTTTTAAAGAGAACGAGGCACGGTTCAACCACATATGACGCATGGTTTTACTGTTCGGAAAGCGTGCAATGCTCCTTAAGTACGACTGCATGCACTACCATATACACGGGGAAGAACAGCAAATACAAATCAGCCCTTGGAGAGAGAATGAGACACCAAAGGCCATTCCAACATTCAGGAATTTTGTATGCTTTTCTTATGCTAGAATACACAAAAATAAGCCCATTGATATTGTAGTGAGTCACACCATGGGTCCGGTCTAGTCCCGTATTATCTGTTCTGATTGGGAGCAAGAGGTCTCCAAAATCCCAGGTAATTCCAGGCTTGCTTAGGGATGGGTGACCCTGTAAATTTTGTTTTGGTTTACCATTTTTCTAACTCTAAAATTCATGCTTGCCTGATTCCACACAGATTGTTTCAAAGTCTGCATGGAAATTTACTTCTTTTTCCCCATGTTTGCTCTTTTTGGATCGATTCCCCTGAAAATGTTATGAAACGAAATCGTAGACTTGATATGCATTTTCTAACCTATGCACCAATTAACATATGTTTCTTAATACCCAGTTAGCACAGCGCGGCTTCTTCCGGGGACTAGATCCAAAAAAAGCCAAACGTGAAAAATCAAGACTGCAATCTACCTGACAGCCATGCAAATTGCAAAGAAAGACATCCAACATTTCGCCGTGAAGCTACCCCATACATATCGAAGGGAAATTCAACCTAGGAACATTGTGGCATATGAGGGACCACCAGTGGCAGCTGGTGCCCATTGTGCTCTTTAGGGTGAATGACACAGCACAGGTGGGCACAGCAAGGCATGGGGCAAAAGCCAACAGGCCTGTCACACATACGAAGGCAGAAAACCAAGCACTCAGCAGAATGAAGAAAAAGTTACCCACCAGGGTCTGTTCGTCTAGTAAGTCGAAAGGGGGACTTGTAGGGCTGGGACAGGGTGGTCCAAGGTGGAGCAATGCCCCATCTCCCAGAATGGTTAAACTTGTTTATTTATTTATAATATTTGCACGCCATTTTTCTCCTTTAAAGGTTACTTTAAAAAACCCAAGGTGGCTTAAAACTTATTTGTCTGTTTGTTTCTAGCCTGCCTTTCACCCCAAAAAGGACCCAAATTTCTCCTTAAAAGGACCCAACCTCCGCTATGAAAGATCTTTTTGAAACAAACCAAACATCACCGACAACAGCAACAAGACAGATGCCCTTAGATTGGCACACAGATCGGACACATCAGAGCCAGCCAGGCCCTCTTTTAAGATGTCAGAGTAGTAGTTCCAATTGCAGATATTCTGGCTAATATCTGCTGATAGATCTACTGTATGCTCTATGAATATGCCTGATTACTCTGAAAAATCATTTAAGCACATGTTCATTTTGTTTCTGTGGCATGTTCTTTCCTTTCCTTTCTGGCATTCATTCCATTATAGGGACCAGAGTATAGTGTACACCACACATCACATACAGCTAAGCCTCATTGATTTCCAAAAGGACTTAGGCACACTTATCCCCAACAAAAGCTTGTATCAGTTTCTGTTAACAGCAGAGGCATGTTAGCTTGACAGATTTCTAACATTAGGATTATTATTACTTCAATTTTGTACTTTCTGGCTCTGCAGTTTGAGGAGCACTTTTCTTGTAATGCTATATTCCCATAGCTTTGTGCATTAAATTACAATTAGGGTGGGTGACATCTGGAAAATACTGAAACCCAAGAGGCAAATGCTATCAACAAGAACTGGCCCAACCAAGAGGGAGAGTCAACAGGCTCCCTTAGCCAGATGACACTGAAAAGGAAGGAGGAGAAAGAGCGAAATGTTCTAAGCACTCTGCTCTGTGCCTTTTAAGATCAACAATTGCCCTCAGGTATAGACCTTTGCCAGGACCGAAGAAAGAGATACCTGTCTATCTAATTAGCTTCCATACAAGATCGAATCCACGCGACGGAGTGAGCGCCCGTCGCTTGTCCCAGCTCCCGCCAACCTAGCGGTTCGAAAGTATGCAAATGCAAGTAGATCAATAGGGACCAACTCGGTGGGAAGGTAACAGCGTTCCGTGTCTAAGTCGCACTGACCATGTGACCACGGAATTGTCTTCGGACAAAACGCTGGCTCTATGGCTTGGAGACAGAGATGAGCACCACCCCCCTAGAGTCGGACACGAACCTTTACCTTTTAAGGCGCATGTTAAGGCACCATTTTGTTTGCTACCAGCAGCAAAGTTTTGGCCCAGCCTTGTGATTTAACTGTGATCTGTCTCTCTCAGTAAGGATGCAATCAGATGGAAGAAACAGTTCATGTTTTAGAGTTAGACCATGTGTGGGAGGGATGCACTGCAAGCTGTTTTCTCGTGATCCTACGATGCACACAGCAGATTGCAAACCAGCCCAACCCTGCTTCATGCCCAAGCTGGACCTTTTTGGCCCAGTTTCAGAGCCAGGCTAGAACTATTCCTGTACAGATGAAAGGGAAGCAACTCAGCAATGCAACCCTTTCCAGTATGACCAGATGCAATAGTTTCTCACTATCTGATCGCACCCTGAGTCTTAAGGAGCACAGGATTACTTACATTCAGAAAGAATCTTGGTACCTGCATGCGTAGTTCCAGATTTGTGAGGCTCCTGAGCAACATATTCTTTGATAGGCCCAGCCGTAGTACTTTCAGCAAAGCTAAATGGATCTAATAATGGAAATTATTAAAATTTCTTTTCCTCACAGTTTCCCTAGCACAACTGCACATTGACCCAATGTCAAGGTCTTTATAGGAAAAGAAAACGGTAGCTAGATCAAGCTGCCTTACCCTGTTCAGAATGCTAGTCCAGGAAAAAACAATAGAGGACAGGAAACTGCCCCAAAATTTCCACCACCTGACATGCTAATGGAAGTACCTTCTCTATTTCTCAATGAGCCTCATTTGGAAGAGATTCAGATTTCCTCAGAGACTTCAGCTTACTCTTCTAGTCAAACTGCTCCCTTTTCTGCAGCACAACTCTAAGACTTTTCCTAGAAAAGCACGGGGCAAAACTCAGAGAATCCCTTGCGTGACAGTAAGATAGTTCTTTCTGTCCCCAGCAGAGAAATAAAAACAGGAGTAATAAATTAACTAGTTAATTCTCTGCCACCCTTTCACGATACCCCAAATATGCTGCCTATCTTGGCTGGCCCAACTCTGATGGGAATGCTGACTAATGCTATGGTGTGAATATGAGCATGGATGGATATTGAAGGAGCAGAAATGGAAGAATATTAGTTAAATTACATATTTTTATTTATTTTGACTATACACATGGTAAGTCACCTGAATAAGGTATTTTTTAAAACCCTGCAGGACTTCTTGTCACCAATGTGACTATAAGGCAGGGAATTCTCTCACTCTCTTTTTTTAAATGACAAAAGTATTTGCAATTTGCACAAAACATGTATCCACAAAACTACTGTGCTTTCAAGCATTTGTGTTACATATTTCTGCAAAAACTTCCCTTGCAAATGTGGAAACTCTCACTGGTAGACCAACAAATAACCTCTCTTTGAAAGGCAAATCGTACACATACCTGCGCGCGCGCGCACACACACACACACACACACACACACACACACACACACACACACACACACACACACACACACACACACACACACACACACACACACAGCACCAACTGCCTATATAAGACTGCTAACAGTTAATAAAGCAAAGCAGAAGCTATTGTAGTTTTGTGTAATTTCAAGGATTTGTGTAATTTTTGCAAAAACTTTTCTTTTTCTCCCTCCCTTCCTTCTTCTTGGGAGGAAGAAGAAAACATTGCTGTTTCTTATTCCCAAATTAGATTAGGCATCCTTCAGTCTCGAGAGACTATGGTAATGTGCTCTGAATAGAGGACTTGGAACAGCATCTAGTGTGGCTGAGAAGGCCAATTCGAGAGTGACAATCCCTTCCACAGCGAAGACAAATACAATCTGTCCCCTGTCCAGCTCCCAAATTTTGCTGGTTTTCAGGACTGCCTTTTTAGCTCAGCCTGTTGGACAAGGGTCTCTTCAAATTAGGCCATGATGAACACTCAGATGTCAAGGTTTCCCATCTGTTGAGGTCCATTCCAAAAACCTTCAGATCCTGCTTGCAGATATCCTTGTATCGCAGCTGTGGTCTCCCTATGGGGCGATTTCCATGCACTAGTTCTCCATACCGGAGATCTTTTGGAATCTGACCATCAGCCATTCTCACAGGTTTCAATTGTTGAGACCTGATGATGTGGACAGGGTGCTTGGATCTGTCCGTTCTACCACCACTCCGCTCGACCCTTGCCCATCCTGGCTAATTGGAAGATCAGCCAGGGGGGTTCGCACCTGGGTCCAGGAGGCCGTGAATGCCTCTCTGAGAGAGGGAGTGGTCCCTACCGCCTTGAAAGAGGCGGTGATTCGACCACTCCTTAAAAAGCCTAACCTGGACCCAATGCTGGTGGTCAACTACCGACCAGTGGCGAACCTCCCTTACTTGGGCAAGGTGTTGGAGCGGGTTGTGGCCGGGCAACTCCAGGCGCTGCTGGATGAAACGGATTTTCTGGATCCATTTCAATCGGGTTTCAGGCCGGGTTTTGGTACAGAGACTGCCTTGGTCGCCCTGTACGATGACCTTTGCCGGGAGAGAGACAGGGGGAGTGTGACCCTGTTGATACTCCTGGACCTCTCAGCGGCTTTCGACACCATCGACCATGGTGTCCTTCTGGATAGGCTGGCTGGGTTGGGAGTTGGGGGCACTGTTTTACAGTGGTTCCGCTCCTTCCTGGCTGACCGTGTCCAGAGGGTGGTGCTGGGGGACAGTTGCTCTGCCCCATGGCAGTTATGTCATGGGGTTCCTCAGGGCTCAATACTGTCCCCCATGCTGTTCAACATCTACATGAAACCGCTGGGAGAGGTCATCAGGAGGTTTGGGCTGAGGAGTCAGCAATATGCTGACGATACTCAGCTCTACCTCTCGTTTTCCACCAATCCAGGTGAGGCAGTTTCTGTGCTGAACTCGTGTCTGGACCTGATAATGGACTGGATGAGGGTTAATAAATTGAAACTCAATCCAGACAAGACGGAAGTGCTGTTAGTGGGTGCTTCGCCGGACAGGCTGGAGGGCCATTTCCCCGCCCTGAATGGGGTTACACTCCCCCTAAGGGACAGGGTCCGCAGCTTGGGGGTGCTCCTGGACCCCAGTCTAACACTGGAAGCCCAGGTGGACTCGGTGGCCAGGGGCGCCTTCCTTCAGCTGCGGAAATTATACCAGCTACGGCCCTACCTGGACGAGCGGAGTCTCATGACAGTCACACATGCACTGGTAACATCCCGCATAGATTACTGCAATGCGCTTTACGTGGGGCTGCCTTTGAAGACGGTCCGGCGATTGCAACTGGTCCAGAATCGAGCTGCGCGGCTGGTGAGTGGTGCAGCTGCCACGGAACATATCAAGCCGATTCTGTATAAGTTACATTGGCTACCAGTTGCTGCCCGGGCCCAATTCAAAGTGCTTGTTTTGACATATAAAGCCCTAAACGGCTTGGGCCCTGGATACCTGAAGGACCGCCTCCTTCCATATGAACCTACCCGGCAGTTAAGATCTAGCCAGGGGGCCCTTTTGAAAGAGCCGTCCCTTAAGGAGGTAAGAGGGACGGCTTGTAGACAAAGGGCCTTTTCGGCAGCTGCCCCCAGACTATGGAATGCCCTCCCGACTGAGATTCGTCTGGCGCCGACGCTGATGACATTTCGGCGCCAGGTCAAAACCTTCCTGTTCCAGAAGGCTTTTAATTGAAATTATATTAGCTGTGGGTCTGATGGCAATTTTAATTGTATTTTAATTGTATTTTAATTATTTTATCTTTTGCTATATTGAATTTTAATTATTGTAAGCCGCCCAGAGACCTCTGGGTAGTTTGGGCGGCATATAAATTGAATAAATAAATAAATAAATAAATAAACATACCCAAGCCAACGTACACGTTCCCAAATACGAATTCATGAAAGCATGGATTTAGAAGACTGAGAAGGAGTTATGACATAGACAGTATGTTCGTAGGCAAGACAGAGAAAAGAGGGAGGCAAACTCTGTTACACTTTTTTTGTTTGTTATATGGAGGGAAAAACCAATGAAAGGAAGTCCTGAAACAGGATAACATGATAATACCCTTGTCTCATCCAGCCAACACCATGCTGAAATTCTAGCTCATGGCTGGTCAGTGAACATCGGCTCCCAATCCACAGAGTCTTCATATTGGCATGACTTTTAAAGTGAGTTATTCTGAGAGTGGAAATGTGTATCAGATAGAATGAACTGTCAGCTCATCTGCTTCACTGCAGCTGCCCTATGGCTTCAAAACCCATTCACTGTTCTCTTGTAATGGCAGAGCCTCAGAGATTACTGTTAAAAAGCTATTCATCACAAGACCCGAAAAAGTAGTTAGATTCCATTATTATACCATTTTTTTACCATCCCGTTTCTTGGAAATAATTAAAATAGTTACTTCTAAAAACTTTTGCATGGCAGAATAATACAAATCACTGGCATACTTTTCTCCTGTCACTTGTCAACTTGTCAACTCCTGTCACTTGTCAACTACTTATCTACAACACTAAGCAAAATAAAGCAAAGTGTGTTGCTTATATATGGCCATAGCACTTAAAGCACTTTCTGGATGGTTTACAAATTATTTATGCCAGCTACACATTGCCGCTGCCCCCACTCCCACTCCCAGCAAGCTGGGTAATCATTTTACCAACCACGGAACGATAGAAGGCCCAGTCAATCTTGAACCAGTTACCTAGGATTGAACCCCAGGTCATGAGTGCAGTTTTGGCTACAGTACAGCGGTTTAACCACTGCGCCATGAGGAACAGCATGTGCTCCATGGAATTGCTCGATAGGTCAGTGGTTTAGAGATTCAGAGATAGAGAGCTCAATTCCCCACTGTGCCTCCTTGACAGGGGCTGGACTCCATGATCCATAGGATCCCTTCTAGCTCTGCAATTCTACGATTATTGTTGTTGCTGCTGCTGCTGTTATTATTATTATTTATCATCATCAATGTTTAATTGTTCAAATGTATGCTATTATGTCCTATTATGCTAGTGTTTGTTTTTTATGTTAATGCTGATGCTTGGTTTATTGTGTAGGTTTAACATTTTGTTTATTGTTTATTTATGTTGTGAACCACTCAGAAATGGCCTCTGGTTAGGAAGGAAGGAAGGAAGGAAGGAAGGAAGGAAGGAAGGAAGGAAGGAAGGAAGGAAGGAAGGAAGGAAGGAAGGAAGGAAGGAAGGAAGGAAGGAAGGAAGGAAGGAAGGAAGGAAGCATGCAAGCAAATAAGCGAGTGAGCGAGCAAGCGAGTGAGCGAGTGACTGAGTTGATGATGTACTAGCACTTGAACTACATGAAATTCTTCCTCCACCGTACAGCGGGGCTGCATTTCATATAACTGTAAGAGTAGTTAAAAACATATATACTGTATACTACAAAATGAGGTAAAGGTAAAGGTAAAGGTTCCCCTTGACAATTTTTGTCCAGTCGTGTTCGACTCTAGGGGGCGGTGCTCATCCCCGTTTCCAAGCTATAGAGCCAGCGTTTGTCCGAAGACAATCTTCCGTAGTCACATGGCCAGTGCGACTTAGACACGGAACGCTGTTACCTTCCCACCGAGGTGGTCCCTATTGATCTACTTGCATTTGCATGCTTCCGAACCGCTAGTTGACGGGAGCTGGGACAAGCGACGGGCGCTCACTCCGTCATGTGGATTCGATCTTACAGCTGAATATCTATAAACCTCACAGCACAGAGGCTTCTGCGGTTTAACCCGCAGCGCCACCACGTCCCCCTAAAATGAACCTTTCTCTCTACAAAATGAACCTTTCATCAAATTGCCACTGCGATGTAACATAACTACTCCTTTGTTACTGGGGGAAAAGGTCTGATTTAAAGCAAGCTATTTATAACTATTTGTTCATGACTACTGACCTCCACATTCTGCCTACTGGATCTACCTGTTTTGGAGTTACACAGAAAGACTTTTAGCAACAGCTCAAAATACCAATAGCTTTCTCCTCATTCCTTTCCCTTCAGCCAAGCCTGTACAATATAACAATCAAACCAGTGACAAAACCAGAACATCAAGTGTAAAGAGCCTTATTTCTGGGCACAGGCTCTCAGGTATAATATTATCCCTGTCTAAGAGTTTTCAAACAATAGAAACAAGTAGAGCAAGTAGAAGTCAGCTAAGGAATGTAGTATGAGAAGACGCTGGCCCTGAGCCTTGCGGCGTTTTTATGTACGAGTCCTTTTCCTCTGTTGCAGAAATTTCCAGAAAAGTAGCCAGCTGTTAATTCTGTCGCGCCAAAAACAAGGAGGAGTTTTATGGCCCCTTAAAGACAAAACGTTTTACATGGAATAAGCTTTTGTAGACAGCAGCCCACTTTTTAACATGCATGTGAAAAAAGGGCTGAGTCCAAATACATTTATGCAAAACAAAGCCTGTTAACCTTTAAGGTTCCACAGGACTGTTTGTTGTTTTCTCCTAGACATTGTTCATTATATAATTGTTGCTCATCTATTACAGCGGCCTTCCCACACACACATATCAAAAGTATTAATTACTTTAGCTTTTTTACAATCTCCACTATTTCAATTCCTGAAAAGCAGTTTAATCCTCGCACCTATACTTTCCACCATGTCAGTATGTCTGCTGGTCTTACATCGTACTGTCTTTATTATAATCTTGTCGTCGTCATTTATTCGTGTCCAACTCTTCGTGACCCCATGGACCAGAGCACGCCAGGCCGTCCTATCTTCCACTGCCTCCCAGAGTTGTGTCAAATTCATTCTGGTAGCTTCGATGACATTGTCCCACCATCTCATCCTCTGTCGTCCCCTTCTCCTCTTGCCTTCACACTTTTTTATTATAATCTAACAATATCTTATTCTAGTTTATTGTTTTAAAATTAAAAAGAATAGGTGTTATGAGTTAGTTGCTCAATAAACAAAGCAAAACAGTATTATAATGAAGAAAAGTTTCCTCCCAAATGGTTCCCTGCTTTCTTAGCTCTTTCTCAGATGGGTTATCATTGCAGGATGTGTATTTTTTTAACACGGGAGAATATTAATATGTGGTATCTCCCACCTGGAGTTTGAAATGCTACAATCCAGTCTATTGCATCATTACTCTATCATTTCACTTTGTTGCATGTATACACCAGGCCTGACTTACCCCTTGATAAGCCCTTTCACCTCCCTGTCAAACTACTTCTGAATGCATTATTCAAGCTGCCAGAAAAGGGGAGCTTAAGAAAAAAAAATTCCACTCATAGAAGAAGACGAAGATGATGATGATGAAGAAGCTACCAGTTGTCACTAATCTCACTTCTTCTATTTACCCTGTAACTCCTTGTAACTTCCATGGAACAGCTTCATAGTCTGCCAAGTGTTTTAATATTTCAGATAAAACATTCCCTTACAAAGCTTCAAAGTATTTCATGAACCTAAACAAAGGAAAATATCTGAACACAAAAGGTTTATTATGGCAAACTGCCTTGGTCTTACACGACCTCAATTACATGCATTTCTTTCTTTGAAGCCTCTTGATCTCTAAACAAACAGACTGAGGATACCTCAGTAGTCTTGGCTTTCCCTCTTCAGACTCCTCACCCTCCACACATGAGAGGATGATGAAGGGGCCAGGGTGAGAATGCGCTGCTGTACACATGAGTTCTACACTGTGATTTCTGAATATGGTCTTCCTCCTGGTGAACGATTTATGTCTGTCGATGTGTGTCTATCAGGCAGATCTCCCAGAATGGAGAAATATGGGAGCTGAAGTCCAAAAACTCGAAATAGCACATTTCCTGTTGTTCTTATAGGATACATAGGGGGTGGGGTTAGCACCCTTCCTCTTCATGTATGTTTTATCTATATGTGAAATAATCATTATTTCCCAGTTTAATTCATGTTCACACCCTTGATTTTATAGTTGTATGCTGACCCTTTGGATTCTAGGATAATAGTCCAAGAGAGTGATTATTTGATTCACATTTTAAGAAATTAGTCATTTTTACCATAGACTTGGGTAGGTAGATTTTATTCACCAACAGTTCTAGCTGAACACAAAAGGTTTTGTGGGTGGAGGAACTGAGGAGACTGTTTCATGAAATTTCTCCAGGGAAAGATAATTTCTCCACAATAGTAGATCTTACCATTAGAATATGCTATAGCACAGCTTCATCTTTCCTTTTTCTTTCTTTCTTTCTTTCTTTCTTTCTTTCTTTCTTTCTTTCTTTCTTTCTTTCTTTCTTTCTTTCTTTCTTTCTTTCTTTCTTTCTTTCTTTCTTTCTTTCTTTCTTTCCTAATGCTCTTCCTTCCTTCCTTCCTTCCTTCCTTCCTTCCTTCCTTCCTTCCTTCCTTCCTTCCTTCCTTCCTTCCTTCCTTCCTTCCTTCCTTCCTTCCTTCCTTCCTTCCTTCCTTCCTTCCTTCCTTCCTTCCTTCCTTCCTTCCTTCCTTCCTTCCATTAGCACTGCCACTGCAAATGGCAACAAGAGCATCTCTGTCGGTCATTTGGCCACCATTTCGCTTCTGCTACAATGCCCTTTACCCACAATAGCGTCATCCTAAGACATGAGAGGGCAATCACAAAAACACACAAAATAGGTGAATTTAAAAAAAACTATTTTGCATAGTGGTCTGCTAACTCTTGAGAGTAAGAAAAAGAAACCCCCTGAAAGTTTATCAGGAAAAAAATCTTTTACAACTCACTTCTTGCTCTTCATCAGGGTTTGGCACTTCCTACCTCATTCTTAGGGCCCTTTAGAGTTTGTTTTGGTTATATCTTTGAGTTTACCATAACATTAAAAGGTAGGTTGAAGATGTATCATTTTTATTTTCTATATTTCTTCAACACTCTACTACTTCACTGACAAGCCATGTTTCCTGATACGGAGGAGTTACCTTATGACATCTTCCCTGGTCTTTATTGACACATGGGAAGCTGATGCAAGGAGGTTAACTTCCAGCTGTCATGGCAGAGATTACTGTACAAAGGAAAACAAGACATGAGCATAGACACATACTTCTCAGTCACCTCATAAGTAAAACACAAGAATCCAAAAACATACCCATGAGAGCTTCTCTGAAAGAAATTTTCAACACCCCACTATTTGTAGTTTCTCACTGAACATATTTTTATGAATCTTCCTTTCCTTCCAAAGACATTTACTTACATTTTAGAAATTTTAACCACCATGACTGAAGGTAGTAATGCATTAATTAAAAAAAATAAACCCAGCTTCTACTGATCCACTTTTGTAATTGTAAAGGATTTTTTTTAAAAAAATTCCAACAAAGTGAATTATAAAAATCTGCAATAATCAACTGGTCAGTTCGACAAAATATTTTTTGACTTGTCAAGTGGACTAACCATATGGATGAGCTGTTCAAAGATAAGAGTGATGACTCCCTCGTGACTGGAGTGATACAATCACATATAAAAGTGTAGAGGATCCTTATCAGTGACTGGACATAAGTACCTTTCCCTTGTCGGCACTAGAGAAAGAACTGCCCTTTTCGAGTTCAGACAAGAGGAGAGCATTTATTCAGTAGAGATGTAATGTAATGGCCATATTCTTCATCCTCATTTATTTAGTCTGCCTTTACTCAATGAGACATCCTGAAAAATAATTTAAGCCACACAGGCCTTATCTGCTCCAAGAAAGGGCAAGACAGGCATGCAATGCTTTTTCAAGAGTGACACGGCCTCTGCACAAAACTAATGACCTTTGAAAAGCAAAGCACATAGATACAGCAGCATAAACAGTCTGGTTGATTGTTGGAAAAGATGCAAAATACCCTTCCATGTCATCTGTCTTTAAATGTCAGCGCATCCCCACTGTCATTTTGCAAAATTTGAGTTACTTGCATTAAAGTGTTAGGTGTGCAATTTTGTTAAATTTGTACAAAAGAAGGTTGTTGTTTTTACTTATACAGTATACCACCTAATATTGCTAGAGCAATCTTTGGGTGCTTTAGAACATAATTATACAAACAACACATGGTTCTTATGAGGTGAGAAGAATTTTACATTCAGATGGAAGGAAGAGGCAACCAAGGATTTAAATCTCTACTGTAGATAGAGAGGATATGACAATAGATGGCTGCATGGTTTCAGGGCTGCAGATATGTGGAAATGTGGCCCAGTCTTTGATGCCTGCCTTCCAGAGAGTGCACTAGATGGAAACCTGCGTCCCAACCTTTTATGTCCAGACTCACAATGTGTTGTAAATTGAAATAAACTGAGCTAAACACAAACTGCTGCCAGAGTGCTATGCTCCACACAATTCACACTAGAACGCCACCAAATACGGAGGGAGAAAGCTAAACAAAACAATCCAGGAGTACATAAAAATCCAACCTGGGGGGGGGGGGAAGACTTTCCTGATCCCCAAAATGTGGTGCAAAGGCAGACACCGCAAGTAAACAAAGCTCACCCAACCACATCTTTACTACTCAATTAACTGCCTTGCTATTAAACAGATTAATCTGTCAATAAAAATGAGGCTGCAGCTTTTCCTTCCATACAGGTATATTTAATGAAGACAACAATTTCTTCAGACTAAATGATCCAGACAAGGCATTCATTGTTTAGAAAAATCATTGCCCAATGATGCACATAAATTATATATACCAGTGCCATCAACACTCAGCGTCATTTTCACAGGGGACAGTTCCAATTAAAAATCTACAATTTAAAATGGTGAATAATGAATTAATTGATTAATCACACCTATAAATCAATTAATGCTCTCATTGCTAGCAATTATATAATGCATGCAAATTAGAAAAAAATAATCTTAGGTCCTTTTCCTGTCCATACTCAGGGCTTGTTTATATAATTAGAGTTTTTTTTATCTCTGTATCATTACTCTGAGACAACCTCTGTCCAACCAAAAAAGTAATTTTAGCCTCATAGACATTCGCAGGTCTTTTTCTCTATAAAAGTACAAACTCTGCTTTGAGAGACAATAAGACACTACGTACACCAGCATGATGGAACATGTGATGCTTTCGGACTGAAGTTCACCTTAAGCTAACAGTGCAGCAGTTCTTCAAAAATCACTAATCCAGCATCTGAAATTTAACTGACATCTGACTGCAAAATTTTAAAAATCTAAGTTGACAGAGAAAATAAAATTTACTGATAATGTCATGCATTTGTAGGGGAACTCATTTCCATGTTTTGCACTTAGCCGTAATTCCATTCCCCCTCCCCTTTTGGATTCATTAGACTGCAACTCCCAGAAGTCCTAATCAATACAGCCGATGGTGACATGTAATGCTGGGACTTGAAGCACTTTGCCCACACCTATTGTAAATTCATCCTCATAGTGGATGAATCTCATAGTATGAGTTTCCCTTTGCAGTGAGAAAATGAGGGTGACACAACTCGGAGGACAGCGTTAGCACATCTTCCTGCTCTGACAGGTAAGACATACGCACCAGTCCAGTGCAATACAAATGTCCTGTGAAATCAGACTTTCATGCTCATTAGAACATCTCATATGAAGCAGATGCTGACTTTCCCTGGGAAAGAGCTAATGAGGGATAAAGTTCAACAGTAAATTATTTCGGAGTGAACGCAGGCCTATACATATTTTTATTCTCGGAGTTTGCCTCAGACTTGAGGGCAGTGGAGAGGAAGTAATATAAGCAAGATTAAGAAAAAGCCACTGCTAGGAAAATATAAAAGAGAAGAAGATATCTAGTTCTGAAGTACCTGACAACTCGGTGCAGTCATTCATTGACAGGACAGATGGGTGTGTGGACTATGAGACTGGAATCCACCTATGAAGATATACTGGAGCCTCCTGGGTCTGATGGCACTGAAGAGCAGACCACCACAGATGACCCTAGGCATAAAAGGGTTGAGTTGAGTAGCTCCATCCCAGGATGACAGGAGGAGACATGGCCAACTCCCAGGAGCCTGAGAGAATGCTGATGTTTGCAAACTCAGAGAAGTCTAGTGGCTTTTTGAATGAGCGCCTGTCTGCAAAGAAAAACTGATCAAGGGATTCCTCATGAGGAGAACATCTCCCTCCTTGTGAACAAGTCCTTTCTCAGGAGAAGGGCAATGCCTAAATAAAAGGCTCAACTCCTAGGAGCTGCAGCATCATATACTTTCATGTTCAAGATGGGAAGAATTGAAGACTGAAACACGTCAAAGACAAAGAATCCAAAACTGACATAGTTTTGTCTGTATTTTCTATGCCAAAACTGTACTAAAATCTGTTTCTGTTTGGGGCCTGTAGCGGGCCACTCTGAAGCCTCTGCTAACTCAGGCCTCCAGGAGTGCTCACTACTTTTCCTCTTCAACTGCTGCCACCAATTATAATCAATATTTAAAAGGACAAGTGTTTCTTCCAAACAAAACTTGTTTATTGGAATAACAAAATTAAATAAGTAAATCACAGGTAGTAAATCAAGTTGTAAATCACTGTTTCTCATTCACTGAATCACACACAGACTTTTCCTCACTGATTATTTTGGCTCACAGGCCTTCAAACATGCTAATCACTAACTCTCAATCTCTCATCTCCTCTTCTCACACCTCACACACACCTTTTATATTTCAGCTCCTCCCCCTTTTGCACCACCCTCCGTCCCCTCATTGGCTGATGTTCCACTGCCCAGCTGTGACGGACAGGTGAGAGCAGGGCTGTATGTTACAGGGCCTTTCCTCACAAATCAATGAGGGCTACAATAACGTCCACCAAGTATAGAACCAGCACGGTATTTTCTGGGCAGGCATACTATGATATTCCTGCAAAAGTACAAAGATGTAAGAATACCACATGCACCAACTGCATATTCCTTGAGTCGGATTCATTAACATATTTCTTAATAATAATACGTAAGAGTAAGACCATTAGTAATAGTTTACTGTGATTCCAAGCAGCATTAATTTAAAGTACTCACCCTGAAAATCTATCTTTATCTCATTTTGTGAGGTTTATATTGTTTTTATTGTTTTCGGGTTGTTGTTGTTTTGAAATCTTATAAATACCCCTGCTGTGCTTGGGGTTCACCTTACCAGCGTTTGTTGTCTTCTTTTTATAAATGTAAATATACTATATGTATAAAATTGCCCCAAGTCATTATGTGCAAACAGAACATCACAGTATTATCAGTTTATCATCTTGGGGGAGTGTAAATCAGAGGTTAAAATCAAGATTGTGGCACATTTCATTTGGATTGTGTGAAAAAGCTGACTCAAGCATTTTAAAAAAAATAAGAATAATAATTGAGCAGCAATTCCTTTAGAAATTGGGGAAGGAGGAGCTACCGTCTAGTTTCTCTTCATAAATTTCAAATCAAGGGAAAGCATCCTTTGTACTAAGCAGCAACCCAGACAAACCAGCAAGTACTGAGGATAGAATGTTGTCTGTTATTATTTCGCCTCAGGCTTCTTCCAACCCATATCTTTTCTGTCATGCTACAAAACTGGTGGCTCTTTTTGTGCATCCGGCAACAGAAAACCACCCTCTACCAGACTTTTTAATCCAAAGGCCTTTCACACTGAAGAATAAACAGCTTTCCTTTTACCTTTAAGTCTGTTCAGCTGTGTGATTAAGTCTTCTAATAGCCTCTGCCAGACAGTCAGTTCGTCTGCTGCCAAAAGGCTAGTGCCTCAAACTCCAGGCAGGTACCCATCTGCACTGTCACAGAGATTAAGAGTGCTTAATCCACTTCCAAACCCCTTGCTGCCTTCAAAACAGACGGCCGCTATCTCGTGCTCGCTCTCCCTCTGCACCACTGGGCATGCAAAAGTGATGTTTTCAGCAATGAAGTGGGACGGACATAACAGTATTTAGCACTCTGCATCTCAGGCATGCTTCATAAACATTAATCTTCTGCTGTATCCTTTCGAGACGAGGATCTCCATCCGTGATTACAGATGGATCATGAAATGCATTGGTCCTTCGGCCTCGATACCCCTCTTCCATCAGTGATGCTTTGCTACACGGCCAACACTGCTAATGTGCTGTGAAATTCTGTATGCAGGAAGAAGAAAGTGAGGTGCACTGCAGACTGGGATCAGTTAGTTCCCTGAAGGGACTGGTCAACATGGCGCAACATGATAACCTCTATCTTTTACATGCATTACTACGGAAGGTGTTTCTCCTTATGAAATCATGCAAACAAATCTCCCTGCCCCATTTAATCCTTACAATAAGTGTGTCGATTTCTTCTCTCTCAGTGGTCAGTTACCAGGTCTTAATTACAGACAACGTACATGCACAGTGGAAGCTGTTTCTATTTTCTTTATTTTTATTTGTTCATATATTTCCATTTCCGTACAACCCCATTAGCGTTGCCAATCTCTAAGCAGTTCACAATATACAATAAAATCAAACACTAAAACACTATATAATAAATACAGAAAATACAATAAAATACAGCAAACCTCACAAAAATGTTCCTGTTATACAGTGGTACCTCGCTTGACGAGGATGATCCGTTCCGTTCAAATCACTGTTAAGCGAAATCTTTGTCAAGCGAAATGAAAAAGTCCATTGAAACGGATTGAAAACTGCTCAATGCGTTCCAATGGGCAAAATACCGCAGCATCCAGCGAAGATCCTCCATAGGGCAGTCATTTTCTGGTGCCTGTAATGCGAGGAATCCATCCTAAGCACAGCAGGGAGCCATTTTAAACAGCAGGTAGCCGTTTTGAAACCTGACAATCAGATGTTTTCTGATCGTTGTAAAGCGAAAAATCGGTTCCCGAAGCAGGGAACCGATCATCATGAAGCAATTTTTCCTATTTAAAACATCATTTTGCGATTGCCAAAGCGATCGCAAAAACTTCATCGTTAAGCAATTTCCTTGTCTAACAAGGTAATTGTCAAGCGGGGCACCACTGTACTGTGTATCTCTAAAATATGTGTGTAATTTTTCTATTAAGATATGCACAACAACATCAACAGAAAACAGCAATAAATCATGTAAAAATGTTAAGGCAAAATGCTGCCTAAATTTAAGACAAGAATTTGGCTGCATCCTTCTGCTTGTGCAATGTTCAATCACAAAAGTTACAAAGCTTGCCTAGGAGGCATCAAGCAGAGACTTCCTCATACAAGTGGAAAAACCTCAGCACTTCGCACACTCTGCACCTCCAAAAGAGACACCAGTCACTGAAAAACCAAGGATGCAATCCCAGCTGGACAACTTGGTTAAGGGCCAGGTCAGTCCAGGCTGAATCGAAACCCCTCCCAACCTAAGGATATCAGGAATGATTTAAGACTGTCTTCTCCTCCTCTTTCTCTTCCTCTTCCACCTGCTAGCAGATCTCAGTCAGAACACCCGAGATCATTCTGCCAGCAGATCACTAAATCATCCAGCAGAAGGGGTTCTGCAGGCAGAAGAACATTTTTGCTGGCCAAAGGAGACTTCTGGCAGCTGAAGTAGCTTCTGCTCATTCCAAATCTCCTTTAGTCAGTGTTTCAGATTGCACTGAAAGAATGTAAGGCAATAAAAAAAGCAGCATTTGGGCACTCATTAAAAGCTCCTTTGGAAAACAAAATATCTTAACCTGGCAACTGAATGATGTCAGGACTGATGCCAGAGGACTCTGCCTGGGGAGGAACTGTTACCAGCTGCCACTTGCTTGATTTCAGAGGGTAGGGGCACTAAGTCAGGAACTCTAGAAGTAGGTAGATTCCCATTCAGGTAGATTGACAAAAGATAAGAAATTGTATAAAAGATTGGACACTTGCTTTTTAAAACCCATTTGTTAAACTATGCATTATGTGGATTGGGTGATCCCGAATATATTAAACAGCAGGCTCCTCAGCATCTATTCCATTCTGTATAATTGTGTCTGTAGACCATACTTGTAACGGTTCAGCTGGCACAACAGCCTTCTGTGTGGGAACTACTTTCCTGAGGAATCTTATTGCTAGCATGTAGGGTAAAATTATATAGCATAGCCAACTGTACTAATTTTCTGAAAGTTTTGGGGTAGCATGGAGTCAAACAGATGGTAAAAAACACAAGAATAACACACAGCTCCCTGCTTAAGCCACTGATATGCCATCTGCATAGGCCTCAATTAAGACTTGTTTCAATCTGCCCCCTATAAGGGTCTATAATCTATTGGAATTATATACCAAATGAGAAAGAAATTAACCAAGAGAAAAGGAAAATTCTGTCACACAACTTGAGAGGGAGACAGGACAAACTTCAAGGGAATGACTCTCTAGTCATACCTCTAGAGATCTTATACATGATTTATTCCAGTTTGATGGACATAATCTTTGCATAGCTTAGCAAGTTACTTTTAGAAATAATTAGTTACAAGATTTCCAAAAGTAACTAGTTACTCTTATGCTATCAATATTTGAAAAGTAACTCTTTTCTGAGAATTAAAATAGCTATTTTGCAGCTACTTCCAAAGCCTGAATGCTCCAAGCTTCTGATAAAAAAAACCTCTACTCCTCCTACTTCCTTCTTTCCCAAACAGCCACAACAGGGTGTGAGGCATCAGTTTAAAGCACTGAACAAGCAAAAACATGAACTGTGTGATAACTCTTCTCTAGGTAACCAAAACGTGACAGATAGGTGTGAAGTCATGTTACGTTGCAATCAGAATGTAATGTTTACACTTTAGTTACTTGGGGAAAGGTCTAAATACAAAACCAGTTATTTGTAAGTAATCACTACCAGAATATAGTCCTCCTACACAGAATCCTGAGGATCCTCTGCTACATATCCGCACACACACATACTTTGCATCCCTCAGCATCTGTGGTGTACATGCAACCTGAAAGCCAAAGAGAATATTTCTGAGCCCTTAGCAAACGCCCAGGCTATGAATGGTATCATGTACCAATAATCCTTGACACTACCATTGATCCAGAGTTACTCACACTATAAAGATGGAAGCCTGTATGAATTTGTGGACAGCTTTATATTCTTGGGGTTATTAAAAAGAGAGGGTGAAAGAATGGAAACTAAACTACTGCCACCCACAGCTTATCTTTATCTATGAAAGACTGCCAAAGCTATTGATTGCTCCATTACACTGACTGACAGCTAAATAAATACTTGCTCCAAACAAATAGCTATAATTTTTAAAAAGCAATTAGGATCTCTTGAACACGCAGCTGTAGAACTGGATTAAAAGAACCATGGCGGGGGAGGGGGGAGGAAGTAGAAAAGGACATTAGCAGGAAGTCGAGAGACATGTTAAAAGTTGCTTGAAAAAAACCTGCTGTTTCTCCACAAAGTGTAGCATTTTTATGCTACGCTTTTGTCGACAGATG
Organism: Pogona vitticeps; assembly: GCF_051106095.1. Taxonomy (NCBI): domain Eukaryota; kingdom Metazoa; phylum Chordata; class Lepidosauria; order Squamata; family Agamidae; genus Pogona; species Pogona vitticeps. The sequence continues at coordinate 15,597,876 of NC_135787.1, read as the reverse complement.
ACACACAGCACTGGAAAACAACCTTACATTTAAAATATTTTTTTTCCACCCAGCTTCACACACACACACACACACACAGAGAGAGAGAGAGAGAGAGAGAGAGAGAGAGAGAGAGAGAAATCTGCACAACGAGAATAAGTGCCCACACACAGAGTTGACCCTTTCCACGTAAAGCAGAAAATTTCCTGGCAGTGCCGTCTAAACTTCCTACTGGCTCTGTATGCCAAAACTCATAAGCACAAGGCCCACAAATAATAGCTTGCCACTTTCTTTGTGGTTGCCAACAAGTCTTCTTTTTGCTACAGTCCGTTCACCCTGACGCAGGACTCAGAATGCAACAGAATCTCACACCGTATCACACCTTGCCTTTCAAGTGCACCCATTCTGCATCAAGAGCATCCACAAAAATCTTCGCAGCGGGGTGGCAAAGCTGCATAACAGCATGTTTGCACTAGTGACAAGGATAGCACACACCACCAAAAGACAACAAGCAAAATCTTCTTGCATAAAGTTACACTGCAGAAACCAGATAATATCACTCAGCAACAGCATCAGAGCCAGTCATATTTAATTTAAATGAACTGAAAGCTTCCTAAACCCCCTTCCCACTTTCAGGTTCTGGGGCTTCCCAGGGCTCCATTTTGCCTTCTGAAACCGTAGTGGTTAGGGGCAGTTTAATAATAAATATCACCAGTGGATCAACACTGACAGGATCGGGACTTCCCTGCGACATTCGCAAGACTTCCAAAGGCTTCCCCAGAACAAAAGGGAGATACTGTGTCTATATCTGTAAATTAAAATTATTAATTAGTTCAAAAAGTGAAGCACCCTTTAGACCCACTCCCATAGACATCATGGTCTGAAAGCCTCTGAAGAAGTAACTGAAGTTCAGAAATGAAACCTTCCAGTTCAGAACCGTCCTCACCACATAAATGCCTCCTTCTCCGCTTGTAAATAGCTCACCTTGTCTCCATCTCTTCTTTCACAGCCATGGCCTTTCTGTTCTCATTACAGTTTGGTAGGCCAGGCTGCACACTGAGGCCTCACAGTAAGTCCTCCATTAGATCTTTGGTATTGCAGTGACAGTCCCCTAAACTCAATACAGTGGTGCCTCGCTTAACGAGTGCACCGTTTAACGAAAAATCCGTATAGCGATCCTTTTTGGGGATCGCTATACGGATCAGCCCCAATCGCCGCACTCGCTTTGCGACGATTGGGGCTCCGGCGGCCATTTTGGAGCCGCCGAACAGCTGATCGGCGGCTCCAAAATGGCCGCCGCATGACCCGAAATGGCCCCTATCAGCGTTTTCGCGCCCTCCCCTTGCTTAGGGAGGTCGCGAAAACGCTGCGGGGGGGCATTTCGGGCCATCCGCGGCCATTTTGGAGCCACCGATCAGCTGATCGGCGGCTCCAACATGGCCGCCGGAGCGAAAACATCGCTGGAGGGGGTAAGTTTACACACTTATTGGAACGCATTAAACTAAGTTTAATGTGTTCCAATAGGTTTTCCTGCCCCGCACAGCGATGTTTTCGTATAGCGAAGGTTAATCCGGAACGGATTAACCTCGCTATACGGGGCACCACTGTATTGTAGTTCATAAAGAAGGAAGCGCCTGCAATCATGATAAACCTAAAATGCAACATTACCAATGAAAGGTACATCTCTCGCAGACCCTTGCCTCTAAGATACAGTTGTAGCATTTGAGATATACTAGAGACGCCATCTAGCAGTTCGAACTATGTAAAAATGTGAGTAGATAAATAGGTACCACCACAGTGGGAAGATAACGGCGTTCCGTGTCTAGTTGTGCTGGCCACGTGACCATGGAACCTGTCTACGGACAAATGCTGACTCTATGGCTTAGAAACGGGGATGAGCACCGCACCCTAGAGTTGGACACAACAGGACAATTGTCAAGGGGAACCTTTACCTTTACCTAGAGACTCCCATCATGTGCTCTTGGTAGTATGGGGTCTTGTCATTGTCACTCCTGTCTCTAGAAAGGTACTGGGAAATAGAAAATCGGTGATAAGAAGGCTTCAATTCTTCTTGTGCTTCCAGAAAGATAACTGATCTGCAGTTACTTTAAGATAGGTGCCAAATCAAATCAAACTTAAGTTCATCTCTGAAATCAGTCCCAAATGAAGGTTTCCTTGCCAGGAAGGAGAAACGGTGGCCCTGGTGTTGGAAATATACTGTAGTGCTGAAGCATAAGCTGACATTTCCTTGCAACACATCTGAAATGGCCCTTAGCTTTTTTTTTTCCCCTCAACAGGGACATATATTTTTGCTTTCATTTTGCATCTCAAAGTGAGAAGTCATAAAAATGTTCTCCTTCCCTGGAAGACAGCAATAGACTCTGTTCTGGTTTCTACAAGAGGTTTTGGATTTCTGAGAACAATTTATGTGCAAATGGCAGCAACCACGCAAATTTGCCTTTTTGCTTGGGCTTTTAAAAACAGAAGCAATGAATGGGTTGCACGCGTCTTTTCAATCAATCAGCTAGTTCTACATTTGCTACAAAGGTTAAAAACACTAGCTTTGCAGAGACATTTAATGCTAATTTTAGAACCTCTTGGGAAAAGGCTCATTGTTTTGCTCTCACAGTAGGGGAAAGAAATCTCATGTGAATAAATAAATTCTTGACAGGCTATCTCAAAACAATCCATCTCACTGAGAATGAGCATTACAGCACAATTTATTCACATCCCTATCCAAAATGCACTGCACTTCATTTCAATGTTATCATAGACCAGTTCCTTGTACTGATGTAAGTCTAATTCTATTTTGTCCTTAATACACAACATAATCCCAAACATGGGTGACAGTAATACATATAGGCATAATCCAACAGCTAATACTTTAGTTTCTATCAAAATGTGGCATACTACACCTCATGCATGCAGGCAAAACTCTTTCTCACCTTAATTCAAGTGTGCAGGAAGTAAAAGGAGATTAAGCAGCACTGACTTTTCTCAGCTTGAAAAGTTGGTGCAGAATAATCATCATTACAACTGACCTCCCAGGAGATCATCAGTTGTCATTCTCATTAGCTAATCAAGCTTTCTGCTTCCGTAAAAACAAACAAAACACACAAAAAACCCTGCCTTTAACCAAGACTTTCCCTCTAATTCAAAATCCGTGCCACAATCTTTATTGAACACCACACTGTACTGCATAAAGAAGTCTAGTAAAAAAAAAATGTGATTTCTAGCACAAGTGGTGAAGCGCTTCACATGTATCCTCTTAATGTTTACAATCCTACAAGGTAGGTCGCTGCCAATATTTCTATCCTGCCAGACGTGGGGTAGGGGTGGGGGTTACTAAGAGAACAGTAACTGATTGAAGGGCCACCGTAGAAACAGTACTGTACTGGGAAAAGATATATTTTTATAGATGTCAATCAGAACAATAAATATCTCTGCACAACCTCTGGAAAGTGTTGCTCACAGGAGTTGAAAACCTCTTCTTTGGCACAGTAAGTCACAACTAGAGGACCACTGAATCAATGAGGATTTGATGAGTAAACTAATCCATAAATTCCTTTGATTCAGTGGGCCTACCCTAGTTGTGACTTACTATGCTGAGCAACAGGACTTCAGCATCTCAAAAAATTATCTAATCAGTCTGGTTTCAAGGAGCACAAGAATGCTGGATCAGATTGAAGTTTTGCACAGTCCAGAATTCTCTCCTAGGTTGGCCCACCAGATATCTATGGAAAGCCCACAAACAGAGCACAGAACTACAGTACTCTCCTACTCATGCTCCCCAAAAGCTGTGAATGCTCAGAAACCTACTTCAAAGACCATACTGTGCTCTGGGTGTTTTGCAGCGTGGCTTTGAGCTGGGGGGTTATGTTTCTGTGCCATGATGGGTCTTCGAGGCTTTGTTTGTTTTTTTTTGTTCCCCCCTCCAATGGGTTTTGGGGGGGTTGGTTGCTTTTTGGAGTTTTTTCCCTCCATTTCTGATAGGTCTTGGGGGTGTTTGTTTGTTGGTGCTTTGCTTTTTCCCTGTTTCTGATCTGTCTTGCTTTGCTCTTTCCCCATTTCCGATCTGTCTTGCATGCTTCGCTTGCTTTTTGCTTTGCTCTTTCCCCATTTCCATCTATCTTGCATGCTTGATTGCTTTTCTCTCCCCCCCCCCCCTTTGGCCGGAAGGGATTAATTGCATTTCCGATGGGTCTTGCAGTGATTTTTTTGGGGTGTGTGTGTGATTTTTGTCTTCAGCCGGAACGGATTAAATACATTTCAATGGGAAATGGTGCTTCAATTTACGACCATTTCGATTTACATCCATCTTCCTGAGCGGATTAAGTTCGTAAATCAAGGCACCACTCTACCGGCAAGGGATTGGATTAGATCATCTAGAAACACCGTCCAACTCTGGAGTTCAAATTTTGACATTTTTAAATGCCTGAATAGAGTTTCTTATTTTTATTTATAAATATTACACACCATCTGTCACAAATAGCTTAAAGGGGTGAGAAATGCAAACAATATACCTGTATATCAACAGTGAGAAAAATAAGAAAGCATGTTAAAAATATATATATTCCGCTAACATCTAGTCTTACACTCAGCAGCAGGCTTGTAGATAATGTTGCACCTAAGTGAAATGTACTCTAATACAGGATGACAAAACAGCCTCAGAGTTATTCTGCTAGACAAATGAGCATTTATATTCTCTAGCACTAAGAACAACAAAACCACACAGGTGAGTCACTATGGATACAATGGAGGAGATGCACCAAGCCATGTGTTTGGTGCTGCATTCTGTTCAAACTGCTGAGATGCTTAGGGCATCATGACAGATGGCCATGAAATTGAATGGAAACATGTTTTAATGAAACTAAAACTCAGTTTCCAAGTGACCAGGCTCAACCTAACAAGCCACAGCTCCAAGCCGGCAGGAAAAAGATATTGGCTGTAACCCGATTCCACTGCCCCAATAAGAGAATGTTGCTGCTCTGTACAAAAAGAAATTACAGATTAATCCTCCTGTCTTTTTGTCCTTTGAGTGCTTCATTTTTTTACTGCCTATATCCTGGCTTCCCCGTTTATTAAAACAGAAAATTAACCAAGCAATTGAATTCCTAGCGCTGGAAGCAGAATCACACGATATCCAGTGATCCCCATAGTCTGTCAAGGAACCCCTACATGAATCCAAATTGTGAAACACACAACAGGAGTGTAAGATTGCAGCCACCACGTTTCACTTCCAAATAATATTTTTTTATTATGGGAGCATCAAATAAATATCCTACTGGGAATATAATTTGTATTCTGTTACTTTTTTTGATAAGAGCCTACGATTCAAAAAACTTTAAAGATGGGGGAGGAAGCTCCAAAACTAACAGGTCTGTCCATCCAAACTCAGGAATTTGAATGTTTTCACTGTTAAAGATCTGGTTTTGAATCCTTGTGGAGTCAATCATTTAATGCCAAATCAGGGCTGATTCTTCTTTTCCTGAAAGGCAGGTATACTGCAAGAATGTCCAAGAGGCTTGCCTCTTTTCTGGGAAAATCCATACTTGTTGTATTTAAGCATTACAAATATGGGATAATTTTGTTTCAGTTCACCTCTGAAGAATTGACCAAAACCTGACAAAATTGCTTCAGCAAATCTGAATGCAAAAGAAAATGATACTGACAGAGCTCCCCATCCCTCATTAGCAATGTTGCAAAAATCCATCATGCCAAGCTTAACGTCACATATTTGCAATTCCATGTTAGTATCCTGAATATACTGACACATTTCTGGACATTTAACAAGCATCCACCAAACCAGACCATGGAATAGTCTGGAATATACTCCCACACCTCCCAGTCTTTAATGTTGCAGGTGGCCACGCCCAAAAAAGGCCCAGAAGGCACCAACCAGAAACTGGACCTTTTCAGTAGTGGCCACTCCACTCTGGAATTCTCTGCCTGTGGAAATGCGACTGACCCCCCCCCCACACACACACACACCCTCCTGAGCTTCCAGAAGCAAATTAAAACCTGGCTTTTTACCCAGGCCTTCCCAAGCACCAATCTTTTATAAAATTATTCTGGCTGTAGTTTGCCGTCTTATGTCCCAGACGGGTGCTTTTATGGCAGGGGGTAGGGTTTGTTTGTTTTATTTCAATATGTTTTATGTATTTTATATGGTTTTAATGTTATTTTTAAGCTGCCAAGTTCACTAAATGGGCAGGGTATAAATCTAAATAAATAAATAAACAAACAAACATATAGCCCTACTACAGGGGTGGAAGCAACTTGCAATCTATGGGTCACTATGTGGCCCCCAGGGGTCCCAATATGGCCCCCACCACCCCTGTAACCCCAGCACCCTCACCCACATTTGTTTTTATTTGGGGTGGGAGAAATAGCTCACACCATCCCCTTGTGCCCTTGAGGGGGCATCGGAGACAATCTGACATGTTTTGAGGGTTCCCCAGCACTCCGTCAGTAATAAAAACTCCTTATTACTACTCTCCACACACCATTTTTTAAAACAAAAGATTAAAATATATATTTTACCACTAGGGGACAGAAGGGAGTGTTTTCAATAGACCCTCACCCTAAGAAAAATGGGGAAGATCAGAATACCCCCGCACAGGTGGAGATAACGAGGGTCCGACCCCCCGGGGCTGGACTGTCCACTCACCCTTGCGCTGCTACTGTGGGCTCCGCGCTCCCTTCCAACTGCTCCCGAATGCCCGGTCTGCAAGCCACTCTTCGACCTGGCAGGGAGGCTCGTTGTCCCGCCTTCTGCCAGGAGTGGCTAGCCAATCGCGAGCTCTGGAGCGATAGGGTGTGCAGAGCCCATGGCAGCAGCAGAAGGGTGCCCCAGCCCCGGGGGTCAGACCCTCATTATTTCCACCTGTGTGTGGGGGGGTATTCATATACAAATACCCCCACGTCTACTCTTAACCTTTAAATATGGCACATTTGGCTGTCTGTCATTCATGGCAGTTGATTCAGGAAATCCCTTTTTATCCTCAAAAACAGTCAAATCTGATTCTCAGTTCGAAATGGGACAGAGTGGGAACATATAAGACCGGGCTCTTCAGCTTAGCTTAAACCTGCAAAAGGACCTCAAATAACACCCCCACCCTCACCTCAGAACTTGTTTGTTTCCATGGGAATGCCACAAGTCTGTTTCCATTAGCATCAGTTTTGAGTTTCTGTTAAATTTCATTAGCATGGATTTTCATTTGATTAAGTATTTAAAACCACATTTTCTAAAATCAATATTTGGAGAAGTGGGGTAACACTTTTTTTTAGACTCAAGCTCAATTAAAATATTCATCTTTTCAGCTGTGTCATTAGATGTGTATTTCATCCAAGCAGTTTTTTTTTTCTCTTCCCACTCCCACCGTTTTAATCACACGGCTAAAGAGCAAGCGAGGATAGATATAGAAACCACATGAAAGAAATGGCCTAAGTCCAAAAGGACGCAACGCATCATTCTGTAATATAAATATTAACTTAATTGCAGCTTGCATAATTATTTCTCACAATACTACTCTACAAAGTGGCGAAGTATATCTGCTAAAATCTCAAATCAAATTGCAGACACAATGCCTACACTAATAACCCTGCAAAATAAAATGTAATATAAATGACATAACATAAAAAACTTGCCATATGCCCTCCATTGCTTTTGGCAAAGTGGGAGCAGCACCCAGACATTTTGTAATGGATCCCGTTGTGCCAAGATATTGGACAAAATATGGGACATCTGTTGTCTAGGAACTGTGTTTTCTTTCGGAAGATGTTCCTCCCAAACAATTCTGGCACATAAGCCTCTTAGGGGAATTTTTCTGTCATCAGGAAAGGAAGAAAAATTAGGTACGGCAAAGTCCTAGGGTTTTCTCCAAACAACCTTTCGGAGAAATGGGTGTTGAGAAATCACACCAGGGACCTTAATACAGGTGACCATCTTTGATACCAATCATTTTTGTACCCTAGGTCAGCCAAGAGACAGTTCTTAGAGAGATACGCTAAGCAAGAAAGTATTCGGTCACAACTGTATTTGTATGTACATACAAAGCGATTTCATCGCTATGCAGGTTTAAAAAGCCCATAGGAATGCATTGAAACCCCTTCAATGCGTTCCTATGGGCTTCAAACTCACCTTTAAGCGAAAATCCGCCATACGGCCGCCATTTTCACTGCCCGGTAAGCGAGGAATCCGGGCGAAAACACAGCGGGTGGCCATTTTTTCCCGGCGGCCATTTTGGAACCGCCGATCAGCTGTTGGGAAATCATCGCTATGCGATGATTGGTATGCGAAACAGGGTACCGATCATCACAAAGCAATTTTTCCCTATCTAAATCATCGCAATGCGATCGCAAAAGCGATCACAAAAAAATCGTCACTATGCGGATTCGTCGTTAAACAGGGCGCCCGTTAAGCAAGGCACCACTGTACTTGTGTCCCCTCAAGTCAATTCTGACTTATGGCAACTCTTCACAGGATTTTCTAGGAAGAGAGGACTGAGAAGTGGTTCACCTTTCTGGAGGGCCTCTGAGTTTATCATTTCCTTTTGCCGGGGAACCCTGCAATTGTGCAACTTAACCAAGGCCACACAGGCTGGCTCTTCTGGGATGCACAGTGGGGAACTGAACATCCAGCCTCTTGCTCTGAAGCCAGATATCTAACTCACTGAGCTATCCAGCCAGTATTTGTATACGGAAGTGCTAAATGAGTGCTAGTGAATGTTCACACCTCACTACATATCCCCACCATGCTCTGTTTCATGCAATTTATATAACTGAATTCATTAAAGTGGTAACTGCACCATATACATTTTTCTATGCAAAATGCTGACACTCGTACCAAAAATACACAAAATATTCCCTTCATCTCACTGAACAAAATGAAGAATCTAGAAATCTGTCATTCTTGTCTACAAGAAAGAAATCAGTGAATACTTTACATCCTCATACAGCAGTGCACAAAATCAGGGAAGGGGTATTTAAGTTGGGAAGAAAACTTAGACAAGAACCGCTTAATGGAGAAAAGCAAGAAACAAGGGCAGTGGCTGGACGGAGTAACTCAGAGAAGAGCACGAGTGGTGGGAATCCACATTTTCATGCAGGTCCCATTTGTCACAGCAAATAGCCACGAAGATGACTATCCTCAATGCATTTCCCTAATCTTTTTCTAAAAGTCATTTAAACTGGTGGCTGGCCATGACCATGTTTTGTGCAGTGAATTCCATATATCAATTACACTATGAATAAATAAATATCCTTAAGTGTGCTATTTGCTTTGTCCTGCTCCCTTCCTTTCTCCTCTGACCTGGAGAGGAAGTAGGCAAATCAACAATGTACTTAACAGTCAGAATACCTCCACCCACCCACCCATAAATGGCTAGCAAACAAACATATTTATTCACTGCATTTATATGTCAACTTTCCTCCCAAGGGCTGAAGGCAGCGTATCTGAATTTCACAAGGCTCAGCAAGAGAGAGAGAGAGAGAGAACTGGTTCAAGATCACCCAGTGAGCTTCATCACAGAGGGAGTGACACCAGGGATACAAGAACTTTAATCTCACTTTCCAACCATAACACTACCTTTCTCTCGCAAGTCTCCATGGAACTCACCTTTGGTACGTACAATCCCATTGTGCAAAACACACAGATAATCTCCTCCCAATTTGCATTTAATGGGAGTGTTCATGCATGTGTGGCCTCCACCTTCGTTTTGACAGTTGTCTAAATAAATCATGCAGTTCATGAGATAAGGTTAGCTCTCACTACCCCAGAGCTAACCAAAATCTCTCCTAGGCCCTCCCATTTCCAAGCAGGGAACTAAGGCCAAGAAATCCTGATTCTGATTACAGCTAACTGTGGAGGCTAGGAGTTGAACCCTTCCAGATACAGACTCAGCAAATGACTTTAATGCCATCATAAATAAATATACTGTAAAAGCTTTATTAGTGGAATGTGGATTCATGTGAAGCTTTTGTTTTTCCTGAAAACTTTCATTGCTGCGAAAAATAAGGTCTTAAGGTTTTTATTTTCTTACGGCATTGGTTCCGACACCACCAGCACTGTGCCGCTTGCCAGAGAGTAGGTGGAGTGCTTGCGCTTTAAACCCATTGACAGCAGTTTGCCAACGCATTGATACTCTATCTGCAGGGGGAAAAAAATACACAATCATAATAATACAGAAGGGGAGCCATGAGGCAGTAATAGTGGCCATCTTCCCTGGTGAATTTCCTTCGAAAAGGTATCAATAGGGATATACACATATGCTATACAGTGGGGTCTTGACTTGAGAACTTAATCCGTATTGGAAGGCGGTTCTCAAGTCAAAAAGTCTGTAAGTCAAGTCTCCATTGACCTACAGTGCATTGAAAACCGATTAATCCCGTAACAGGCCATTTTTGTTCCATTTTGGTTTTTTCTGGTCTGTAAGTCAATTCTCAGGCTGCAAGTCAAACCTAAATTTTGCGGCCAGAGAAGTCTGTAACTCAATAAGTCTGTAAGTCAAGCCGTCTGTAAGTCAAGGGTCCACTGTACCGCTAAAAGATATATTGATGCCACCAGAACAAAAATAGTAGAAACCTCCTAGCAAGGGGAAAATGTTCTGCAGTTACACCTCTGGCTGATAAAATGATTTGTTAATGGCCATGCGTCATATGACTGGAAATTTATGCTCCAATGTAACTGGGGAACAAATGGGGGACATTTGGCTGGTGTCATGGTGGCCTTGGACTGCTTGCAGAATGGCCGGGTGTACAGAAACATGCTCTAGCACAACCCTGATTTGTGCCAAAGCTGGACCTCTTTGGTCCAGTTGTAGGGCTTCTACATTTGGGGGCCAGACTAGAACAATTCCCTGGGAAACAGAAGGGAGATTGCCCCTATTAAAGCAACCCTTTCTAGTGCAATAAGGTGTGCACCTCTGCAGCTGACTGATCGCCTCCTAAGAACAGAAATGTAATTAATGCGAGCCATTTTTAACACTTTTCAAGTTGTAGCTGAGTTCTCCAGTTACTTACTTATCTTCAGGTTCATTTACATTTTGCCTTCCATTACTTTGGCAAATTAAGAAGCCATGAGAAATGAATACACAAGTGAGCTGCCTCATTCCATCTTCCTGTGTTTGGGGCAATGTCTGAAGTGGGAGTTGACGCATGAGTTGGGTTGGTAATCAGCAAGTTTGATCGCACCAACAGGCAAGTGACAAAGCGAGGTGCCTTTTTTGTTGGTCTCCATTACTACTCTTCCATTTGCAAGAGCTTTTTTTTTTGCACAAATTGCACAGACTGCACAAAAACTGTGCTACAGATGCTACATGATTTTGTTTGACTTAGAAATGAAGCACTGGGCAGATCGTTTTGAACAATCATCCAGTTTTTTCTCTGCTTGCTGTTATGCAGGTATGGTTTTGCATAGACTCGATCTGCACCCTAGCAGGAAAAGACTCCCTATTTCACATTCATACTGGAGGTGAGAAATCTTGTACCATGTTCTATTAACAGAACCTAACTGATGAGAATGACAAATTTAGCAAATATTATTCACACTCTTTCTTTGATGGCCTCTGCTAGGAGCAGCCTCATGGCACAGTGGTTACATTGCATGGAGTCAAGACTCTGAGCTTGATCCAAACAAATTCAGGTAGCTGTCTCAAGCTTGACTTAGCCTTCCATCCTTCCCAGCTTACTGGGGACGGGAATGCATAGCCTGCATACATGAATTGAACTGAAAAACACCTGGAGAGTGTGTTAAGCATTATGGGGCAGTATATAAGCAGCACACTTTGCTTTTGCTTGTTATGGTCCCAGAATGCCACGCGCTGGTAGGATGGCCCGATTGAGAACTTGCAGGAGGTGGAAGTATCAATTCTGGTAATATCACAACGGCAGATCTTTTTTGTTTGTGACATCTACCCACCCTTTCTGGTACTCCCTATTTCTAACATACTAGTCATTGACTTCCCATTTCCAAACATATCTGGGCATCTCAGACAGATGCTTGTAAAGAGATGCTTACTCCAAAGATTCAACAACACAGACATCTTACTTAAGCTCATGTTTCTTCTTCTGATCCCATCAAATAGAATTTCAGGTGAGTTAATTGTTCACCTCTTTCTTTTCAACATCTGTCCTTAAACCACCTGTGAATCACTCTTACTTAAGGGCCTATTTTTTTTTCCAAGGAGTCCCTTTATTTTATGCAATAAATCCATGTTACAGATCATTGGAATCTAGTAGTAACAAGGAAGAGTTGTAGATACTCTGTGTGGAAACCAAATGCAACCATCTTCTAAGGCCTTAAAACCAAGAGATTGCTGCTAAAGCTGCCTATTTTAAGACTTCTCCCTCTTGTCTGTGGCATGCTTTCTAGGGAAAAAAACCCTGAAACCACAGCAAAAACCTAAATTACTTATGGATTTAGTAAGAGATTAACCCAGCTTTTCAAGAATAGTAGGAGTTTCTGAATAACCCAGCAAGGTCTTTATTGATTTTAATGACACACTGTTTATTGCTTCCAGTACACCAACAGAGAAAGATTTCAAGGAACGCCGTCCTCCTACATGCCAAATGCTTGATTCAAACTTCAAGCAATATTTGACTTTTGACTGCTGACGGGAAGCAAAAACACCTTTTTTGGTTGAACTAATCAGGCTTTTCGAAGTCTGTCTTATATATGATTAGGAAAGGCATTTCTGTAAAAAAAAACAGGGAGGAAGGGGTACAAGCGTTGACTTTGAAGGCTGCACCTCAGTGGCTGCATCTCAGCAGGTGGATCAAAGCCAGCAAACTACACATTACACACATGACACAGACATAAGCATCCTTCAGACTCTAGAGACTACGGTAATGTGCTCTGTATGGAGGACTTTGACGCTGTATGCGAAGCTGGAGTGTCCTCTCCAGAGCATGAAGCCTGGGTAGAATAATATGAAGGATAGGATGTTACCCAAGCAGCAAATCCCCCCTCTCCACATCGCTGAAATGGTCCAATGGAAAGGCAAGAGCCAATACAACTGGTTCCAGCGATGTCCCAGAAGTTGCCAGAATGACACGAACTGCCTCTGGGACTCCAGCTCCGGATTTTGCCTCAACGTTTACTCCTGAAGCCTTTTCCATCAGTGGATATAGCCACAAGGCGGTGGAGGCTTGAAATCAGAGTTTTTCTTCTCCTGGATGGGCTGCCTTCCCAGGCTGATGAGCCCCACCTACCCGGGATTACACACATACACACATAATTTACGTGTATATACAGATAAGGCTACAACAAACATATCCATCCAGAGTTTGATATTAATGAACTGCAAATAGCATCCTTACTTGTAATTTTGGGAGGGCATAAGGGTAGACCTTTTGAAATTTCTTCAAGTACGGGGTAGGCGCTTCTTCTTACTGTTCTTCGCTACTTTGGGGGACTAGGAGTGCTTCCACTGGATATTCTGAAGGGGGTGTCAGGGTTTGTTTAAAGAGACCATATTTTTCTTTCTTGGGACAGATTTTTTTCCAGGAATTATAGACAGTGAAAAGCACCAGAAATGCAACAAGTAACATAAGAAAGTGACATAAGAGGTTAATAAAACACATTCCTCACCATTAACAGCAATGTGCAATCTGTGTGAGAGGTTATAATGAGCCACATAGGAAATCAGTTTTTAAAAACCACTTTCCACTCATAACACAGCCTATTCCCACCAGTCCATGCACCCACACATATGGACATGATTCACCCCATCAATCCACACTGTTGTCAGGATTTTTGGGGGGGGGGGTGGAGGCTCTTTTAATGGTGTAAGCCACCGTGAGTCTTTCTTAAGGAGAAAGGCAGGGTAAAATATTCCAAGTAAATAAATATAAAATCATTTTAACTGACCTTTCAAGTTCCATTTCTCTCACTTTCTCTCACTCTATTTCCCTCTCTCCATCACCTTCTATTTTCCTCACCCCTTTCATTATCGCCTCTTCTCTCCCTCTGTTTCTGTCCTCACCTCTTCTCTTTCAAATACCTACGTTCGACAACAGCTTTAAAGTAGACAATCGGATGAAAATGACAAAAGAGGATCCAGGAACTTGATACCTGCACGAAGCCAGGGGCATACTCATTATGACCAATCTGCATTTCTGGAAGCCATAAAAAAAGTGCATAAAGTATTTGATCTTATTTGTTGTCAGGACAATAATGATTCTTAATAACTCAAGTCTGCATATATCTGGGTGTGAAAGGCTGTCATACAGAGGAGGTGCGGGATCAGTTCCCGATCATCCCAGAGTGCAGGACATGCAACAAAGGGTTCCAGTTACAGGAAGCCAAATTTCGGTTGAATACGAGGAAAAACTTCCTAACTGTTAGAACAGTATGACAATGGAAACAATTACAGTGGTGCCCCGCTTGACGATTACCTCGTTAGACGAGGAAACTGCTTAACGATGTGTTCTTTGCAATCGCTTTTGCGATCGCAAAACAATGTTTAGATAGGGAAAATTCGCTTTACAATGATCAGTTCCCTGCTTTGGGAACTGATTTTTCGCTTTACGACGATCAGAAAAAAGCTGATCGTCAGGTTTCAAAATGGCCACCTGCTATTTAAAATGGCTCCCTGCTGTGTTTAGGAAGGCTTTTTCGCAAGACAGGCACTGGGAAATGGCCTCCCTATGGAGGATCTTCACTGGACGCTGAGGTATTTTGCCTATTGAATGCATTAAACCGGCTTTCAATGCATTTCAATGGGCTTTTTCATTTCGCTTGACGAGGATTTCATTCTACAGTGATTTTGCTGGAACGGATTATCCTCGTCAAGTGAGGCACCACTGTACCTTGAGTGGTGGTGAGTGCTCCATCACTGGAGGCATTTAAGAGAAATTTAGGCAATCACCTGGCAGATATCCTTTGATTTGGATTCCTTCCATTGAACAAGGGGTTGGACTCGATGGCCTTATATGCCCCTTCCAACTTCATGATTCTATGGCTCTATCCAGGAGAGCAGCAGTGACCATGCTGGCTAGGGAATTCTGGGTGTTGTAGTCTAAAAAGTACTATTTCCAAGGTCTGATAAAAACTGCACCTTTGGGTCAAGATTTGGAGCAGATGATATGGCAGATGGTCACCTGGCCTCCATTAAATAAATAAATAATAAGAAATGACACCAATGAACTGCTGGAAGAAATCCGATCATTAGTTGAAGGGATCCAACAATTTACTTCTTTGTTTTGCTTCCCCCCCCCCCCCCGCTTCCTTAACAAAATTGGACCTGAACATCAACAAACGTAATCTTCCAAATCCCTTGGACTGATTCTCATAGAAAGAAGAACAATGCAAAGCACAATGAGTTAATCTTCTTTTATAATGGATTGGCTTCTTGATTTCACTAGCCAGGAACCTTTTACTGTACATAATATGTTGCTTGATTCTATTTTGATGTGCAGATGTTAACCCCTGGGAAATAAAGATAGTAATTTTCAAGCATCTACTACTTTCCAGTAAATGTTCTTATTGTCATTTATGTATTAACATTCCCGTGGTAAAAACGAAAGGGATGGGGGGGAGAGAATACACTATAGATTTTGTTTTAATACACTGCAAAATAAAATGTCTAGTATAATAAAATATCCAATTAAGCATACTGATCTTACTGGAAGAAAGAGATATGTAGCAAACAAATGACTAGTGTGCTTTTTTAAAAATCTCTGCTGCATAAATAGATTTAAGGGTACAAAACATGACTCTATGTTCCATTATGCTAGGATATACCCTTGAATAAGGACACAATAGAACTGCTGGATAGCTCAGTGGTTTCATTATCTGGCTGCAGAACCAGAGGTTGAGAGTTTGATCCCCACTGTGCCTCCTTGACAAGGCCTGGACCTGATGATGCATAGGGTCCCTTCCAGATCTGCAGTTCTAAGATTATTATTCTAAGATTGTTATTCTAAAGCAACAGAATCAAGATACCATCTGTACACTTGCTCCACTCGACCTGCATCATTGCTGCAACTGTCCCCCACCCATACTGACTGAGGTGTTTATGAATTTGTGACGCAAAGGTCATTTAGAGAGCCAGAACCAGAGGTGGAACCTCTGACCTCCTTTTTCTCAGAATCACAACATCTGTCCTGAGTTCCTTTGTGTGACAGAGCATCAGGGCACTCCAATAACCCAAGGCTTATTCATACAAGATTCTCCATCCCTTAGTTGTGCACCTAGTCTGTATCGAGTAGAGCTCAGTTTGCTTATGGAGGAAAGGGAAGTCCCTCCTGTACATAGCAGAAGTGTAGAGGGAAGCAAGGGCTCCCATTACACAGATATTGTACCATGTTTGGCACATTTCTTCCCCTACATGTCGCCTGCATACTAAAGGTTACCTGTACACTAGAAGAGGAAAAAACTGTCATTCTTTTACAAACTGAGCACCATTCTCAAGGTAGTAGAAATGAGTCCAAAACATTGCTGAATCAAAGAACAAGAATACAGGCAGCTCTCTAATATCACTCATTGGTCCATCTAGCCCACTTTCTCATGTTCTGGTCAATAGCTCTCTAGGGGCTCCTTAAAGGTATCAACATCACTTGCCTCCCTCATCCTTTGAACCTGGAACTTGCTCCAGCAAAGTACACTTTAGGCCGCTGTGCTATGGCTCCTTTCATTCCACGGTGAGTTTTTACCCCATTGGAATGCACTGAATGGGTTTCAATGCGTTTCAATGGGTTTTTTTTTCGCTTTACGATGTTTTTGCTTAACAGCGATTTTCCTGGAATGGATTATCGTCATTAAGCGAGGCAACGCTGTACTTATTTGCAGGAGAGCAGTTGGATCAGGACTACAGGACTAGAAAGGGGACAGTAATCCTCCTAAAACAGGCCTCTTTTGGAAGGTGCCCCTCCACAGCTGTTCTTAACCGCTTAAGAGGAAGGAATGTACAGGCAAGTAGGTTTTCTCGAGGGAAGGTGGGTTATGTTGGGAAAATTATTTATATCTCCCTTTTACATTTTTTCCCAGTCCCAATCCATTTCAGACCTGTACGTAAGGATGCATTAACCTGCCAGTTTTGGTTTCCAGTCAATTTGACTTTTTTTTAAAAAAAAATCTCAAGTTCCTTCCTTCTTGTTTCAGTAAAGAAACTAAATTTTTTAGGCAAAATCCAAAGAAACAAAAAAAACAAAACAAAATAAAAACATGTGGCACCTTAAAGACTACAGTGGTACCTTGGTTTATGAAAGCCTTGGTTTACATAATTTTTTGGTTTACGAACTGAAATCCTTAGAAATAATGCCCCGGTTTACATTGTGCTCCCCCCACTGTACAAAAGTGTTTCCCTAGGACACATGGTGCCCGGAGGTTTCTAGCACCACCCCCGTTCCTAGTGCAATCTGCAATTCAGTTTACAAAATTTCTGCATTATGTAACATTCTGGAGGACGCATTAATTTCATAAACCGAGATACGTCTGTATTATATTTTAATGTAAGAGTTCGTGGATATGTCCATTTCTTTGGACCTAAAGAAACAGTTTCTTTAGTGGATGTGTCTACGAAAGCTTACATTAAAATATAAGTCTTTAAGGTCCCACCTATTTTTGTCTTTGTTTTGTTTTATTTCTTTAGATTTTGCCTGATATGCTTGAACAGACTAACATGCTACCTCTTCTAAAACCAAATTTTGTTAAGTTCTTATTAAAAGGAGCTAGACAAAATTCTCAGCCATATGCACCAGCTGAGTTGAATAGGTGGGCTCATTCCAAGCACGTTGAGAACCAGCTGTCTGTCTGCCGTGTACCTGTCTGCTAAATATGACCATCGTATTTAAAAACAACAGCTGACAACCCTAATAGAACTGAACGGACAGGGATTCATATCCAAATTTTTAAGGGCTAAGTATTTCAAAGCCCTCTGTCCTGATAGCAGAATGTGCCAGTTTTGCTTCTAGGTCTGAATTGTCTCATCCCATTCTTTCCATCACATCTATGCAGAAGTATGAAGATTTTAAAAAACTCCTATCAATAACTTAATTGCTAAAATTCTTGCTCATTCCAACTCTGCACAGATAGAGGACGGACGGACGGACAGACGGACGGACATAGACAGACAGACAGACAGACAGACAGACAGACAGACAGACTGACTGACTGACTGACTGACTGACTGACTGACTGATTGAGTGATTTAACTTCAGAACTATCAAAACAGGCAACTTAGGTTAGTGGAGGTTTTCAACTTGTCATGAATTGGTGTTTGAAGTAGGTCACTATAATCACTTATATCAGAAAAGATTTGCATTCCAACATCCTGTATATGGGTGTACTTAGAAAACAATAACTAGGGACAAGTACAACAAGTTGATCTTGTAAGAAACTGATCCCACACCCTCTTCTAGAACCAAGCCCATTTTATGTAAATATGTTCCTGCTGACTAAGTTTCAAGAGCTGGCCTCTTTCTGACCTAAAGGTGTTTTGAGAGACAGAAAGGGGAAGATTATAATCAAGCGTTATGAGGGTTTCTGGTTTGACCACTTTGCTGCTGACAATTCATGTGTCAGCGTCTTACAAATACAACAAATATGTGCAAAAATTACTACATGTCCAAAATTATATCTCAATTAAATATAACGGAGTGTGGTAAGTGGAAATAGAACGGAACCACACCTCAAATGCTAAAATCTATACCACCTTCTCTCCAGGCACCAAAGAAGAACCACTTTTAAAACATGTACCTCACCTTTGGGGTCCATGACCGTTCTAAGTGATTATTGTTCAACAAACCACAACAAATTGACATCAAACCACCTGTTACCAAACTATAGACCTGATATACATAATCATCTGTAGTAGTCTATACACCGCGTACAGTGGATTCTGAAAGAGACTATCCCAGCCCAGAGCCACACACTGGCCAAAATCATGTTACGCAGTTATGCAAAAAGTTCAACATTTAGCTGCAAACTGACATATGTTAAGAAATCTCTGTAGGCATTATCTGTTGCATACTGAGTTACGCACTGTGCAACAGATAATGCCTATGAAGATTTCATAACTTACAGCAATTCACTTGCATATAAATGTGCAAGAAAAGTTTGGTCACTGGGTCATAATCTAGCTAGCAGATATAATAACAGTTACAAAACAAAAGATAATTTATGTGAAGTCCAACCATGTCACCCTTACACATGACACTCCAGGGGGGAAATGTTGAGTCTATAGGAAGTTTTCTACATTAGAAAACTTACTTTATATTATAAACACAACCAGCCGAAGCCAAAGCCTTTAAAAACACAGGTCCAGGCCTTCCACTTAAAGTATAGACAAGCAGAGAGAAAGCTCCAAGTTAGCTGGGAAGGCAAGATACTGGAACATTGCCCTACCCAAAGTATTTGGGTGTCACTCTGGATTAAACCTTAACCTACAAAAAAATTGTCCAAACATCAACAGAAAGTTGCTGCCAGAAATAAGTTACTCAGGCTGGGTCAGACTGGGGTGCACACTCCAAAGAAAAAGAAAAATAGCTTTTATCCCTGTGCTACTCCATAGCAGAATATGCCAGAGCTGTGTGGTATAAATTGGCACGTGCCAAACAAGTGAATGTAGCTCTTAATGAATCATGCAGGATTTACTACTGGCTGCGTGAAAACTATCCCCATTAAAGTTTATTATCTGGATGGCATTGCCCCTCCAGAAGTATACCAAGAAGTGCTAACAAATAATGAATGAATACAGCACTAAATTACTGTGTTTTTCACTCCATAAGACGCACCTCTCCATAAGACGCACCAAATTTTTAGGAGAAGAAAACAGGAAAAAATGTTTTCTTCTCCTAAAAATTGGTGAGCCTTATGGAGAGGTCCGTTTTATGTAACACACCCTAGGACCCTTTGGAGGCTCACCCCCCCCCCGGAGGCCATAGGCGGCAAAATCGCCACCTTCTGGGACTCTTCTGAAGCTTCTCAAGCCTCAAAAGAGTCCCAGAAGGTGGCGATTTCGCCCCCTCTGACCCCCAGGGGGCAGGGTGAGACTCTAAAGGGTCCTGGAACACACCCTAGGTTTTCGCCCATGCTGGCCCCGTGGGGAGGTGGGGATAGCGTTGCAAGGATCCTGGAAGGCTCACACGGACCCTTGCGACGCTCCTCCCCCCATGGGGCCAGCGGGGGCGAAATCACGGCCTTCACTCCATAAGACATACAGACTTCCCACACACATACTTTTTTTGGGGGGGGGGAAGTGCATGTTATGGAGCAAAAAATACAGTAATCATCCACATCATGGATACCAGTACACATCTCAAGCTCTAAATATTAAACCAGAAGAGGCTACGCTAAGCCTATGGACAGCAAAACCATCACACCTTTAAAGTGAATGAAGAGTGTCTCCCATCAGCACAAGAGTCTGACTAGACCATCTGGAAGTCATTTAAATAGACTGAAGTAGAGCAGGAAGAATAGTCAAGTACCATATTTTTTCTGTGTATAAGCCGATACTTTTCTGTAAAATCTTTAGATTAAAAATTGAGGGTCGTCTTATACATGGAAGTAAGGAGGATGAGATGGTTGGACACTGTCATCGAAGCAACCAAAATGAATTTGACCCAACTCCGGGAGGCAGTGGAAGACAGGGGGGCCTGGCGTGCTCTGGTCCATGGGGTCATGAAGAGTCAGACACGACTAAACAACTAAACGACAACAATAGTGGAAGAGGTTGATCCATCAACTAGCATTGAATTGTCAGTCTACTGACAGTCCAGCGGGTTCACTATCTGGGATGGGTGTGGTGCCTTTACATCTTTTGCCTCAAGCAACACAGTATCTTGGGACCGGCCCTGTATCTCAGCAGACAGATTTTTGCAGGAAGCATCCTGAAAGCAGGAATTGTACAAACCACTGATTACAGAGTAACCGTTTACTACTGAGCAGTTTGGGAAATACAGCCAAAAAATTCAACATGGTCATTTAAAATAGAACCAGTGGTGTGAGAATAGAAGGAGGAGGCCATATGGTTGGGCAGTTAGGCAAGTTACAGTAAAATAGTAGGGCTGTTGCAAAATCCTCCATAGGTTACGCATACTGTACTGCCTTAAAAATACAAATTTGGAATTTCTACTTAACTGGCTCGGAATCAATCAGGCAACACTCCAGAGCCAAGCAGAGCTACATGGAAGTAAATCTCACTGATTTCTACAGAGCTTATTTCCAATTGAGTGAGCTTAGGAGCAAAGTGCCAAGAGGCTTAAATGCAAGGAGCAAGTGCCTCATTGCTTTCTGGACTGCTTTCATAGTCCAAAATGTTAATACTTATTTATCTGGAAAACTCTGAGTATCATCTTCTCACCGCACTTAAATAAAAACAAAAAGGATTAAAGTACTTCTGTTTTATTTATAATTAAGCGGGGTGCACATCTTGCTTGGCTTCATGAACAAACCTGCTTCTGCAGCAAGGAATAACATTTTCCATTTTAGGAACAGGCTTGCGGTTAGAAATGTTCCTCTTTTTTTCTTAAACACCAGCAGTTATAGAATTATCCTATAATTTCTTCGAATATTCTCTGAAGGCTATCATTTGAAACTCCTTGGCAAGACAGTGGTGTTTTTCGTATGCTAGAATATGCAAGATTCAAAGGAAAACTGTTTGAAAAATATTATTTTCCCATGACATCATTCTTTCTACAAATACTTAGTCCAAAGTAGTATCATACCCTAGCTTTTAACTGAACTGGCTAAACACCAGAGAAGTTGATTGGTAAGAGGGCGCTGAAAACTCTCAGATTAGTTTTTGTTTTGTTGTTTAGTCGTGTCCGACTCTTCGTGACCCCATGGACCAGAGCACGCCAGGCCCTCCTGTCTTCCACTGCCTCCCGGAGTTGGGTCAACTCCAGGTGTCAAATCCTACCTCCACTTCTGGCCCATCCTTTCTTTGTAACAGGTTCCCATTATTAGGTCCAACTAGCATAGATTGACTGAAAAATTGAAAAACTGATAAAGCACTTTACTTAGAATTTGTATAGTAATTCCCCTGATTCAATGGATCGGATATAGTTGAGAGTAACACCTGTATTCAAGCCTTTGTTTTTAGTTCCTACATGACATTTATATACCATGGATTTGTCCTAGGGTTTTCCATGCATTTCTTCCTGAATGAGTGTATTTTCAATTCCACATATCTTATCTGTCCACATTTTAAAATGCACTCATGACTTTGTGTATAATTTATTTCAGTGCAACACACCACAAGCCTTACAAGTGTCCCAATGAGATTAAAGCCTCTGTGTGGGTCCAAAAGCCATCTTCTAATACAGAACACATCAAATTATGTACACAAAGTATAAACCAGCATTATAAGCATAACAATGATCACAACAACTGGCTGGAAGACTTACAAGCTGTCACCTGGCAGCCGCAGTGGCCAGATGAAAAATGTGTCCATACAAATATCTCATTTCCAAACCGAATTTGTTTCTAATCAGGAGGTTCACCAAAAAACACAACCGCACACGGAGAGAGAAATCTCACTGATCTAGGCACAAATACTGTATAGTCAAGAAACAAGGTATCCGACCCATACCATCCTACTTCTAGAAGAAAAGAACAGAAATTCATAGCTGTTGCAGAATTCAGTGTGGTATTATGCTTCTAAGAGTCTAGTCCTTAGAGATGCAGAAAGTAAGTTTGAAGACACATGAATGTACAATATTCACAATGGGAGCTGAAATGGGGACTAAGCATGATTATTAGTCACCACTGTGAGCAGGATCAGGGTCTTTCATTATTTTTTTATCTACATATCCTGTCTTCCTCCTAGTTCAAGGTGACATGTATTCATAAGCAGTTTCCCATCTAAGCAGAGACCAGACCAAGAACTCTTTCACAAGGGCTGCTGTATGACATTTACCATTCCATGTACCTCACATCTGAATAGTACTAAGAGACCAGAACATGACGGTTGTGTGGTTTTGCCTGCATTTGCTTAAACTGCATACAGTACTTGATGTCAGACACATATTTATTTTTCCTTGACACAGAACAGCATTTGCAGTTTGCTTATTTTAAAGCTAAGAACGCACGCCTCTCTCAGTCGGCCCAAACAACAAAGAGGGGACTACTGAAAGATATGTTTAGTGTTCAGTTCAGAATCTGGGTTATGGGAGGCAGAATTTACCTTAGGGGAGGCATGACAGATGTTTTCAAATATGCATCAGGCTGTGATAAGTAGGAAGGTAACCAGTTGCTCGGCATTGCTACCGAGGATAGGAAAAGTTGTAATGAGCTTAAACTGCAGGAGGGGGGGGAAAGAGAGATTTAGATTAAATAGTATCAGGGAAAAGTTCTGCCCATAAGAATTGATTGAAAATTGAAAAATACTATCAAGGGAGGTTCTGGGACCTCAGACAGGCAAGTTTTTAAAATTACTTTGGATATGGATCTGTCAGAAAGGATTTCATTTTAATTAATCCTGCTTCGAGGCATAGGAGGAAGGCTGGATTTCTTAAGAAGCTACCCTACCACAATAAAATGGCAAAATGTTACATTGGAAGGGTAGCTGAGTCTATTTCTACAAAACTGTATGTTTCAGTTCTGTGTATTTCTGGAAAGGTAAGCATTCTCAAGAGGAGAAGGGGACAACAGAGGATGAGATGGCTGGACAGTGTCTGCGAAGCAACCAACATGAATCTGACACAACTCCGGGAGGCAGTGGAAGACAGGAGGGCCTGGCGTGCTCTGGTCCATGGGGTCACGAAGAGTCGGACATGACTTAACGACTAAATAACAACATAAAAGCATTCATCGGGCATGCCGAGACTCCAAATATATTAATATGTGCTTTCCAAAATTCCTATGTGTGTTCAGGGAGCCCTTCCAAGAACAACTAGTATACATGTATGTACAGACCATGTAATATATTACATTTTGGGGGGAAGGCCCACTCCCCCACAGCAGACAAAACCTTTCCAGATCCATAATTGCATGGACCAGCCCTTAGACATGTGTAACTATCTATCATCCACTTTGGACCTAACACCACACTATGGTTTAGCATTAGGTGAGACAGAATAATTATTTATTTGAAATATTTTTATTTTCACCTTTCTACCTTAAAAAAAGACCCAAGGCGGCTTACATCATTAAAAGACATTTAAAGTTTAAAACAATGGGTATATAAATATTAAAAAGGAACAAAGGTCTTCACCTGCTTGCGGAAGGACAGCAAAGATGGGGCCGGTCTGGCCTCCTGTGGGAAGGGGTTCCACAGTCTGGGAGCAGCCACAGAGAAGGCCCTCTCCTATGTCCCCACAAAACACACATGTGAAGGTGGTGGTACCGAAGGAAAGGCCTCTCCCACTCAAGTAGACTTATAATGGGAGTCAAAGTCTTTGACACAGCTTGGACCCAAACCTCATAGGGCTTTTGGGGTTAGAACCAGCACTTTGAATTGTGCCCAGAAAAAGGTCAGCAGCCGGTGGAGCTGCTGTAAGAGAGGGGTTATGTGATCCCTGTAACCAGCCCCAGTCAGCAATCTGGCTGCAGCATTTTGGACTTGCTGAAGTTTCCTGACACTTTCCATAGGCAGCCCCACGTAGAGTGCATTACAGTAATCCAGCTGGGGTGTAACTAAGGCATGTGTCACTGTGGATGGATCGAACCTCTCCAGGAATGGGCGTAGCTGGCACGCTAGTTTTAATTGTGCAAATGCACTCCTGGCCACTACTGGAACCAGAAACGAATCCAGAACAAGCTCATTCACAGAATGTTAAACTGTAGTTCAGCATTACTTCTGGAACAGGTCCATATCGGTTACGGATGTGTAACATCACCTCACTTCCAAATTCAATGCACAACCGCTATGCTTGGAGGTCAGTTTTCAAGTCAGACAACAAAGCGTGCCAGTTAAACAGGTCCTGTTGGCAGGCAAGTGGCAGTTTTAGGTACAAATTCATTACATTCCAGAAACTTGTACACACAGTGATAAAGGAGCTACTTAACATTTTCACTTGGTGCCAGACAAATATTGCTTCCAGCCCATGCAGCAGGATATGTCATTTCAGACACCCTTTCTGTGACAATGTGCCAAATATTCCTGAGCATCTCACACATCTGAACCAACGCACATTCCTGTATGCACACACAAGCAATGTTATCTAATACCTTCATATTGTCCCCCATGACTTTAAGATGAATTACCTCGATCAGTGTTCTTATCATCCGGAACACCAAACACACAGGCTCACACAAATGCAGGACAGTGATTACTAGAAATAATGTGATTCTGGACTCTGGACCTGATGGACTTGCAGTTTCTTTTGTTACCCTCACACAAAACAGTCTGTTTGTCTATTCAGACACATCCCAATTTAAAAAGGGGGGGAAGGGGAGATTTCCCCCTTTTCGTCGGGCAGTCATTAACCTATGGTGGAACAGTTACAAATGGCTACCAAAGGGTTGGCAATTGATCCTGCTCTTAACAGGTGGCTGCATAATGCATGATGATTAATAGACTAAATTCCAAGGGTGGAATTTTCTCCTATGCTGGAATCAACAGAAGCACGTCCAAAGACTGGAACACAACTGAAACAGCTTCGCAGCCAGTATATTTAAGATATTTCAACCACAGGTGATAGGAACAGGATGTATTGTTACCCCCCCAAAGCGCGCATGCGCACGCATGCGCACGCATGCGCATGCACGCACACACGCGCACGCACATGCACACAGGCACACACAAGCCCTTTGCCAGTTTAGCAGGTTGTAAAAAGCATCAGAGCAGAGAAGCTCTCTTATATATTCCAGTTCTACTCGGCATGCAAAGGGCTTCAGGAAGTGCATCTTCATCTCTTGCTGTCTCCCCAGATAGGTTTTGCAGGTTCACTAGAGGCTTACCAAAACCTGCAATAGCGGGGCAGAGGGATTCATTTGTATGGTGTGGGCAACAACTCATTTTCTGCTCTGTACCCCCTATAACTCCGCAACCATTGCTGCTTGTCAGGGTGCTCTCCCCCTCTCTTGGTCATAAAAAGTGGAAGCTTTAAAAAAGGAGGTTCTTATTAGAAAATTGCTAACAATACTTTTAAAAAGAAAAGAAAGGAATGTGGAGAAATGTACAACAATGGCCACTTCAACCCCGCATACAAAAGGTTGCCATGACTGCGTAACACAAATGTGCTGTTTTGTACAAGAAAGACTTTCAAACGTTGCAGCAGTATGTTCTCTCTGGATGGCTGCTTCCAGACGCATCTATGGCAAATGAAGGCAGATGTAATCTGTAAAATATTAGAAGTCAAAAGCCCTATTCTAATGCTCAAAATATTGGCAGAGTGTGGAAATTGTTGGCTTAAAATTCCAGCTTCACAGCAGAGGGGGAAAAATCCAAACAGGGACCTACAGAGCAGGTTGTTATAATTACAAGTCTTCCTCAAATATACCATACCTTATTGTTAGTTAGTTTTCCCCAATTGGTAATATAATCTCAAATCGATTCAGTCAGTGATTCTGGTGTTGAGAAAGAATTAAAAAGTCTCTATTTTACTCACAAATCTTCATATATGTCAAAG
The DNA here is from genome assembly GCF_051106095.1 of Pogona vitticeps. NCBI lineage: Eukaryota > Metazoa > Chordata > Lepidosauria > Squamata > Agamidae > Pogona > Pogona vitticeps. The sequence goes on along the minus strand of NC_135787.1, from coordinate 15,571,380 downwards.
AAACAAATAAAACATATTTACTTGTTACACAGTTTGACATCTTAACCGGTTAACTTCATTATTTTACTAACTGGCTACAAAAAGACTTCACTCAGACTCTAACCGACACAGAACCCTGACATTGCTACCAGACTCAGAACCCTGACTGAGTAAAAAGATGGAAAAAGGAATCTGAGATAGATAGGGAAAAATGGCTGCTGCTGAAAGGTTGATATCAGTCCCCCCCCCATCCAAACTTCTTAAACTAGTGATTCCCAACTTTGGGTAACCCAGGTGTTCTTGAACTACAACTCCCAGAAGCCTTCACTACTAAATTTCTGGCCAGAGTTTCTGGGAGTTGCAGTCCATGAATGTCTGGGTTACCCAAGGCTAGGAACCTCTGTCTTAAAGTCATAACTTTCAGGTTGCTGAATTCCAACACAAAAAAAGAGTTAACTTGAAAGTGTGAATGGTTCTAGCCGTGCCTTCCCCTGTCTCCATCTGAAGAAAAACATCCAGAAAAACAGAGAGTTTACTATATATGAAACTTTTCCATGGGATCAGAAACGCTGTTTTCTCAGGATCTCAAACCATCTGCAGAAACCTCCTGTGTAGCCAAAGCTTTCCCCTTCAGGCACTCATTTCCTTGCTTGGCGACAGCTACAAGCAGGTCGTGGCACTAGAATTCTTACTCTTTCAATGGAGCCTTTTCTGAACACCTGGCATATGCTAATCCTCTGTCTCAAATTCAAAGAAATTAACTTTTAATCTTTATTATCATCATCATCTTAGAACTGCAGAGCTGGAAGGGACCTCATGGATCATCGAATCCAACCTCCATCAAGGTGAGATGTGAGAGACTACAAAACTGTTCTCTACAATGGGACAAGAAATTCTCCGTTGGATAGAACACACACAAAAGGAGATCACAAGCTTCGTGGTGGGAAAAAAAAGGACAGGATCTCAAGGGGGTTGCGTTGTGCACTTGTTAACAGCTAGACTAGGATGCTGCAGGGGATGGGAGGGGAGATTTGGGATTATTCCACTTGGAGGAACATGGCCTGAGTTTTATATAAGTTTTAATTTATCATTCTGCAATAGACCGAATGGGGTTATCCGAGCAACTGGATTTAGGACACAGTGCAACAATCAAGAATGCAAGTAACAACTCACACTTTTCTCCCTAGGGTCTCCCTGAATACACACACCCACACACAAATCTTGGCCTACAGCACTCAGGAATCTGCTGGAATTGCCCCAGCAGGCTTTATCTCCACCACCACCACCATAAAGCCTTCTCAGGTGTTGAAAACAACAGCCACTGAATAAATAAGAAAATTTCACTCCCTTTCTGAGATGCTAGGGCTGTGTGATAGTGAAGGAAATAGCTGGGCAGGGCTAGGCTCAGTAAACCCTCAGTTTTGCCCCATTAGCCAGCCAATCCCTTTGCCATCATAACAGCCTGGCAGCTCAGAAAGGGAGTTAACAGTTCTCATGTACAGTGGTGCCTAGCTAGACAGTTACCCCGCATGACAGTTTTTTCGCTAGACATTGGCTTTTTGCAATCACTATAGCGATTCGCAAAACAGTGATTCCTATGGGGGAATTTCGCTGGACAATGTTTGATCCCTGCTTCGCAAACCAATATTCACTAGACAACGATTTTGACAGCTCCCTCCACGCTCGCAAAACAGGTGTTTTCGGGACCTAAGCTTTGCAAGACAGTGATTTAAACAGCTGATTGGCGGTTCGCAAAGCAGCTTTCCTATGGCTGATCTTCGCTAGACAACGACGATTCTTCCCCATTGGAACGCATTAAACAGGTTTCAGTGCATTCCAATGGGGAAATGGTTTTCGCTAGACAATGATTTCTCTAAACAGCGATTTCAGTGGAACGGATTATCATCATCTAGTGAGGCACCACTGTATTCAGAAGCTGTTGTAAGTCATTTCAAATACCAGAGAGGGCTTGGGGGGAGGGGGAGCAGCAATTCCACCAGACGTCTGGGTCCCATAGTAAAAAAATACAAAAGTCCCCTCTATACTGGTGAAACCTTCCCGGATGACTACAATATCATCATTAGGGGGAATTCATCCAACTCCCTCACTCTCACTCATGGGATAGGAAAGCAAGTGTTGACCTTGATGTGAGTGTCTCGGCAACACTCCTCAGGCGAAGCGATCATGACTTGTAACACCCTTTTGGGGAGAAAGTGCTGATATTTAATTCACTCGTGTGTCCTCGTCGTCTCCATCGTAGGGAACACCAAACGGCTGAACAAAAAATAAAATAAAAATAAAATAGAAGTCTGGATATTTACCGACAAATAATGGGCCAGTTATTGTGTGCACCAAACTCCATATAGTCTAGCAATTCTTACAGAGCCGCTTATTCAGTTGTTCTCCGTCTAAATTAATTTTTGCTTTAAAACACACAGACACACATAATGCAGAAAGGGAGATTTTAATGTAGATATTTTTGCAATTTCTCTCTCGCTTTTTCCCTCAGGATGTCCTCTTTGCTTAGGCATTGGTGCTTCTCTATCTCAGCTACAAGTTCCTTTCTTTCTTACAGCCAATCCTGAGGCTTTATTATGAACTGACTATCGTGTAGTATAGGACAGACAACGGTGCTGATAAAAGCAATAGCCTCCTATATAAAGCACAAGTATTTTGTTACAATCCAGAAGGGAAATCTCACTAGACTTGCCACTCACACGAAGCATGCAAGTATATACTATCTGAGAAATACACCCTGACATGTCGCTTGACAAGCACGGGAAACGCAATGCATATGCATGCCCATAAATTTAACTAGTGGATAGCTAAGCTGTTATTTATTCAACTGTCTGTATAACACACATCTACAGCTACCACTACCCCAGCATTACAGCTGCCCTGTGCAAGTGTCTAGGGAAAAACTGGCCAGCTACAAACCATACTGTCTGTTACATCTAACTGTTTATACACACTGTATTTTACACATCATGACACAAAGTTAGGAAAAGCAAAAATAAAAATGCTGAAGACGGAGTGAAGCACACACCAGTGGCAATGTTGTAAAAAACAAAGCATGAGTTATAGTCGCTGCAGAAAATAAAAATATATCCAGTAACCAGCCTACCCCAGAGCCCAGCATATCATGGATTAGCTGTCCGCAACTTCATCATGGCCCTGATTCTCTCATCTCATAGGCATCCTTCAGTCTCGAGAGACTATGGTAACGTGCTCTGTATGAAGGTCTTGGAACAGTGTCTTGTGTGGCTGAGAAGGCCAATTCGAGAGTGACAATCCCTTCCACACTGAAGACAAATACAATCTGTCCCCTGTCCAGCTCCCTGATTTTGCTGCTTTCGGGACTGTTTCTTTGCCTCGGCCTGCTGGACAAGGGTCTCTTCAAATTGGGAGAGGCCACGCTGCACTGCCTGCCTCCAGGCTGAATGCTCAGATGTCAAAGTTTCCCATCTGTTGAGGTCCATTCTTAAGGCCTTCAGATCCCGCTTGCAGATGTCCTTGTAACGCAGCTGTGGTCTCCCTCGGGGGCGGCTTCCCTGCACTAATTCTCCATACAGGAGATCTTTAGGAATCCGACCATCAGCCATTCTCACGACGTGGCCCTGATTACACTGGGAGAAATTGGAGGAATTTCCCACATATGAGCATAAGGATATGCAAGAAGTTCATTTTCCATCTGACACAAAATCACAAAATTCTTTATATTTGGGAAGGAAAGAACTTGAAATATTTAGAAGCTGAAAGAGGGGGCTGACAAAATCATCCATACAGGCCCAGGATCTTGAGTGCTCTGAAGCTATGCATATACAACTTTTTTAAAATGCTGACTTAGGGTTACCACTTTTTTTCCCTTGAGACGTTCCTTGCCTTTAACACTTATGTGGTAGGCATGTGCAATGTAGTTCTTTCCATGTTAGGAACCAGTTGAATCTATCAAATATATCCAGTGCAGAAAGGAGAGAATTTGGTTTGTTTGTTTACAAAGAAACTAACAATATTCATAAATCGCGATGGAAAGAACTTGAGTTTGTTGGCGGGGTAGGGAGTCAAGTATTAAGAAAGGGAAACAAACAGCACTCATCATAACTTATTGGTCATAAAAGGTTCCCATCTGCCTTGCTTCATTGGAAACATGGGCAGATGCCTAACACCAGGTTGGATGCATTGCCCGTCAAATGCAGTCCATCTCCGTCAACTGACAAGGGAGGTCCACAGAATGGTCCCAGAGACAATGGACATGGACAACAATTCAACTATGCTTACAGGAATAATTGTATGCCTACACTCATCATACTTCATCTGCCATAAAAGGTTGGACAGGTATATTTAGACAGGGATGAGCAACTCCAGAGCATCCAGGAGCCACACCCACCCCATTTTTCACCTCCTCCAAACTCATCACTGGTACCTTCCGATGCAACCAGAAATGACTGAAAGATCTCTTCCACATTTAGGACCCAATGCCAAAAAAGTGTGTGTATAACATTAAATAGGACAATCGTGCCCCTTGAGGGTTACTATCAGGATGAATAGGGCAACTGCTATCTCAAAACCAGGTCTGAAAGCCACATTCACTCTAAATTTCCACCAGCACTAAGGGGAAACCCTGCCCCACACATACAAAGTCCCAGTCACGACTAGAACCAAATGAGCGGCAATAGTAACTGTGGGTGCGCAGCACCGAACAGCACTACACAACCACACAGCTTAGAAGGAACATTGTCTGCAAGTAAACAACAAACACTCTGCAGAAGTGGGTTTCCACCCCAAAATATCTGAAGCTGTATGACGTTTTGCTCTGGAAGGAAATTTCAGCCAAGTGCCAATGGTGAATACAGGATTCCAGGGCTAAGGAAAACATTTCCTCCACACTTTCAATCGAAGGCATTTGCCACCTCCAAATAGAGAATTATGACCAGTTCCCGGAAGGCCATAGGCAGCTCATCGTCCCCTGTGCTTTCCTTTACCTTCCTGGATATTTTAGACCAGTGGTTCCCAATCTTGGGAAAACCAGGTATTCTTGGACTGCAGTTCCCAGATATCCTGGCCAGCGAAGCTTGGGGTGAACACTTCCAGGAGTTGCAGTTCAATAACACCTCGATTATCCAAGGTTGGGAACCACCTTCTTTGACCATGGGAGACATAATCACTAATCAGATGTTACAGCCATGAAGAGGCAATGCTGTCAGAAATCGGTTGTGAAGTCACATCTTCATCCATCTATCATCATATCCAAGAACGGATGTAACTTATGCAATGGCAAGCTCTGCCTGTGAAAATAGGGTCTGATCTTCTATGATTCCTAGTGAGCCGAGCAGCCATCCTACATTGGAAAAGCCCTCATCACTGCAGACTTTATGCCTAAAGATGGGAAGCTCTACAATAACACAGGTAGGGCTAAAGGTGCCCATTTCTACTTGTGTCACTGTCACATTCGTATGGCTAAAACTCCTAAATGGGCTATGCAAATACAACAGGACAAGAGAAATAGATCAGCTTCACTTTCTCCCACATTGAAATGTTTCAAGCCTCAGGTTTTTTCCACCCCAAATACGTGACCTGCTAATTTTGATAAATCCTTCAAACATGAAGTGAAACAAACTTCTTCTCCATTTGACCTGGCATGGAAAAGATCATGTTGCACCTCCCTACCACGTATGTATTAAAGTCAATTGGCATCTTCAAAAGAAGAGATGGCAATGAGAAATTTAATTGCCTGTATGGTGTAGTGGATAGTGTGACAGACTACGACCCAAGAGACTTGGATTCAAATCGTTGCTCAGGCTTGGAAACTCATGGCAGTTAGGATAATGGTAAAACTATTTCCTAAATATCTTACATACTCTGAAAACCCTGTTAAGATTGCCATACATCAGATGGTACTTAATACAACAAGATTATGGTTGAGTACAGACATATTCAGACCTAGACTTTCTGAAGTTTAGTAGTACTCATAGCTCTGGGCTTGGATGAAGAGGTCATCCATTTTCATTCCTCTCACGTTTGATCTTTCCAAAACATTTTTTCCATTCCATATAGGAAGAAATGTGCAAACTTTGCAAAATTCTTATCGAAAACAAACTGAAGTTCTCTTCTGTCCTTAACACGCACTCACCAAATTTTCTCTAACACAAGAGTGTGAAACAAAGGCTAGATTCCAGCGCACTGAGGATCTACCCCAGAGGATTATGGGAGGCTTCCTCAATTTCCCTTCCCCCCTCCCTTCAATTAAAGAAGCACACTGTCGGCCACTAGCCAAAGACTCACAGAATTATGCAGACAGCTCTGACAGTAACTTTTAGTTACTAAGCTATAGTGACTGGTATCATAACAGCCTTAAAGGTCACCATAACTCTGAAGCAACTTGATGGCACATAACATGCATGTACAGCAGTAGCAGGAGAGAAAAGTACCTGGAAACAATGATTGCAGGTTGTAGTCAGTTGGGAAAAAAGAACAGAGATCAATGCAAACTGAAGAAATTCAAGAAAGGGAAGTAAAAGGAAGAAACAAACAGAAATATCCAGCCACTTAATCTTTGGCCTCACAGAGCCTGGAGTCAAAACATTCAATTCACCTGTTGCAAACTTTTCGGATTGAGGTGGAAAAGAAGTTTGAGTGTTCTTCAATAAACAGATTATTAGCTTAGGCCCTGGAGACGTGCATTCAAATCTTGTCCAGACTGCAATTTCTGTATCTCCGTATCTTTCAAATCTCTTTTGCAAAATTGCTCTGTTGTTCTTACATCATCCACCTACACAGGATCACTGGGCATGATCCCCATTTTACATCTGGAAGAATGAGCAACCTAGCTCAATCACATAGCTGAGCAGAAACTTTAAGCTGAATTCATGTCCTAAATATTCAAATCCAATATGCTACCCACTGGACCATCTCCTCTAGCTTAATTTCAGGATTAAACCTAAACATCAGCCTACCAACCAATTACCACTTTGATCTGTATTTATTGATTTCATGAATAATGGAGTAGTTCCCAAATCCTTCAATGCTAGATAAATCCTGGAATGTCACTATGCCTAAATGTACCTTATTATCCCTTAGTGGGCTTTTTGAGATGACCAGCATTTGGTAATAAACTGTATTTTCTATTCTGAGAAAAAAGGTCATTTCTGATTCTAGTTTATATATACTTAAGTTCATTAATATACAGTATGACTTCAGAATAGGTGGGTATGCTTCCATTTCAGTGCTGCAATCCAAATGTTGAATAAAGACTGAGCTACTGCTGCCACATTTTTGTTATGGTTCGAACTTGTTCTGATAACTAACAAAATGGGACTGATACTGAAATGGCCAATGAAAAAGAATAATTGAGATATAAAATAATCCAAGGGTTCGCCCACATGAGATAGAGCTTGGATTGATGTACTGTACTGTAGTTTGGAACTGCAATCCTTCCCTCCTCCAGAGATTCAGAATTACTCATTCCAAACTTTTAATTTTTCCTTTGATTGTAATCTGAGTTGTGTCCATACTATAACACATCCTCTCCCTTCTTCAGCTCTCCCCTGTCTAACCATTTCATGCCCTCCCCACTCTCTATCCTGTCTTGCTGAAGCCTATGTGCTGCAGGGTCAGATCAAAGTTGTAAGATCAAATCCACGGGATGAAGTGAGCTCCCGTCACTTGTCCCAGCTCCTTGCAAACCTAGCATGCAAATATGAGTAGATAAATAGGTACCACCTCGGTGGGAAGGTAAACGGCGTTCCATGTCTAGTCGTGCTGGCCACGTGACCACGGAAACGGGCTTCGGCTTGGAAACGGAGATGAGCACTGCGCCCTAGAGTCGGACACGACTGGACTAAATGTCAAGGTCAACTTTTACCTTTACCTATTGATTCTGACAGAAATGAGGCAGAGAGCAAGAGGTAGCTGTGCTGGAGATAACATCCTCACCCCACCCCGACTCTCATTTAGAGAGCCAAAAAGAATCAGCCCTGTTCCATGTTGAGGAGAAAACTCCCACAGCTGCCATTACAGTCAATGTAAGGGGAGTTCTAATTGTGCATGCCCCACAGGAAATGGTCTTGTTTGAGAGTAAGGAACAAATGAAGATAACAGACCTAAAAACCCAGGCTGAAATAAAAAACCAACACTTCTCAACTATAGGGATATTTCAGTATCCATAAAGGTAATGCTAGAACTGTGGCGAAAAGAGTTTGTTTGACACTAGGAGTTGTTTCCTGTACTACGTACTTACATCATACTCTCCTGACAAACTTGAAGTTAGCAAAGCTGTTAATGACAAACTATTGCAGTTCAAAACTAAGCCAAGCACCTTCTATAAAGACACTTGACAAAGAGCCCAAGACACAGCAATTTTCAAAACGTTTATACAGCAATCCAGCCTATACAGCATCCTCCAAGAATATAAAAACAATTAAAATCACAGATGTTCTCCAATGGAAAAGATGATTAGACCTGCTACATGACCCACTGGCCAATGTTGTTCCACCCCCATAATTACAAATCCTGCAGCCCTGAAGTTTTTAATTGCATTCACACTACAGAGACACAATTTCATACAGCAAAAGGCGCTGCCAGGAGAACGGAATCCCTCCAAAACGATTCCATGCAAAGGGATCTGCTGTGTAAGCTTTCCCAGGTCATTAATATTTCACTTTCATATAGCCCTGAACCAGTTTGGGAACATGCTTTCTTTTTATCCCCCTTTTAAATATAAGCAAGAGGAAATGTTTGAAGTAAGTGCTAGTAAAACCTTCTTCCATCCGCCTCTCTACCCCCACCACACCACCACGCTTGCTTTTCCACCTCTGCCTCTGGAGGATTTTAACACTTCAAGTACAACATATACCAAAAGGGAGGAAGAGGGGGGGAAATCCGTATGAGTCTAGCTTTGAATCACCTCTTTAAAGGGAAGCAGGATTTTTCCCTCTTCTTCAATTGTTTTGTACTCACATTCAGCTGTGAAAATGACAAAAAAGAACACTGGCGAAAATAAGTGCGATTACTACATGCTGTCAGCCTGAAAAGGGAAGCGTAGTAAATACAGCAGAACCTCAAATTTCCAAACACTTTGTGAATGGAAGCACTTGGTAAGCCTCCGATCCCAGCATTTCCAAAATCCCCCACCAACTGCCCATTTTCAAGTCCTCCAACTGCTTGGAACTTCGTCAGCTCTCCTGAGAACCATTCTTCCCATTAATTTGCAGCCACCATCGTCCCAGGAGACATACGATAGTCCTTTCAGCATCTTTCTGCCTTGGTTCATTGGAAACATGGGCAGCTGCCTAACACCAGGTTGGATGCATTGCCTGTCAGATGCAGTCCATCTCGTCAACTGACAAGAGAGGTCAACAGAATGGTCCTAGACACAATGGACATGGACAAAAATTCACTACATGCTTACACTGGTAATTGTATGCCTACAGAGGGCAACAATGGTGGAGAAAAAATAATTGGGGCTACCCACTTATCTTTACCTTGTGCAATTGATTTCTTCTTCACATGAACTGGGTGACTTCCTTTTCCTCCCTCAACTCTACCTTCCTTTTCTCCCACACATGCATGTAGCTATAGCACCTCAACTCTACCTCCAGGCAGATGTTGTACCATAAATGTTATCCACTCAATGGCCCAAGCGTGGAATGCACATGACAGGTTTCTTCTCTATCACTTGCTCCCTCTCCCTCTGCAAGTGCCGATGTCAAGAGTTCATATCTTTGTCCTTCTGCAAAAACTGAACCTGGGAATCTCCCTCTTTCATTTACTTCCAGATGCTTTCTGACCTAACTGGAAAAGCATACACATGCACACACCACCCCCATATTGGCTGATTCACTCAAGGGCTGATGTGGCAACAGCCACTGCATGCTGAGCAGGAGAGTAATACACTGTAGAAGAATATGATAGATTAGTCATTCTGAATCTCTAGGCTTCATAACTCCAAGATTCCAGCACAGTGAAATCTGTTCCACACACACAAACACAAATGTTCACTGGGATTTCACTCAGCGATGGGAAAAGAAAACCGATCCTCCCAAGCTCCTCAGCAAGATGTTTCTCCTTCTGTTGTTGGGAAATTATACAATAACCAGAGACTCTTGTGGCACTTGATAAAATGATGCATTACAGGAAACCTCATAAGCTTCCTACGCACATACACACAGGCTCCCTGCCTTGCAATTGCATCTACTACCCTCCCATCTCCTGCAATGTTCAGCATCTCCTCTACTTCATGAAAAAGGTGGAAGTGAGCATCATAGTTCAGAGTGTAAAAATGAACCATCCAGGAACGCGTGCGTCATCATCCGTCGACACTGTCTCCCCATTCAAATATTTTCTAGGAAGTCCCTCTGTACCCAGTCTGGCAGCCTGGGTTCCCTTCGTTTCTTAAAACAAACACATCAGGCAAAACAGAACCAGATTTGGACATTATTAAGACAACAGAAACCTAGCCCCCACTTCTCTTCATCATCATCACACTGGGTCAAAACTCCACCTTCCAAGTGCCCTAAGTCATATCTGTGCCGAACAGGTGAACATCATGAACAAAGCCAAGGGCATGTCTCAAGATCAGCTTCTGCATTTCTGAGAGCAGGCTATCCTACTTTCCTGAGATCACTGTGCCTTTTTGAATATATGCCCCTGCTGACCTTTGTCTCCTCTATCACATCTAGTTAAAAAAAAAAGGAATTGCTCTCATTCTTCCCCTTTGCCCACCCACTCTAATTCTCACATGTACCCCAAATATCTGATAGGCACAACCACTGCCGTTTGACAAGGGGGTTAAGCAGGATTTGTGAATACTGGGTGGAACAGAGGCAAAGGGTGACTGAGATGGCAGTAGGCAAGGGAAGAAGTTACCGCCATGTGGCACTTCCAGAGGGGTCCACATGGCTTCCACCTGCCAAGTCCTTTTTTTTAAAGCACTGCAAAGCAAAGAGCCTCCTTGCCTCCTTGCAGAGTCCAGATCCAAGGAAGAAGCCTCTGCACCCTGCACGCACGCACGCACGCACACGCCCTCTCCAAAATAGCTCCACCACAAAGCGCTTTTGCCTGCGCCCTAATCCCGGCCCGCCGCTGCGCCACTTGCAAGAGCCAAGCTCGATCAAATCCCCGGGATCAAGCCTTTCCGACACACACGCCTACCAGCACGCCCTCAACACAGGCAAGGCGCATAGAGGAGGGAGGCAATGCGGCTCCTTGGAAGCCCTTCCTGGCCGCCGAAGCTGGCTGGGCTACAAGCCGAGGCAACATAACCGGCTGGCTGGTTTGTTTCTTGCCTTCTCGTCCTCCTCCTCCAGCTTCTTTCCTCCCAATCAGCAGCCACTGCCGGCGGCCCAGCCCCGGATCTACCTGCAGGACCCGAAGCCAAGCTTAAAAAAATATATTAAAACCCACCTACTCCCCAACCCCTTTGCGCCACTTTGCAGTCCCGCCCTCAATCCCGGGCACTTTGTTGTTGTTGTTGTTGTTGCTGCTGCTGCTGCTGTTTGCCTCCGCGCCCACCCGAAACCCCAAACTGCCACGACCCTGCCCACGGCACGCATTTTGAACCCGGCACCTTCCTGTTCCCCAAAGCGCAACGCCAACGCCATCCAACGCAATCCATCGCTCTCCTCGCCGGAGATGCCAGCAAGGCAGGCTCACCCTCCGCCCCAACCCAGTCCCGCCGCCTCCCCATCCTAAAAAGCCTAGGATCGCGTGCCTCGCGCGCCCTGGCCGTGCGCCCCTCTCCTCCTTCCCCCAAGGGCGCGATGGCAAACCCGACACTGGCCCCGCGCGAGAAGCGCCAGGAGGTCTCTTGTCCTACCTGGTTGGTGGGATCCTGCGCCTTGGCTGGACAGGTGTTGATGGGGTTGGGGGGGGTTGGGGGAGAGCGAGCTCCAAGTCTCTTCCTGACGTTTCCCCTTCCCCCGGTTACCACCCACGTCCCTCCTCTGCTTCTTGGGCTTGTAACGTTCCCACATGCGCCAAGCCAGTCAGCCAGCCAGCCCCCGGCGGTGCAGGACCCGCAGCAGCAATTAATCCACCCAGAGGCAGGAGGAGCAGCGCGCCGGCTCCGCAGCAGAAGGCAGCGTTTCCCGGGCGCTCATGGTGCGTCCAGAGGGGCGCGAGTGCCGAGTCCTCCTTTTGCAGCAACTGGCAGCCGGCGCTGTTTGTGGGGCGAGGAGAGCCGGGCAGCCAGCGAGCGGAGGAGAGCCGAAGACGGGGAGGGACTAAAGGGGAGGCGCTTCTCCCTGTGCGTGCATGTGGTGTGTGGTGTATGTGTGTGTGTCTGTCGTGTGCGGTGCGGTGCCACCTCGCTGCTGCGAGTGCCCCTCTCGCGGCTGCTCCGGGGAGGGGAGGCGAGAGGCGAGGCGAAGCAGGCGACGCGATCAGGGCTGTTAAGAAGGGGATTGACACGGAGGATTGAAGGCGCCTCACCTCCTTGAGCTCTGAGTCAGCAAAGAGTGGAACGGGGTTATGGACGTCTCGCTTCCCTCTCCGCCTTCCTCTCTCCCCGTCGCCTTCCTCCGCCTTCCCTTCCTGCTCGAGCCGCAGCGCCTTCGGTGGGAAGCGGCAGGAGCCGGCGGCCGCCCAGGAGGACTCCGAGACCCGCACAGGGGCCAGCAAGGGCTTGTGTATATATACACTGTATATACACGCGTGTGTCTGATCGGGCTGGGGGGGGGGGAGAAAGCTATTTTTCCTCTGGTTTCCAAGGTTGGTATTCCTTGTGTTGCTGTCTGGTAAAACCAGTTGCTTTCGAAAGGCTAAAGAAGGGCGGGTTGGGGAGGGAGGGAGAGCTTTTTCGCGGTTTTACAAGGTTCTCGGGGGCCATGGCTCTCCCATTCTCTTACCACGGATTATTGATTATGCTTTAATTTGTGGCATGTCCCTTGTTTTCTCGGCATGGGTGGTCAAAAAGGCGCGAGCTTACAGAGTGTTCCCATTGGTAGCCAGAATGAGTTTTTCAGACCACATTGGGGGTGGGGGTGGGTAGGTTTGAGTCTGGAGCCAAGCGGGGTAGTTATTCCAGAATAAGTAATCAGGATTCGGTGTCTAAAGCAAGGAAGTGGAGGGAGAGGGAGCCAGCCTAAAAGGGTGGGATCGCCTTGTGTCCTTGCTTCTCACCTGTCAAGGTCACCTTTTCTTTGCCTTTTCGGGGATGCACAATTAAATTGTGACAGCACTCACCCACACACACAGGTTGCAAGCCTAAACCCACTTGCAAAGGTGAACATCTCATCGAACCTGCATGCATGAGATATTATTCATATATGTTTTCATGGAAGTGCCCATTTTGATGCACCCAAACTAAGCCCAAGGAAGCTGACTATGGCATTTCTTTGGGTTGGAACCAAGAGTTAAAAGGTGCGGTCTTCCTTGTTATAGATGACCTCTATTTTACATGGAAGAGGGTCTCAAAATTGGGAAAGGGGTGGAGAACACAGCAATTTGCCTTGCCTTTTTCTTTCCAGCACCTAGAACTGAAAGCTGGCTTGGTTTTGGTTTTGTAACAAGGGAAGACCACAGAAATCTTCTAGACAGCAGCCTGTCGATGACCTTTGGATGTTTGCCATCATCTTGTTCTTTGAGGGTTATGTGTGTATACTTAAGGGGGGGGGGCAGAGGTTTTCTTCTAAAGCGCCCTTAGCCAGGAGACAACCACACGGAAAATCAAATCAAACTACAGCCAAGCAGAAGCTCAACTGCATTAATTTCTTAACTTGGGGAATACCACTAATATGGGTTGTTCCTGTATTACTACCAGATGCCCTTTATTTTACAGCCAAGATGGCCAGTTTCTTTATTATGGAAGCCAAATTCATGATGCCACATGGCAGATTTGTGATGAGATCTGCTTTTCTATTTTTAAAAGCAGCCATGGGGCGGGTTGAAATTTGTTTTGCTAATGGGTCTGTCTCTCTTGCCCTCCCTAAAGTTGCTGTATGTCTCAGAGCAAAGAAAAAAGGTTCTCGTTTATACCTCTCCGCACGTACTCACAAGATTGTCTTCAGCTTGGGAAAAGAAGGGTTTAAGTAAGGGAAAGGGAACCAGGGAAAAGGAAGGGTTAAAGCCCCTCCCTGAGTCTGAAGTTTTGCTCCCTCCTGTGGCTACTGTTAACCAAAGAGGGGTGTACAGTACCAGCGTCTGTCATTTCCCCTGAACATGACTATTAGCATCTTTTGGGGGGAGGAACACATGGAAGAAACATTATGAGGGTGAAGATGCTAATTCTCTCCCTGGGAGTCGTGAGTCTTCAAACCATGGGAATGAATCATACGCACCTGAATGGCAAGAGAATCATATTTCTATTTAAGTTTTATAGGTAACATCATGTGGACTCTCTGTCTTTTCCAACTCTAGAGAAGTTTTCTTTCATTGTGTCATTCATGGATGTCATTCATTTCAAAAATAAAGTTTGGTGGCATTTCTAAGATTGATAAGTTTATTTCAGCCTTCATGGATTAGAATTCAGCTTTCATTTCAGCATGCACGAATTACAGTCTGGGAAAGAAAAGATGTTTATGAAGTGTATTGTAAGCCGTGAAAGCTCACATAGAAATAAATGTGTTAGTCTTAAGGTTGCCACAGCATTTTTCAGTTTGTTTCTGTTTTTCTTTTTCTTTCTTTTTTTTTGCTAAAATAAACTAGTACAACTGACTCTCTGAAAATAAATAATAATAATATGCCATCAAGTCAATTCTGACTTGCAGCAATCGTTTTTCAGGGTTCTCCAGGTAGAGAATACTCAGAAGTAGTTTACTATTCCCTTTTTCTGGGTCTTCTCTCATGGAGGCACAGCAGGGAATCGAACTCCCAACCTCTGGCTCCACAGACAGATACCTGAACCACTGAGCTAGCCAGCCAGTTGCTCGCTGAAAATAGTTCAGAGAGACATGTTCATTTATTTCAAAACGAACATGTCTGTTTTTAAAAAATCACAATGCAATAATTTATTTTTGGTATGAAATTTGAGGCAGTTATTCCTAAATAGAGGTGGGCATGAACTGCTCGGTTTGTTGGGTTTGTGCCAGTTCACCCTTTGGATGAACAGGTGTTCGGCAGTTCTCAGCCCTGCCTCCCCTGGCAGGTGCCCACTCAGAGGCAAGTGCCCTGCCTCCCCTGCCACACTCCTCCAGGCGCTGCTTCTGATTGGCCACCCGCCACAGAAAGCTGGGCTGGGAAGTGCTGAAGACCTGTTCATCCAAAGCCCAAGACCACAGAACTACTGTTTTGTGCCCATCTCTATTCTTAAAACAAACAAACAAAATTATTTGATTTATGTACTGCCCATCTGGCCAGTGTCTACTCTGGGCAGTTTAAAACAAAAAATAACAATAAGCAAACATCATAAAAGTAAACCAAACAGCAAAGACTATAGAATAACCATAGTCAGACCATTTTAAAATTCATTCTAAAATATCTAAACCGTTTAAATTGGCAGCAATCAGCCTCATTATAAGCTATTCACTTCAGTTTTGGTGGGCTCCGTAGATTGAAATGGGTGTCGAAATAACCCGGTTTTCAGCCAGGCAAATGGCTGGTGGTAATTGATTCCATAGCCAAGAAAACCCAGTTTCTTGTTTTCTCTCTACGGGCCTCTCTTAGGATGAGAAAAAAAGTGTATAGTAGCTTTCATCTTCTTTGGTATAATTCCCAATCCATCCCGGACCATTTGCCCAACTTGGTTGAGGCTAATGGGAGTTGCCATCCAACGTATCTGTTGGGCATAAGTTTGTTGCACTGCTACACAACATGGTAAACTCAATTTTAATCTAAGATCATACAAGGCCTACGGTTTAGCAAAGCCTGAATGTATGAAAATGTATTCGCACATATTTTCCCCCAGCCAGTCCTGCATCTGTCTTCATTCTATTTGCTGACCCATCCTCTTATGTCTCCCTTTGTAGGCACACAAGTTGTAAGCTCCAGGGGGCAGGGTCTAGACATTTCATGACTTGACTTAGAGAAAGCTAGTCTTGCTTAAACTCTACAGACACTGACATTAAGTTTTGGGGCATGGTCTAACAGACTGGGAGCTATCCCACTACCTCTGATGTATAATACAGGAATAATGATGCTGGCCTACTGTGAAGAGGAGGTTAAAGTCACAGTTAAGCCTAGCAGTGAGCCATCCCCTTGATCATCTAGGGCAGATGGAATCAGCACCCTTGTGTCCACCTTGTCTACAAGGATGGAGGCCCTAACGATAGGGGGAGGAGTGACTGAAGAACAGGAGAGAGCAAAAAAGGAGGGAGAGAGGAGGTAACAGAAGGGTTTTTTATGATAGGAGGAGGAGATAAGAAAGGGGAAAGTTGGGTTCAGAAGAATAGATTAGTACAGAGAGGGAACTAAAAGGAGAGTAGTGTGGAATTAGGGAAGGAAGAGGCACCTTATGTTTTTAGTGTTCTGGAGAGTAAAGGAGGGAAGAGAACAAGGAGGTGGCTATGTGCAGGAACGAGGAGCTCCGGGTCTAGAGATACAATTGGGAGAAATATATCCAAGGGGGAAAGGTCACTGGAGGAAGGTGGTTCAACTAGACCGTATTCTAGCAATGCGGACACCACGCGAGGGAGATTGGGCTCGACACCCATGTTGTGGAACAATCTGCGCAGTGAGGAGCACCCCTTGGAGAAAACTGATGGATCGGGAGGGATATGGAGCATCCCCACATTAAGAAATAACGGAGTAGTTAATGGACTTCCAGTGTTATGGTCATAATTAGAGATGGGGAACAAATTAAAAAATGGTGATTCATTTTAATCCATTATTCGTCAAGGTTAATGGATCAACAAATACGAATATACAAATATTCTTCAACAGATTAATCTGCAGATTCGTCTGTATTTTAAATGGCTATAACACTGGCCTGCAACCACCTAGAGACACCAAATTTGCAGGGAAGCCACAAATATGGATCGACAAATATTTAACGAATCGGCTATATTCGTCAGAAAAACCAATCCGTTTTTATATTCGTCTCTATCTCTAGTCAGAATCTTCGTTAGTTGCCGGTCCCATTAGACCTACAGAAGTTGTAATTGATTCCCCCCCTCCCTTCAGAAAGTAAAAGTTTGGTTAATAGTACTATGTCTCCTGTGGTCAATCTCGTTGAAGAAGAGGAGCTGCTTAGTTTTGTATCGGACCTACTCTGCAGGGATGTAAGGATTCCTGCATCACCTATAGAACCAGAAAATTACTTCTAATCTGAACCAGGATTTTCTTAAGATAAATCAATTTATTTCATTCAAATTCATCGCTTTAACTTGCATTACATCTACATGTGTTACTTTTTTTGTACATTTAGGGATTCAGCTGTCACAGAATGTTCTACAAGATCCACTCATCCAGGCCTCAGATTTATTTTTCTTTTATTTCATTTGGACTTCCTTCCTAATACGTATGTCCCAACACAAACATATCTGTATTTATTTTATCTTTCTTGCTGTCTCAGCCTTATGTTATAAGAACAGCCCAGCCCAGCCCAAGTTCATACTGGGCCACAGAGACCTTTGTCCTCATTCCACAATACTCTTGAGATATCTTGATTTTCTGTTTCAATTTCATATATCCCAGTTTTAAGTGAATTAGGCCAATAGTGAATGTTTAAGCCATTAAGCCTATACCCACAGAATTTTATAGCTATAAAAACCTGATGCTGAAGGAAAGAAAGTTGAAGTCGTAAATGCTGCAACTTAAGTAGGTTCCCATAGATCTATTCTCATCATTTAACCCAACGCGCAAAATACGAAGCTGTCTGTTTAAATCTCTTATGCTCAGAAAAGAGGAAGTGTTTCCTTTCTTCTCTTCCCCCCCCCTTTTTTTAAAGGGGAAAAGTTATATTTATTTGTCTGCTTTGTTCTCACATTTTGTGAGTGGCTGAATGACTCTCATTTTGAGTCAAATGACTCTGTCCTGCTCAGAAAAATGCTTTCACTGTCAGTTCAGAGACATAGTATGGCTAACTTTATGCACCACGGTACCCCTGTGACTTCATTAGCTTGTACTGGAAGGAGGGGCAGTTATGTTTGTGTACTCTTTTGATCTGAGAGCTTTAAAACTGGCAAAGCAATGTATTTTTTTTTTTTGTGAAATCCCAGGCATAACTTTATTATCGAGAAATAGAGGCAATTAAAATGTTTCTTCATGTTTACCTCACAGCAAAGGATGCCCCAGTGGCAATACCCACAGCCATCCTTTGGTTTTCCTTTGAGAACAGCCACACATTTGTGAATATTTCTTATGCGATTATGGAACACATTGGCCTCATTCTCACCAAGATGGTAAGCAGCGCATGCACCGTATCCAGCAATTCGAAAAGTTACATTTTTTGACTATACTTCCCAAAAGGTGCAGCCAACATAGGCCAGAATTCTTTAGGAGCAAAAGAAGGAAAAGACACTCTTTCCCAGTGGAACTACAAAAAATCGTTTTCAGTTACTTGAAGAAGAGTTTGTCAGACAGGACGCAGAGGAGACTCCACAGGAGGAGATGAGTACAGCTGAAATGAAGCAGAATACAGTCGCTGAACCCACACCCTACAAAAAGAAGAAGAGGAGAGTAGTTGTAGTAGGGGACTCTAGATTTCTGTGTTTCCAGATTTCCATTTTAAAATATTCCTGTGAAACTGCTGGAAATGCAGGCAGCTAAGACCTAGAGAAGCTACCGTAACTGCTTGATCTATCCACTCAAAGCCCATTTAAGAACACTTATGTTTCACACACACTCAGGCTTAGTACTGTAATAGTATTTCAGTAAAGTTTAGTAAACTAAGGTCTTGCCACCATGTGGCATTAGGAGTAGGCTGAAGCGGGCTAAATTGGGTCACCAGGAGGTTCAATATGCTATTTGGAGCAACTATTTCATCAAAATGGCATACAGACACCAAGCAACCCTATTTGGTCCATAGCAGCCTTCTTTCAGTTTTGCCAATATCATGAAGTAGCTGGAGAATAGAGCCACATCTTGATATCGGCAAATTAATCCCTTCAGCTTCGTGGAAGGGTGCAGGAAGTGAAAAGAAATGAAATAAGAAAAAATTAAGTATGTATTAGAGCAGCGAATATTCACCACATCACATTAAAAACCTAAAAGACTAATAGAAAGCAAATGGGTATTTTGACAGCATATTTGCTTTCTGTCCTTTAGTTCTTTCAGGTGAGGCAGTGAATATTAGCTCATTAATTTTTTTTCACTTCCTTAAAAAGTTATTTTAACTTTTTTTTGTAGTGTTGTCCAGTTTTACCTTGGGGAAGAGCGCCTCATTTCGTTGCACCCACTTGTGAGTGCAATGACAAATAAATTTCTTATGTCTTATGTCTATGTCTTTCACCCCTCCCCCATGGAGCTGAGGTGATTAATTTGCCAATATTATGAAGTAACTCTTTTTAAAAGCCACTTCATGATATTGGCAAATTAGACCACTTGGGGGATTTGTTGGTTAACTCCATGATTATGTTGTGTGATTAGTGTCAAAAAAAATATATAAGCGAACCAACCCCTCCCCCACAGTGGTCCAAATACTGGGTGAAACACCTGTCTGATCAAAACCTAAGCTGAATGAGAGAACAAGGAAAAAGAAGAATATTCCAAATTACGAAAAGTATATCTAAAAAGCAATTCAAGTTTTTCTCTTTGTGCTATACTCCATGAATGATTGGCAGAGTAGCTGCAAGGGGATATATAAACCATATGGTAACCTCAGTCTGAGTTCCCCCTCTTATCTCAGTGGCTGGAGTGTCCAGGGGAAATTTTTATGAGGGATTCAACCATTACCTCGTCTGGCACCAGGTGTTCAACCTACTGCATAATTTTTTCTTCAATTCAAATTCATGACCATATTTGTAACACTACTAATTCCAAGTGTGATATGAAGTATCTGTTGCGGTGTTGCTCTGCCCCAGGAACGAACAATAACCTCTTGCTTCTCCATCCCATAGTTGCCTTGGAATTGCAGAAATTACCCTGATTTGGTCCAGTAATGCAAATTTGTCTGAAGTCAGTGCAGATGTCTGTTCTAAATTGTTGCAGCAATAATGTTCAGGTTATAAATAAAAAAAATACTGAGTGAAAGGTTAAGACTTGTGGCTATTATTGAAGGTGCTTGGGAAATGTTTGCAAACCAGGACGAGTATTTGTAGAGTTTGTGGTTGAGTTGCCAACATCCACAGAGAAAATGTAGCTTAGAATATCAGATCTTCTTGCCATTTGAAGCACAAATATGCACATTCATATATACATGTACCCATACATTCTTATGGTACAGGGTGAACAACTTCCAGGGAATCAGGGACTGCGTTGGAACTCTAGAACCAACTAAAGGTGTGGTACTGTCCATTCTGCTGAAACAGCACCAAATTTCCCACCAGCATGATTGACATTCAACGGCAATGTGTGATATGGGAGGAAGCTAGACTATTTCCCTGCAGTATTGGAATCTTCACGTTCTGGATGTGTTTTGCACTGTGATTTCAATGGGTGATTCATAAACAATGGTGGCCATGGCCAGAGCAGGAGAGATGTCTAAAAGTTTGAGAGGTACATGCAACCCAGTGCTATGTGTTGCCCAGCCCGGCACTAAAGGCTATAGGTCTTGCTAGTTATTACAAACATAGGATGGCCACTTGGGAGCCAATGTGATGTAACACTAAATCATGATTTAGCATTATGTGAGTTAACCTTGCAGTGTCACTTCCATTTTTAAATTAATAATGAGTTATTGTTATGTCTAAATCCAAACCCAGATTTGGGAAAGCTAGCAAGATTTATTTACCATGGCTGAAGTTGGACTCTGTACCTAAATCAGGGTTACAACTAATTACAGTTTGTCTGTGTGACGTTTACCACGTTGCCCCTGCTTGTTTCCCCCAAACAAAGGGCGCACACTATGTCATCCCAGCAGCAGATATCAATTGTGATGTTCTCTCTTTTCCTCACTGCCTCCAGTGGATTTCCTTTATCCATAACTTATAAAGAACTTTAGTCAGACAGTTGTCTGGTTACTGCCAACAGAACTTATTTATTGAAGTGTATTAAATTTAATCAGAATCACAGATGCTGTTTATTCAATGCATACAATCAAATCATTAAAGTAACATATATCTTGCCACATAACTAATCACCATCTGCTCTATCTATTAACCTTGATCAGCTTATCTCTATTAGTTTCTGTTCTCGCTATCTCCTTGACTATCTATCTCTCTCTTTGCAAATTCTATCTCTCTCCTCATCTCTTCTGCCTAACGTCCTTATACAGTGGTGCCCCGCATGATGACGATAATCCGTCCCGTGAAAATCGCTGTTTAGCGAAATTGTCATCATGCAAAAACCCTTTCCCCATTGGAATGCATTGAAACCTGGTTTAATGCGTTCCAATGGGGAAAATACCTCATCGTCCAGCGAAGATCGCCCATAGGGAAGCCATTTTGCGAGCCCCGATCAGCTGCCCTGCGAAGCATGGATCTGGAAAACAGGGCAGCCATTTTGCGAAGCCGAAAAAAATCATCATCCTGCGAACAAACGGTTCGTGAAGCATGGACCTAATCGACGTCCAGCAAAAATCCCCCATTGGAATGACTGTTTTGTGAATCATTATAGCGATTGCAAAAAGTCATTGTTATGCAGATTCAACATTTAGCGGGGTCGTCATTTAACGAGGTACCACTGTATCCACTGACTCCGTCCCTCCACTCCTCTCATAGGCTCATGCAAATGAGACCCTGAATATGAGTGACAGGAGTGACAAAGGGCAATCGTCACAGTCTGGTTTCAGACCTTTAAAAATTGTTAATTTAAGGGTGAGCATAATATTCACAAGGAAAAGATTATCATTTAGAAGCTCATTTGTGGAAGAGTAAGCCATTGCATAGCATGAAATGTGATGACAGAATATGCTTATGGTTAGACAAGTGAAACACCCATCTCAGCTGGCAAACGATGAGAAGCTTTAGCAAGGTATTGGAAGAGAAGGTTGTGTACTGAGCAGAGTGTTCCATCCCTCCTGAATTCAGTTGTAGTGGAAAATGCTCTCTCGTTGCAAATCAGTTGCCCACTCATTTGGCTTTTGCACATGGAATTAGGGGTTAGATAATCTTGTAATAGGGACGTGGTGGTGCTGCGGGTTAAACTGCAGACGCCTCTCTGCTGCAAGGTCAGAAGACCAGCTGTCATAAGATCGAATCCACGCAACAGAGTGAGCTCCCCTCGCTTGTCCCAGCTCCTGCCAATCTAGCAGTTTGAAAGCATGTAAAAAATGCGAGTAGATAAATAGGTACCACCTCGGTAGGAAGGTAACGGTCTTCCATGTCTAGTCATGCTGGCTACATGACCACAGAAACTGTCTTCGTACAAACACTGGCTCTATGGCTTGGAAACAGGGATGAGCACCACGACCTAGAGTCGGACATGACTGGACTAAATGTCAAGGGCAACCTTTACCTAATCTTGTAATGACCAGATTAAGACATGCTGGGGCCCTATTCATAATGAAGTCTAGGACACCCCATATACAAAAATGTGCATTACCCCAACCACTCTGTAAAAAGCTAAAATGTGACCAATTTTTCTGAAAAATCCTTCATAATTTGAGTCCTTTCAGCAACAGTGTTTCCTCAGAGCTATACACCTGAGCAATCAGTCATGCAAATTAAACTAGCATTTGTCTTCCAGTCACAAAACAGAGGAAACTAATTTGTAAGGTAGAGGGGTGAGAAAACGTTTGCAAGGAGAAAATGATATCCGTTACAATTTAAGGGAGCTTCACTTCTAAATGCAAACTGAGCATTTTGTGTTAACTTATCACTATATCTTCTTCTTCTTGGGCAGTGAATGCCCCTTCTGTGAGTAAAGCCATGATGGCTGCATATTTGTTGGGAAAAGGGGCCTCTTGTGTGGTTTAACTGTAATCCAGAAAGCCCTTGGATGAATTTGTGAATCTCTGAGGGAACCTGTTTTGCAGCTATTGCATTCCTAAGGATTTAGGAGTTTGTTTGGTACCCATGGAGTAACATCACTTACCTTTTTGTTCGTTTGTGGGTTTTTTATATTATGCTTGCATTACTAGAACTAACCTGATCGTTCATCCAGGAGGTTTCTGCCTACATTCAGACACTGGTGATGTGTTACCGAGTAATACAGTGTTCCCCCGAAAATAAGACAGGGTCTTACATTAATTTTTGCTCCAAAAAAACACATTAGGGCTTATTTTCAGGGGATGTTTTATTTTGTGTGTGTGTGTACCACAATCTATATTTATGCAAATAAAGTCATGTCATCTTCTGGTTGCTGCACAAAGGTAGAGGGCAAGGTTTCTCTTAACTGGGGCTTATTTTGGGGCTTATATTACCAACATCCTGAAAAATCATACTAGGGCTTATTTTCAGGTTAGGTCTTATTTCCGGGGACTACAGTTTTGACAAAGAACACAATCTTGAGTTTAAAAAGCTGTCACACTTATTGTGACATAGAGGCAAAGAATACATTGTTTTCCCTCAATGCATTGTGGTTTAAAGGTGAGGTGAAATCCTGACCCCACTGAAATCCAAACTCATAAAGTCCCATTATGTTTGGTGGGGTCAGGGTCTCACTCTACCACTGTCTAGACAATCGGTTTCAATGTATATAATCCTTTCTAAAGATAGTTAGTCCACTGAATGGGCGCCTGCTGCTCTATTAAAAGAGCTTCTTAACCTTAAACAACCCTTGTGTCTTTCTCCCTACCTTTTCTTTTTTCTTTTCTTTTTTCCACTTCTCTCTTGGAATACTGAATAATAAATCTGATGAAGATTATGTAACATACAGTGAATCAGACTGGGAGTACAGAAGCTTTAGCGTGGTGTGAGTAATACAAGCTGTTCAAGACCATCAAAAGTAGAAAGAGATAAAGAAATATTGGGGGGGAAAGCATTCCTCCAGTGGCTTAGAAGTTTAAAAACCTGCATTTAAAACTGAATAATTGTTTTCTCTCTCTACCGAATGAATGTGACCAGCCCCATTAGCTGGTCCCACTGCTTCCTGCATCCCTTTTCCACTACATGACCGTGCAACCACAGTCACCACCAGCTTTCTAAGAGCAAAAGAAAACTGAAAGTGTGACGTTTCTGCATTTTCAGATATACAGTATGTCCCTTAAACTGGAAGCCCAGTTTTGTAGACTTTCCTGTTAATAATTAAGTTGAAGGAACATGAATGAATGTGCTAGATCCCAAACCTCCATCCCTATTCACTTCCAGTGTAGGGGGAAAATTTCCAAGAATAAGATTTTTTAGCACGGCAGGAGATTCCTTCCCTGTTTTAGAATCTCAGGAAATGAGGATTCTAAACCTTAGAGATTTTGTGGGCAGATAAGGCTGTCTCCTTCAGAAGGTTGTCTGCCCTTTGAACCGAATGTATGAGGAGACAGACAGCCACGCTTCTCTTCCGCACATGCTTAGTTAATCCTATTTACTTCTGAATAGGACTTCAGAGTGGCTTCTTGTCACTCAGCCAAACCTGGACAGTGCAGAAATGTCACGAGGGCCCCAGCTGCTCATTGTTGTACCTTACTTTTCCTTACCTGTCTTTCCTATACCCTGTCTTTAACATTTGTAGCCATCAGATGATGAGGGTCAAACTGCACATTACCCGAAACTGCTTGGGTGCAAGCTAT
The DNA here is from genome assembly GCF_051106095.1 of Pogona vitticeps. Lineage (NCBI taxonomy): Eukaryota > Metazoa > Chordata > Lepidosauria > Squamata > Agamidae > Pogona > Pogona vitticeps. The sequence continues at coordinate 15,546,767 of NC_135787.1, read as the reverse complement.
CTCAAGGATTGTGTCTTCCTTTAGGAGCCTGGTTGGGTTTTAACCTAACACTGTTAAGATCATCAGGAGAGGTATTTTTTCAGTCCCACTCTCTTCACAGGCGTGTCTGGTGGGTGGGAACACAGGAGAGAGAGCCTTTTCTGTTACTGCATCCAGACTTTGGAACTCCCTCCCACAAGAAGCCAGACTGGCCCTATCTGTGCTGTCCTTCTGCAAGCCGGCAAAGTCACATTTCACTTAATGATTGGCTGCCCGAGGATGGTTTTTTTTTTTTTTTTTTTTTAAAAAGATTGTTGTGCTTTGAATGTTTTTGGTGTTTTATTTATATATTTAAAATATTTCTGTGCAGCCTTTCTCGCCAAAAGGACCCAATGAGGCTTACATCACTAAAATAATATTTAAAAGCTAAAACAGTAAGGATACAAATATTTAAAATATTTTAAAAGAATTAAACTAGCACTATATTAAAATGGCTTCTTCATGGATTGCTGCCTTGTCGTGGCGAAGGGGCTTGAGTAACTCAGAGAAGCTATGGGCTATGCCGTGCAGGGACACCCAAGACGGACAGGACATAGTGGAGAGTTCCGACTAAACGCAATCCACCTGGAGTAGGAAATGGCAAGCCACTCCAGTATCTTCGCCAAGAACGCCCCATGATCAGAAACAAAAGGCTAAAAGATATGACGCTGGAAGATGGGCCCCTCAGGTCGGAAGGCATCCAACATGCTACTGAGGAAGAGCGGAGGACAAGTACAAGTAGCTCCAGAGCTAATGAAGTGGTTGGGCCAAAGCCGAAAGGACGCTCAGCTGTGGACGTGCCTGGAAGTGAAAGGATAATCCAATGCTGCAAAGAAAAATACTGCATAGGAACCTGGAATGTAAGATCTATGAACATTGGGAAGCTGGAGGTGGTCAAACAGGAGATGGCAAGAATAAACATCGACATCCTGGGCATCAGTGAACTAAAATGGACAGGAATGGGCGAATTCAGCTCAGATGATTATCATATCTACTATTGTGGACAAGAATCCCGTAGAAGGAATGGAGTAGCCCTCATAGTCAACAAAAGAGTGGGAAAAGCTGTAATGGGATACAATCTCAAAAATGATAGAATGATGTCAATACGAATCCAAGGCAGACCATTCAACATCACAATAATCCAAGTTTATGCACCAACCAGCATTGCTGAGGAGACTGAAATTGAACAATTCTATGAAGATTTACAACACCTTCTAGAACTGACACCAAAGAAAGATGTTCTTCTCATTCTAGGGGACTGGAATGCTAAAGTAGGGAGCCAAGAGATAAAAGGAACAACAGGGAAGTTTGGCCTTGGAGTTCAGAACGAAGCAGGACAAAGGCTAATAGAGTTTTGTCAAGAGAATAAGATGGTCATCACAAACACTCTTTTCCAACAACACAAGAGGCGACTCTATACATGGAAATCACCAGATGGGCAATATCGAAATCAGATTGATTATATTCTCTGCAGCCAAAGATGGAGAAGCTCTATACAGTCAGCAAAAACAAGACCTGGAGCTGACTGCGGTTCTGATCATCAGCTTCTCATAGCAAAATTCAAGCTTAGACTGAAGAGATTAGGAAAAACCACTGGGCCACTCAGGTATAATCTAAACCAAATCCCCTATGAGTACACAGTGGAAGTAAAGAACAGATTTAAGGAACTCGATTTGGTGGACAGAGTGCCTGAAGAACTTTGGATAGAGGCTCGTAACATTGTCCAGGAGGCAGCAACAAAAACCATCCCAAAGAAAAGGAAATGCAAGAAAGCAAAGTGGCTGTCCAACGAGGCCTTAGAAATAGCAGAGAGGAGAAGGGAAGCAAAATGCAAGGGAGATAGGGAAAGTTACAGAAACTTGAATGCAGACTTCCAAAGAATAGCAAGGAGAGACAAGAGGGCCTTCTTAAATGAACAATGCAAAGAAATAGAGGAGGATAACAGAAAAGGAAAGACCAGAGATCTGTTCAGGAAAATTGGACATATTAGAGGAACATTTTGCGCAAAGATGAACATGATAAAAGACAAAAATGGGAGGGACCTAACAGAAGCAGAAGACGTCAAGAAGAGGTGGCAAGAATACACAGAGGAATTATATCAGAAAGATGTGGATATCCCGGACAACCCAGACAATGTAGTTGCTGACCTTGAGCCAGACATCCTGGAGAGCGAAGTCAAGTGGGCCTTAGAAAGCCTGGCTAACAACAAGGCCAGTGGAGGTGATGGCATTCCAGTTGAACTATTTAAGATCTTGAAAGATGATGCTGTTAAGGTGCTACATTCAATATGCCAGCAAGTTTGGAAAACTCAACAGTGGCCAGAGGATTGGAAAAGATCAGTCTACATCCCAGTCCCAAAGAAAGGCAGTGCCAAAGAATGCTCCAACTACCGTACAATTGCACTCATTTCGCACGCTAGCAAGGTTATGCTCAAAATCCTACAAGGTAGGCTTCAGCAGTATGTGGACCGAGAACTCCCAGAAGTACAAGCTGGATTCCGAAGAGGCAGAGGAACTCGAGACCAAATTGCTAACTTGTGCTGGATTATGGAGAAAGCCAGAGAGTTCCAGAAAAATATCTACTTCTGCTTCATTGACTATGCCAAAGCCTTTGACTGTGTGGACCACAGCAAACTATGGCAAGTTCTTAAAGAAATGGGAGTGCCTGACCACTTTATCTGTCTCCTGAGAAACCTATATGTGGGACAGGAAGCAACAGTTAGAACTGGATATGGAACAACTGAGTGGTTCAAAATTGGGAAAGGAGTACGGCAAGGCTGTATATTGTCCCCCAGCTTATTTAACTTATATGCAGAATACATCATGCGGAAGGCTGGACTGAAAGAAACCCAAGCCGGAATTAAGATTGCCGGAAGAAATATCAACAACCTCCGATATGCAGATGATACCACTCTGATGGCAGAAAGTGAGGAGGAATTAAAGAACCTTGTAATGAGAGTGAAAGAGGAGAGTGCAAAAAACGGTCTGAAACTCAACATCAAAAAAACTAAGATCATGGCCACTGGTCCCATCACCTCCTGGGAAATAGAAGGGGAAGATATGGAGGCAGTGTCAAATTTTATCTTCCTGGGCTCCATGATCACTGCAGATGGAGACAGCAGCCCTGAAATTAAAAGGCGCCTTCTTCTTGGGAGGAAAGCGATGACAAATCTGGACAGCATCTTGAAAAGCAGAGACATCACCTTGCCAACAAAAGTCCGAATAGTCAAAGCTATGGTTTTTCCTGTCGTGATGTATGGAAGTGAGAGCTGGACCATAAAGAAAGCAGACCGCCGAAGAATTGATGCCTTTGAATTGTGGTGCTGGAGGAGGCTCTTGAGAATCCCCTGGACTGCAAGGAGAACAAACCTATCAATTTTGAGGGAAATCAACCCTGAGTGCTCACTGGAAGGACAGATCCTGAAGCTGAGGCTCCAGTACTTTGGCCATCTAATGAGAAGGAAAGACTCCCTGGAAAAGACCCTGATGTTGGGAAAGTGTGATGGCAAGAGGAGAAGGGGACGACCGAGGATGAGATGGCTGGACAGTGTCTGCGAAGCAACCAACATGAACCTGACACAACTCCGGGAGGCAGTAGAAGACAGGAGGGCCTGGCGTGCTCTGGTCCATGGGGTCACGAAGAGTCGGACACGACTAAACGACTAAACACATATTAAAATGGTAACTAAGCAATATTAAAACACATTTAAAACGGAGCACAACAGTACATTAAAAAACCCGCTCAGATCACCAGTTGTTAAGGAAAAGCCTGCCTGAAGTGAAAGGTCTTTGCCTGCTTGTGGAAGGACAGCAAAGATGGGGCCAGTTTGGCCTCCAGTGGGAGGGAGTTCCAGAGTCTGGGAGCAGTGACAAAGAAGGCCATCTCCTGTGTCCCCACCAAGCGCACCTGTGAGGGTGGTGGGTCTGAGAGAAAGGCCTCCCCTGATGATCTTAATCCCTGGGCAGGCTCATTTTTAGTATTTGTATAGTTATTGTAGTGATGTATGGAAGTGAGAGCTGGACCATAAAGAAGGTTGACTGCCAAAGAATTGATGCTTTTGAATTGTGGTTGTGGAGGAGACCCTTGAGAGTCCCCTGGACTGCAAGGAGAACAAACCTATCCATTTTGAAGGAAATCAACCCTTGGTTGAAGGACAGATCCTGAAGCTGAAGCTCCAATCCTTTGGCCATCTCATGAGAAGAGAAGACTCCCTGGAAAAGACCCTGATGTTGGGAAAGTGTGAGGCTAGAGGAGAAGGGGATGACAGAGGACAAGATGACTGGGCAGTGTCATCGAAGCTACCAACAGGAATTTGACCCAACTCCGGGAGGTGGTGGAAGACAGGAGGGCCTGACAACAGCTTTCCCTTTCTACCCTCAAGGTCTACATTTCTGCAATAGTCACACACCAACCACAGGACTCAGAGGCAGTCCAACTCTTTCGCCGCCCTACTATGAAACAATTCCTCAAGGTGTCTCCAATATGCGACCTCCTAAATCTTTTACACCTCCACAATGGTCCCTGCATATCATCCTCCAACATCTCTTTCTCCATTTGAACCACTTGCTACCACATCTAAGCACTTCCTATCCTTTAAGACTCTTTTTTCTGTAGCCGTTACCTCAGCCCACAGAGCCTCAGAACTTGCTGCTCTTCTATAGTGTGAATTCACAGATGACCACTCGAAGAACCAGAGTTACAGGTAACCTCTCTTTACTTATTTCGTAGTATATCTCTAAATAACACTGCATATGGTGTCTTGGCAGCTGAAACAAGAGGAAGTGAAAGCTAAACGGAAGTGCCTCTACCCCCTGCATGTTTTTCCAGGGTTTAGTCCAAGGTCAACTCTATATTACAGGAGCAAGCAGTGACCGTAATAGCTTGCCAATAAAAGGAAGCCACTTCCACACCACTATCACCATGACCCCGCCTGTCCAACATCTTCAACTATGGGAAAATTTCGAAGTTCAGTCTCAGTTTCTGCTGGTAGAAACAGCAGCTCAATAATGCTTGTGTTGGAATTTGGATGTTTCGTATTCATTGACCCTGAAATGCTTCCATTCATAAGAGGGTGACACTTATCCCACAAACTCCAAGGGAACGCCTCAAAGCTAGAAGCAAGACTATTAGAAAAGCTTTCAAGGAGTTACCTCAATAGCATAAGCATTCTGTTTCTGGTTATTCTACAAATCACTATCTACTCCACCTCATCATTTCTTTGTCATGCTCCATTTTCTTGTCATGCTCCTGTATTCATCCCTGTTATTTCATAGTACACCATAGATCTTAATCCTCCTTGTTATTATTAATATAGTTTCATCTTCAAGCAAAGTCTAGACCTTTCAAATGCTCCCTCTGATTTACTCTTGCTTGTTTTGTGGCACTTGATCATAAGAACTGATGATGACAATAAAGGCTTTGTTAGTCCACACAGTGATAAGTATCATTTGGACCTCTGTGTTTTACAAGAATACAGTATATTAGAACTGGAAATGACAAGGGTCATGTTAAATTTGGGGGGAAAAACTCACCAAATCAGGGCTTTATGAATACCAGGGTTGTTCAGGAACACAGGATGGGTTACTGTTTATTTAAATTGGCTTGCAGAAAATCTCAAGTTTAAATCTCTTATTAAAAGGCAAATTTTTAGCCCTTCAGAATGTGAAGACATGCCAGTTCAAAATCACTGAGCTTCTTTTAAAACTTTTAAACCCTGTAAGTCATGGATGGAACACAATGATGTATTGCTTCATGCTGGGGCAAATCAAAGGTTCTTTGCTCTATCCTACTGTCACTCCAGAATTAAACAGGTAGCCCAATTCAATCCGTTTTTACACATTTGTCCAAAGACAGTGTTCATCCTTGCTCAAAAGTATGCAGGTGATATCTCACTTGTTTAAATTACAGTAGATGAATAATACTTCCAGAGGTGTGAGCTGCTTTTCCTTCGTTTTGTCTAAGAGAAACAGAATACTTTTATTCAATGGTTATAGAGGCAGGATTCGGGGCAGAGGTAGAAGGGTTTATGATTGTGATCATAAGAGGAATTTGAGTGAATGGGCTGAAAACTCAGCTAAAACTTTGCTAACATGGCAAAACAGGAACCCAGAGATAGGGAAAGTTGTGACTGGGCTGGTACAAAAATGTACCCAGCAGCTGCATCAGTTACTATTTCTGCTTACTTTTTCCTCTACAAGCTGGGGAAAAAAGGTGGAGACAGGTATCCAGACATTAAGGCCACCTTGTGACCGCTGTGCTGCAGCCAAAACTGTGCTCACGACCTGGGCTTCAATCCCAGGTAGCGGGCTCAAGGTTGACTCAGCCTTCTATCCTTCCCAGGTCGGTAAAATGAGTACCCAGCTTGCGGGGGGGGGGGGGCAATGTGTAGCCCGCATAATTAACTTGTAAACTGCCCAGAGAGTGCTTGAAGCGCTATGGGGCGGTATATAAGCAGCACGCTTTGCTTTTGCTTTGCACCCGACACAGAAGACAAATTTTCGCCTCCTTCAGTACTGTTTGCTCTGATTTTTATCCCCCCCCCCGCACTGCCTAGAGACAAATCCCTGATCACAGCCATTTCCTGAAACTTCAGCTAACACCTGACATCCTTAAAATATATTTCTAACAACATTCCAGATCACTACGGCTGCTGTTCTGGTCATGATACTGTGTGGGAAATGGTTTTGCAGGTTTTTAGTGGAAACCAGCTTGGCACAGTGTTGGTTGGCTGAGGCCTTTGAGGTCCCTGAGAACACCCCTCATGTCCTGAAGTTCTCAGATGCAGTGGGAAGGGAGGTTTTTATTAAACAGCCAGCTAATGATGGGATTAATGTACATATGCCCCCTTAAAAATCTGTTAAGCAGCTTATTTGAAACATGGCAAAAAGCTGCATTGTTTGTTATTATGCAAAAAAGCAAAAAAAAAAAAAAAAAGGCAGAACAACAATAATGAGACACAGCCGGTTATTGCCTCACTGCTTAATTCACTGGCAAGTGTACCAAAGTGAAATTCTGAACCAGGAAGGAGCCAACCTTACACCACAGATAAAGAACTCACTGCGGGTTCATTCAGACAAACTGTGTGGCTTGGATCAATGTGAGTTGGAATTGTAGTCCCCCTTCCCCACTGATCCGGATTTACTCACTGCAAACATCTATGCTGTACAGTGGGGTCTTGACTTGAGAACTTAATCCGTATTGGAAGGCGGTTCTCAAGTCAAAAAGTTCTCAGGTCAAATCTGCATTTCCCATAGGAATGCATTGAAAACCATTTGATCCGTATCTGCTCTTTTCCGTCCATAGAAACTAATGGGAAGCTGCTATTCTGCCTTCGACCACTAGAGGGGGATATTTTGTTTCTTTTTTTCTTAGGTCAAGAAAGGTTCAGGGAAGGCAGGGAACATACAGTCCAGGCAGTCCAGTACCAGGCAGTCCGAAGACTGTCTCCCAATCCACTCTCTAAACGCTGGGAGGAGTGAGGAAGCAGACAGGCACCCTTTTCACTGGCCAACAGTTAACTAAAAGTTCAAATTTTGCACTTTCCCTGCCTCCCACGTGGTTTTTTTCAGTTCTTAACTCAAATCTAAGTATGTAAGTCAAGTCAATATTTTCCTATGAGAGTGGTTCTTAAGTCAAAATGTTCTTAACTCGAGCTGTTCTTAAGTCAAGACCCCACTGTATTCAGTTTTCCTTCAATGTAATCCAGATTTCAGTTTCTACATCATAACATGACTCTCCTTTCCCATCTTTCTTCCTCTTTCTCATGCTCTCTCCTTCTTCATTTCTCCCCCATGATGTCTGACTTGGTAGTGGAAATTTCCATTCTTTGAGGAAGGTGGTGTTGGTTTCTTCCCACATTCTGCAGAATTTAAAGTGTAGCTTAAGGTCATTAGCTCTTTCTTTGGCAAAATACGGTGTCTTGCTGCTCGTCCATTTATGGAGTTAGCCAGAGGCATGCTGAGGAGAACAATCCCACACTTGACATCACAGCTCATGTCAAAGGGAGTTGTAATTGTATATACCCTCACAGGACTTGCACTTATTCAGGAAGAAGAAACATGGAGGATGGTAGACCTGCAAGAACCTGGGCTACAGGAAAAGCCCAGTTCCCAAGCAAGACAGAATAATCCTGAAATGGAAGGCAAGGGAGAAGGATTGGATCAAGATTCCAGTAATCTGTTCAACTAATCAAAATCAGTGGGGAACTGAACACACCCCACAAAGAGCAACAATTAAATGTGTGGATAAGCACTTTTTGCTCTTTGGCCTGTCTTCATGCTTATTTCTTTAATATGATATAGGGATTCATTCTTTTTCTCTCAATCTCCACCTCAGATGCCTTCATGCCATCACTGGACTATCCACAACGTCCCTGAAAGATCAATATATTTTGTGATTATGAGCTCTGGAGATATATATATTTAGAACCCCATCATAAATCATTCAATTGTGGGCTTTTTCAATGGGAAAACTATAGTTTGAGGGAAGCAGTTTTGAAGCACTATGGAAGGAAAACTGTAACTGGCATCATAGTTCAATTTGAGAGAAATGCAAGAGTAGTATATATATCCAGTTAGCATGAATCTCCACAGTCTTTGTTCTGGATGTTTAGATCATACTGCTTTCTCCCACTCTTTTGTCACAGACAGAGATCACCTGTGGACCATCTTGATGCTGTTTGTTAACTGAGACAGACATTACTATGTTGATACTCTCTGGAAGCACTGCGAACTGCCACTAATTAACTAGTGGCTTAATCCCATGAATACTGGAATAATCAACAGAGCACACTTTCACCTTGGCAAATCACATCCACTTGTGTTCTAAGAAATAAGAAGGCTAACAGTTGTTAAAGAAAATTCATAGGAATCCTAGTTCTAACAAAGGAGGGGCATCCTTCTGCTTTGGGAGGGTGGGTGGGACAGGGGGTATCTTCTTTCCAAGATGAAGTCAGGAGACAATGTAAGATGGAGGAGAAGTGACAGTCTAGGCCGAAAGAGGTCAGCCCAGGTCAGAGCAGGTAAGGGATTGTCTAGGAAACCCAAGGAGTTTCCCTTTTCTCCATCTGCTCCTCTCCATGCAAATACACAAATCGTCAGTGTGTGCTCAATTATATCCAGTCATCTCAGACACTATCCAACTAGTCTCTTGGTTGTGAATGTGGGGATGTTTGGCTAGATTTGCAGCAACGAAGGAGATACCTGCCTTTTCAAGAGAGACTTTCTGCTCTGGAGATTGTTTAACAAAGCATCAGTCCAAAAGCATTAACATCTAGCTTGTGGAAGGTACTTAAGAAGAGAATGAAAGGCGATAGAACCAAATGGATCAGGGATAGAATTCACAAAGGAAAGAGACAGATAACCCAAGCTTTTCCAAACCATACTGAGATTTAGCAGGTGGCTGCAGTCTAGAAAGTAACTTCTGGTCAGCAGAAATGATTCTCCATGCTCTTTCAATAGCTAAAAAGATGTGCTGCCATGCTGGAAAAATAAATGCTTACCTTCTCTCTGTCAGATTGAGGGCCTTATAGCCTTTCAAAACTTGAATGCATGGTATATAATGTTCAATTTTGCATGGGTTTGTATTTCAACCTACTCTTTTTAAAAGGTATATGCATGAATGTTTGCTTCTCCCAGTTCCTTCCATGTCTCTCACCTTCACTTTGGAAATTCCCGTTGATTTTGCAGCAGTATATTCTCTTCAATTATATCGGTTTGGTGGGGAATTCGATTCCCCACTGTGCCTCCTTAACAGGAGCTAGACTTGATGATCCATTGGGTCCTTTCCAGCAATGCAGTTCTAAGGTGCCGGTTCAGGTGGTTTTGTGAAGTAGTTTTGGTGCAATGTTCTTGTAAAATGATTTTAAAAAAATATTTGGGAGGGGATCACCAAATATACAGGGCTTTTCAGTGGCCAAATTGCTCAGTTTTTCTTAACAGAGTTAGCTGGCACCAAGTCTGCTAAGTGTTTCATACTAAGTCATGATGTATTTTTTGTTTTCCTGTTTATATACATTTGGTTGCTAAATATTCTCTCTCTCTCTCTCTCTCTCTCTCTCTCTCTCTCTCTCTCTCTCTCTCTCTCTCTCTCTCTCTCTCTGTGTGTGTGTGTGTGTGTGTGTGTGTGTGTGTGTGTGTGTGTGTACATTACTGTTTCTGTCATTTCAGTCCTTTTTTATCCTGGATAAATATATATGTAGGAGTGTGCCCTTTTGCTTCTTCTGATTACAATTTTATTTGTCTTTCTTCCATTTTCTCTCTTCCTCCTTTTCCCCCGCCCTCTCTCTCTCTCTCTCTCTCTCTCTTCACCCTTCCTCTTTCTCCCTATCAAGTGGGCTGGGCCATGAACATTGATCATTTGCAGAAGGGATTTGAAATACGTAAAGCAGAGGGCCTGATAAGATCAGGTTGAGGGCCACATACAGTGCTGGGGTGCAGGTTTCCCACCTCTGCCCAAACAGAAAGGAGCTGTAAAATGAAACTGGAAAACTATGTTTAGAACATGAAACACAGCCACAGAACAAGAAACTAGGTCCTTCACAGAAACTGGAGCAAGACAGTTTGCTGAAGTTTGCTCAATTAAATCCAAAGCTCACATGGTAACCACCGTGATTCCCTCCCATGACTCTCAAAACAAAGGATCCATCGTGGAACAGAAGCAAGCTGAGACCAAGCAGGCTTTAAATAAAGTGAAAGCAAACTTTTAAGGTATACAGAGAACCCTTCCTCTGGTGCACTGCCTGGACTGATGTTCAGAGGCGGTTTTTATCTTTTTCAGAACAAAGATGCAGGAGATGGGAGCAGATACTGTGTTAATTAGATTAGAAACAGTTAGGTCTTGAGGAGAGTATTCAAGTTACACACAACTCTCCAGAGACAAAGCAGTAAATAAGAAATAGCTGCTATCTTGGAATACACAGCAACCCACAGGAAAGCGTATCTGCATATCTAACTGTTTAGCAATAATTGTGGCAGAGTAAAACTGTGCACAGAGTTATGCGCCTCCACATCACTGGAATCAATGGAAGCTAAGCAACTTTAATGTATATAATGTTGCAGCTAGCTATTTTTCAGAAACCAGATGCTGGTCCAATAGAACCACAAAGGCCCAGGATGGCCTGTTTGTTTTTATTGTAACACTGTCACATCGGGTCAAACCATTTTTGTAGGTTTTCAAACACAAAAACCTACAAAATATGCTGAGTGGATAACATATTAGTAGGGGACAGGGAGGTTTCCTAGACAGTTTTATGGACGAATCTTGGGTGATTTTTTTTTAAAAGCGTTGAAAAATGGATGAACTAAACTACCAGCAATCTTAAAGCTGACAATGATCAATGAGGGGAGCTTCAGAGGAAGGCATGGTGGCTGCAGCTATACTGCCAGAGAAATGTGTTTTTCTTCCCCCTAGATCGCAGCTGGTGACCAGTTTATGTGTACTGAAGCAGGAGCTTGATAGCAGGAGCCTAGATGACTTTACCATTGATGTTTTTCCTATGCATATACATGCAGTGAACGACATCAAACATTGGCTTTTCCTGTGCTGCTATTTTCAAAAGGACAGAATGTCTTGATGCTCACATGCTGTGGTGGTAACCTATAGGCTGGTGTCTCGGTTCAAGGGCATTTCCATGTTTTGAAAGTTCATCCTGGTGTTACCATCCACAAACGCTCTGTACGTTCCATGCAGCTGCCAGTAATTTATGTCAATGGGTAGTTGGACATTTATTGTCCCTGTTTGCTGTGCCCGAGAATAAGATTTTCATAGTTATCATGACAACCTTGGAATTACACGCAGGTAATAAAATAATCATCTTCTGAACGACATTATACCAAGCAAGCCTGATATATACACGTATATTTGTCCAAAATATATATTTGTATATGCCCACTGTTGGGAGCTCAGTCAAATGGCTCTTAAAAATAGGCATTCAGCTACAACAACAAAAAGGAAGTTGAAATAAAGATTGCCATTTTTAAGCTGCACCAGCATTTAAAATGTGTAAGTTAACAAAAGAAGTTAAAAACTCTGGATATTTGCATCCCTTGGGTAATTGTAAGTTATGCCTCAATAGCTATTGGGATTCATATTCCTAAATGCATTGTCAGCTTCGTAAACATTTTTGTGTGTTCTGTTAGAGAGGTTGCAAATAACTAGTCACACACAAAGAGCTTCTCATAATTAATTACATTTTCCAATAATGGAGGTGCAACTACATGACATTTTTTGTACCTTGACAAGGAACAGATGGCAGTGTAACTAATTGTAAGTCTCATGGTACATTGGTTAAATTGCAGTACTGCAGCTGAAACTCTGTTCATGACCCAGATTTAATCTCAAGTAGCCGGCTCAAGATTGGCTTAGCTTTCCATCCTTCCCAGATCACTAAATTGATTGCCCAGCTTGCTGAGGAGTGGGGGCAGTGTGCAGCCTGCATAGTTAATCTGTAAGCCACCCAAAGAATGCTTTAAGTGCTGTGGGGCAACATATAAGCAGCACGCTTTGCTGACTATTCATAGTGTTGTACTTATGGGGCATGGTTTCACTAAACATGAAGGATAAACAATACATGGTTCAAGCACCGGTTCATGCCATGACTTCTGCTCATGTTCTACTATGGGCATTGGAGAGAGTGTTTGTCCCAGCTCCTCACCAACCTAGCAGTTCAAAAGCATGTAAATGCGAGTAGATAAATAGGTACCATCTCGGTGGGAAGGTAAAATGGTGTTCCCTAGTCACACTAGCCACATGACAACGGAAACCGTCTTCAGACAGGCGCTGGCTCTATGGCTTGAAAAGCGGGATGAGCACCGCCCTCTAGAGTCGGACACGACTTGACTAAAAATGTCAAGGGGAACCTTTACCTTTACCTTTAATCTGTGCTTTTACTGGGCCACTGATAAATGATGTAAATAAGTAGCAACATTCAAAGGGAAAGTCACCAAGTGAAACTAATGAGTTAAAAGCATTGAATGCTGCACGTATCATGTCAAAAATTCCACACATAAATAGCCTCTTCATAAAACGGGGATAATGGATTTGTGAAATGAACAAACTGCATTTGTAGTTTTAGCTGCCCATCTACCGATGAATCCTTCTTTTGAAAAACAGTAACTTTGAAATTGGTATTTCTCCATAATATGATATGCATCCCATCGCAACAGAATGCATTGCATTTCGGCATTTAGATGTCACAAATGTGTGTATTTTACCATGTTTTTTCCACTGCTTGCTCTTTTTCTTTGACAGGAGATCTATTGGTGCGGCAACAGACTAACAGAGCTTACTTCTACTAAGGAAGCATTATGCAAACAAAACAAATACAGGAGGGGGAAAAACACAACACCCAGTAGTTGAATGATCTAAAGGAGATATGCCTTGTATGCTGGTATGAAAAAAGATAGTTTATACTATTAATTGCGCACGCGCGGACACACACACACACAAACCCCTCTCTCTTCAAAATGCAGAAAGGGCTTTCTAAATGCTGTCAATCTTCTACCAGCCATCACAGTCAAAGGCTAGGGATGATGGAAATTGTAGTATGGGAATTCGACTTTGATAAATTGGTTTGGTTTGGTTTAGTGGGTTGGTTGGTTTAATATATATACTGCCCTATTAGTGCAGCACACTATTCAGGGCAGTTTACAGCATGATAAAATATAACTGTGCAACAATAGGGTTGTAAATAAAACCAAGAGACTATAAAACATAACACAAGAGGCTTAATATCAAATAAGACAGAACACGAATCATAAAAACAAATATGAAATCTAGCAGAGATGTCATAGAAGGCTTTCCTATACCACTTTGATTTTATTTATTTACAATATTTTTTTGATTTTTTTTTTTAGCCGCACCATTGCCAGTGGCTTCTTAAATATTTGTGTGTGTGTGTTTGTGTCTGTCTGTCTGTTAGGTGAAGCGCCACTGAGAGCTGGTTCCAGAGTACTGGTGCCACACCGAAGAAGGCCCTGCTTCTTGTAGAAGACTTCTTGGCCTCCCTCGGAGTCATCAACTGGAGAAGGATGGCCTGAGATGGCCTGATGGAGTGGGTAGATGACCTTGGGGAATGCTGCCTTTCTCCTCATAGGGGAGAAACTCTGTGAATGGCACACAACTATGACTATAATTTAAAGATATCTCAGTCCAAAGTAGAAGTCTGTGAGTAAGTGGCTAGCATGCTCGCTCAATCTACTGGCCAGGTGCTAACTTTTGGTGGGCGATTCAAGGTTCCTGTTCTCCTTTCCTATGTTTCTTCATTATGTGTTTGCCAGATTTGGACTGAGCCCCCCTTTCAGATAGGTTCAGGTCCCCTTTCAAGTAGGGCATATGCCATGCTAATTTAAAAAAATTGCAGTGCTTGATACAAAATTCAGAAAAAAAACCAGTGGATCAACGGAGAATTCTTAAGGATTCAATTTACTTGAAAAATCAGATTAGGCAATCTGAAATTCTAAAATCTGAAGGGAAATTGTGATAAGCAGAATGATAGAAGAATGCCAGGAGAAAGCTTTTCCAACCATTCCTAGATTTAGTAAGTTGGTCTAACCCCAATGGTTCCCAACGTTGGGTAACCCAGATTCTCTTGAATCACAACTTCCAGAAGCCTAAACCATCAGCTGTACTGCCCAGGGTTTCTGGGAGTTACAGTCTAAGAGCACCTGGGTCACCCAATGTTGGGAACTACCCCAACGAGAAACCTCTGGATGTATCAGACTACCACTCCCAAAATCCACTAACTAGAGGATTCTGGGAGTTGTAGTTCAACACATCTGAAGGGTACCACCTTTGGGAAGGCTACACTTTGTATTCTATTAAGTCCCTGTGAGATACTTCCTCTAAGATGTCACATGCAATTTATTTCCAGAATTTACCAAGCTGATTTGGAGGTGGAAATGGGAAAACATTATTTAACCTTGTCTACATTTGGATTGAAACAAAATGGGTGAAGAACCAATACCTAGAGTAGTCACTCTGCCAACTAATTTTTGTTTGCTTCTGAAGTATTAAGAAAGACAATAAAAAGGACAAAATACCAAACTGTATTTTGTTAAGCATAAAAAGACCTTTTCTGAATAAGAAGTCTTGAGGACAGGTTCATGTGCTTTTGTTTAAAAATATATATACTGTATTAAAAAAGACATTGCACATAGGGGGCAAAGAATCATACACAATAGAGATTCATTTTCCTGTGAATAGTAGCAGAATTTTAACTAGCTCCATTTTTCTGCACTTTGCCAGTCTTCAGATAGATATGTGATCTCATACGTATCATATAACCACCAGGCTATGTTTTGTGTCAGTGCAATTTTATAAAAATTGAGGAGAGAGCAGAAATAGCTAAACTCACCAATAGGGCTCACACATGTGGAGATTTTTGAATTAGCTCTGATAATCTATGTTGTGTTTGAATAAAACTGGAGGTTAGACTTTCCTGTCAATCTCAGCCTTGCTTTTGCGCCTAAATGGTGTGAAAAGGAGAAAATAGTGGTAAGAGTGCTAATGCATTTTGTTTGAAGTGTGGATGTGAGAATATGAGAATACACACTGAACTGCAACTCTGTAGGAAAGCATAAAAGCAAGCTCCTTGGCTGTATTTTTCCTCTTCAGTAAAAAAATAATTATAACTCTCCCCAAAAAATAACACCATTATTTTCACTTATCTAATATAGATATTGTTCTTTACATAGATTATGTGGGGTGTCCGGGTGTTAAAAACCAATTTGTGTAAACACCACACACAAGTTATGCTATACAGACCAGCTGAGAGAAAATTCTGTCATTCTATGGTCTGTGGCACCATGCCAGTAATGAGTGACTGCAATTACCACCAATTTCTCCCCCATTTAATTAGTGTGAAAAAAAAAAACTTATCTAAAAGCACCATGTGGATTCTTTTCATGATGAGGAAGTTTCTGCCACGGACACTCCAAAGTGGGAAAAGATCCAAGTTGTTTAATGATGAAGCTGAACTGATCATTTAAGAAGACATTTTAGAAATGATGGCTTCCATTCAAGATTTATCCAGAATTACTATAACAAGATGGGCCAACAACAAAGTAGGCTACTAAACTTGGCTTCTGAGACACTGGCCATTACAACTGCTGTAGAGAAAATATTCTGTTGTTTCAAAGTATGTCACAGAATCATAGAATAATTGATTTGGAAAGGGCCTATAAGGCCACCGAGTCCCACTCCTTGCTCAGTGCAGGAGCCCAAATCAAAGCAGATCTGACAGACAGTTGTCTAACTTTCTCTTCAGTGCCTTCAGTGTTAGTAGAGTACTCACCACCTCCTGAGGTAATTGGTTCCACTGTCATACTGCTCTAGAAGTTAAGAGGTTTTTTCCTGATATTCAGCCTGATCCTGCCTTGCCACAAAATGGTAGTCAAGGACACTAACCAGAAGCCAGAGAAATGCAATATCAAAGTACCTAATTTCATTGGTGCAGAAGTCATGCCACCAACGGCAGAATCCATATGATAGTTGTGCTCATAGTTGCTGGAGTCAGTTATCACCTGGGGCTCAACCCCTCTACTCCTCTGTGGAAATGCAGGATTAAACTAGTTCATAGCCAGAATCATGTTCAGCAAAGCAGGCCAGTATAAGGAAGATGACTTCATTTAGGAACCTGTGGCTGCATCAAAGGCCTTTCATCTACTACTCCCTATCCTGTGTACAGATGCCAGTCGGAAGTTGAAGGAGGTATCCTTTTCTTCTAGAACTCCCAGTATCTCCAGATTTGGAGCTGGGAATTCTGGGAGTTGTAGCTTAAAATTCCAAACTCTGACAGAAATAATACATGGGACCTTCTTTTTATTTATTTATTTATTTATTTATTTATTTATTTATTTATTTATTTATTTATTTATTTATTTATTTATTTATTTATTTACATACATACATACCCCGCCTATTTGGTCATAGCGACCACTCTAGGCGGCTTACAACATACAATACAACACAAATATAAGAAAAAATTATAACACAATTAAACAATTCTACAAGATGGGAAACATATGAAATAAATCAAATAGAGAGAGGAGGGGAAAGAAGAGGGGAAAGAATCAGGAATTAACTGGGGGGGAAGGCCTGCCTAAACATCTACGTTTTAAATTAATTTTTAAAAGTACCCAGCAAGGGAGCCGCGCGAATATCCAGAGGCAGATTTTCCAGAGGCGAGGAGCCACCACCGACAAGGCCCGTTTTTTTTGTTTTTTCCTTCCGGGCCTCCGTTGGGATCAGGCTCCTCGGCCTCACCTCCTGACTCGCACGTGTGACACGGATAGAACTAGGTGGGAGTAAACGTTCTGCCAAGTATCGAGGCCCTAAACTGTTTAGGGCTTTATACGTAAGCATCAAAACTTTAAAGTCAACGTGAAACCGAATGGGCAGCCAATGCAGTGCCGTCAGAATAGGATAAATATGGTGGTATTTTCTCGCTCTGCTAAGGAGTCTGGACGCCGCATTCTGCACCACTTGGAGTTTCTGCATTAACTTCAAAGGCAGCCCCACGTACAGCGCATTACAGTGGTCTAATCTCGAGATTACAAGTGCATGAACCAAGATAGTGAGCGCCCCCATATCGAGATAGGGTCTAGAGGCAATATAGAGGCTGTACCTTTTCCCTCAAATGTATTTGGCTGAGCAATAGCCAGAATAATTCTGCTCACATTGTGCAAAACTGGACCATATTGGTCTATTATTTTCTTTTGTTGTCTTATTTTAACATTATGTTGTTCTCTTTAGTAACTAGAGATGGGCATGAAGCAGCTCATCCCGGTTCATTTACCAGAATAGGTGTTCTGCAGTTTGGCACCCCACCCCCTCCAGAGGCAGCATCTTGGCTTCCCTGCCCCACCTCCTTCAGACACTGCTCCTGAGTGAGTGCTCAGCAGAGGAGGAGGGGCTCCAAACTGGCAAACACCTATCATGGTGATAAACAGGGTGAACCACTGAACCGGCAGTTCGTGCCCGTCTCTAGTTCTCACCAAACCTAAATTCAGAAATCGATGTTGAGCAATCTGCATATGTATGCAACAACCTGATTTCTTTGCATACTTATTTTACAATAACATGCACATGTTCTACAAAAAATATATTTTAATCATCTTTACTATGGAGAGGTTCGGCTCTGATGTGTAAAAATAAGCCGGGAAAATGTCTCCTCCTCCTCCCCCCACTTTTTGATTAGAAAGTACAGTTGTTAGCAACAAAGAGGTGGTTCCTTGGCTGTTTGCCAAGAAATTGAGTGAATACCTTTTTTTTAGTATGGATCACTTCATCCCCTGGCACAGAAGTATAGACTAGAATTTAAGCTCTCAAAAGCAATTCCCAGCCCAGTGTCTAAAATAAGAAAGCATAACAATATATTCCTTAATCTTTGGTTTATGGAAAGACCAGGCCTTCTACTAGGAAAAATATAATTACACTCTCTTTAGCCTTTGCATTCCTTAGCATAAAATATGAGGAATCACTTTGCATAGATAGTCATATTCCAGCTGGCTGTATAGCCAGAGGTTGGGAGTTCAATTCCCCACTGTGCCATCTCTGAAGAAGAACCAGCCTGTGTGGCCTTGGGCAAGCTACATAATCTCATGGTGCCTCCAGAAGAAGGGAATGGTAAATCACTTTACTATCCATGCCTCCAGACATAATTCAGGCTTGATTTGATCTAGGACCGCTTGTTTGTCTTTCTGGCTGTCTGAGGTATCTGCGAAGCTCTCCTCCAGCACATTTCAAGTGAATATTTTTCTCCCTGCCAGCTTTCTTTACTGTCTAGATTTCACATCTATACATGATGATCAGAAATACAAGAGTGGGGATGATCTTGGTCTTAGCTTCTGAAATCAGACAGGATCAAGTGTTTTCAAGGTAGCATGGTACAGTGTACATTCAGAATGAAGAAAAGGAAGAATAATTCTGGTCAATGAGCCTATCATTGTGCTAGAAAACATGCAGGAACCCTTGTCGTGATCTGGGTTCAAGTGTGATTGGCCAAAATGGATCTTGAGCCAGTCATTGTCCCTCAGCTTAAATTTATCATTGAGTTGTTGTGGAAATAAAAATGGCAAGGTCAGTAGTTTCCTTTGGTCTTTTTCCTGACAACCCAGGCATTCCTCTTTTTTTGAGCTATATGTTTGTCCTGTGCTCTCAAAGTAGTCTCTTGGTATTAGGAATGAAGTGCCATCTTGTTTGGGGGCCAGTTTGGTGGTGACAGGAAAATATGCCTATTCACAAGCCGCCTCCTACAGTTCTAATCTGGATGCAGAGGAGGTGGCGTTTCTTCTATTGGCAGCCTTTTGGTTTCTCTGCAAACCACCACCCCCCTGGTCAAAATTTCACAGCAAAACCAACCAAACAATACCTGTGCATAAATTTTTGTTAGCTATATTGTGCCTCTTCAAGACGCCAACTCTGGATCTCAGCATATCATCAAGAACCATTACAAAAATGAATTGTTAAAGAACGTCTTAAAATATCTAGGGCAAAAATAACTCTCAGACAAAGAAAGAGAAAAGCATATAATCACATACAAATGATGGAGTCTTGTTATTCTGTATACATCATTAAGTCAAGCCAGGCGTATAAAATGAAGTGTAATGAGAAGATGTAGTGGCTTGTTATTCTCTAGACAAAAGAATTTAGAATTACACAGTTTCCTACCAGTTATGGGCAGTATTTTGGCATGAGAAGAACTTGTTACAATTTTCACTGTTCCTCAGTTACAGGATATATTCTTACTGACTTGTTCTGCAAAACTGCTTGGAAAGATTCCGTCCACGGGAGGACTCCTGTTATTACAAAAGCATACATTTATTTAGTCCACTTCAGCAATTAGAAATGTTTCTCTCTTTTTTTGAATAAGAGCTTTCAGAATCTCCCCAGCCAGCATGGCCACTGGAGAAAGTAACTTTTCGCAAGGTGTAGTCTGAACGCTGGATTCAATGCCAAGTTCCCCTTTACAGTATTTTTGTTAGCAAGCCTTAATGCTCTGTTTCTTCGTTTTTTTCTCATCTGCTCAAAATGTTGAATTATACAGTATGTCTCCAGAACCTCATCCACAGTGGAATGTTTAGCTTGCAAAAGCTCAAAAAGTTGAATTCATTTATGTGCAGGCAACCTCGTAATGTTCACATTCTTGGATGCAAAGAGACACTTCCTGTGCTGTCATTAGAAAGCATTCATTTCAGGAGTAAAAAGAAGATAAGGGGAGTTTTCGCCAGGGAAGGAGACCTTGCAAGACCCTATTTTAGATTATCATATG
Source organism: Pogona vitticeps (assembly GCF_051106095.1). NCBI lineage: Eukaryota > Metazoa > Chordata > Lepidosauria > Squamata > Agamidae > Pogona > Pogona vitticeps. The sequence continues at coordinate 15,526,480 of NC_135787.1, read as the reverse complement.
TCAAGCAGCTCTGATTTAGCAACCTAGAATTAACTTCTGCCTTCCCAGACACGGGACTGGAATTTGTGAAGAAAAATATTAATATTTTCATCGTTAAGGTATGCTGACTTTTAAAAGTGTTACTTAATAAATATGATGTGTTTGGATGAAAACATTGAAACATCTGCTCTGATCTCCAAGATTTTATGTGTATTCATTATTAGAGCCAAACTAAACATGATACAGCCATGGTTATTGTTCACATCGTTCGTCCATTTGTTTATAGCAGGGAAAGCGACAGGCAATTGTTAAGGCTAACATCTTGACAGAAGGCTCAATGTCTTAGAGACTGGAAATCAGCTGTTTTGAAAACTTAACTCCCAGAATCCCATGGCCAACATATACCACTTCCAGGATTCTGAATGATACAGAACGCTTCCCTCTCTTGCTTCTGTGACATCACCAGAACTTGACCACCAAGTCTTAGGTCTCAGATCTTTCCTCATCTCTTTGGACAGCCCTCAGATCTGACACAAGGAAAAAAGACTCTCTGCTTCGGAGGTTTTCCCTCCCATCTGCCGAGGGCAAAAAGGACAGTGATGAAGGACCTGCTCAACATAATTTGTGACACAGAAAAATAATGCTGGAGAAGGGCTTATGTGTCTAACATCTCTGTTTATCCCCACAATCTGCCACTCAAGTTTAATTCTTTAAATGCTTCTACATGCTACCTAGCCAGCCTCCATCTATGGTTGAAGCACTGTTTAAATGAAAGGTGTATCTGGTCTGTGCTTGAACTCTTCCATCCACAATTACCAACTGAAGGTTTACCCTTTTCCAGGCACTTGTAAAAAATCCTATGTATTTCACAAGCTCTCTCTACTCCAGTGCCTTCTTATATTCTCTTTTCTCACAATTTGAAGTACTCCTCATTACCTGTTTATTCATACTGTTACTTTTCTAGCTTTGTTGTCTTCAAAGCAAAATATAAAAGCTCCTAACACCTTGTGACCCAAATAATATTTTCATTTTTACTTATGTGTATTTTTCTTTGTGTGCACATTATACTGCTTTTGTACACTTACTGCTGTGGCACAGAATAAATATATCTCACGAAGATATTCAGGTGAAAGACTCGACTGCAGATTTTAGCCAGGGGCCATCTGGGTAAACATAGTTGAACAGAGGCACCAAAAAATGGGTGGTTTCTAATTAAAATTAATGATGGCGCTTTAATTAAGGGAGGCATGGATAAGAGAGAAATAGGACTGTGAATTTGAAGAAGCAGAAGGTTTCTTATGGAAATGCACTTCCAGAGCCAATTCCTTTTAAAGCTCATTTATTTATTAGCTCATCTACACAGGTTAAATGTAAGTCCAGAGTAAACTATTTTAAGTGTTGGGTGATTAATGTCATCACATGATTATGTTACACAAGTGGGAACAGAAAGACAGTGTCCATATAGGCATGGGTGAGATTGTAATAATCCGGGCTGTTTTGTACCCATATCCAATTAATCCACAGGCGATACTTAAATTGTTATAGTTCATTTATAATTTAAACATTACAATCAGGAGGCAAATATATGCATACCCTTGGAATGTGATAGATTTTGTGCCTTGCATTTCTTAAGATGCAACTTATCTTCATTCGTGGACTGTATACGTAAATGGAAAGGCGCTCGGCTCAGCATTGTTCAGCTCTATTTGTCTATTTCATCATATCTGTGAAAGTAGATACTGGAGAAGAACTACAGTCAGTTAATGAAAAACTGCAAATTGCAGACTATTCCTTTGCAGGAAAATACAGCAGAGGCCCCATTTAATGCACTCTGCTCAAAATTACAGGCAGTGTAGTTAAGAGGTTTGAACTTCTTTACACCATGAAGCGTAAAAGGCTGCATTGACATCGACAGTGTTATTTTTTTTTCCTTAAGGAAATCAGTCAAGGAAAGGTCAAGAAAAATTAGGGCACCTGTCCAAGTCTAATACCAATGAGGATAAACTAAAATATAATAAAAGAAATAGTAATATTTTAAGGATATTGTAAACCCAAATAGATCCACAGCCATAAATAAAGGAATAGTGTATGTAAAAACCAGGTTTACAAATTAAATACAGCTGGAGTCTATAGAGGTTCCTATTCCCATGAAGTTATAGAATTGTAGAAGCAGTGAATTGTAAAACGGGAAGGATTCTAAGGGTCATCTAATGTAAACCAGTCTCCTACTGATGAGAAAATCCACTGCTAAAGCTTTCCTGACAGAGAGTCATCCATGCTCTGTTTAAACCCCTCCAACAAATGAGAGTCCACCATCTCTGGAGGCAGCCCATTCACACCGTCTGACAGTTTTCACTGTCAATAAGTTTTTCTTAACTGTTGCTCAGAATCTTCTGGCTGAAATCTTGCTGCAGAGTTATGTAAGGTCATAACGTTGAGAGGCAAACTGCCACAAGTTAACAAATCTCTGTAAACACTATCCGTTGCACACCAAGTAGCACCATTCACCTCTAATATTACACCTTTTGAGTAACTCCACAAGAGGATTTCAGCCTCTGTCATGTAAGCTTTGGTTTGTGTTCTACCATCTGGAGCAGCAGGAAAGAAGCCTGTGCCATCTTTTACATGATAGCCCTCATTCTTCTCTTCTCTACGCTAAACCCAATTCCCTCAGTTGTTCCTCTCACATGACAGTTTCCAGACCATTATAAGCAACTGCTTATAATACTGGCCACTAGAGCTGACCGGAGAATATTTCACTGTATTTTCTGGCCTGCTGGCAAGGTCAACATATCAAGCTAATAATGCGAAATGGAACAAATTACTTACATGATCATAAAAGTAGTAACAATAATGGTATCTGAGCTGCCAAAAAGTAATGAGCAACGCAACAAGTTTTCTTTAAAAAACAAGATTCCTAACTCTGATTAGAAGTTGCCCAGATCCTATTTCTCTCTGCCCCCCTTTTGAAATTGAGAACCCATCTCTGTCTCTCACAATAGCATCTGTCCTTGAAAAATTCTCAAGGATTCTAGAGACTGAGATGATGTCTGCAAGTTGCTTCTAATGCAGAAGACATGAATTGATTTAAACATTGTGCTTACCAGCTTTGTTTCACCAGATGTTCCTGGACTACAACTCCTAGAAGTCCTGGCCAGCACAACTGGTGGTGATGGCTTCTGGGAACTGCAGTCCAAGAACATCTAAGGACCCAAGGTTGGGAACCATTGATTTAAAATATTGTAATGTTCCTATACTACCTCTTATCTTACCTTGCGTTCTCCTTTATTATGTGTTCTATTTTTGCCAGGTTGTACACTGATTTCCTTTTAGGAGAAGATGGGAAGATTTTACCTTTTGCCTAACCATGGTCAGGCTCTAATCTTTGGCACCACAAAACTTTTCTGCACTGCGCCCATCGTCCAGATCAGATATAATGTCAAGAGCTCCTCATGGACTCTGAAACAAGTCCTTTTGAGGCTACATATAAGGCACTTATAGCTCTCCAAGTAATTCTATCAACTCTAGCAAGCATAGCCTATGATGGCAGATGATGGGAGTTGTAGTAATAAGAAGGTCCCCAGCAAAGAAGGGGGGAGAGATGCTAATGAGTGACAAAGAAAAGTCAGAACTGCTCAATTCTTGAGCAATTCAATTCCATTCCATTCTTGAGCAATTCAGTTCAATTCAAGTCTGTCTTCCCTGCCAAAGGAAATGGTGCTCAACCTGGCAAGAATAAAAGCAATGAAGCAGTAAACAAGCTGCAGCCTGAGACAGGTAAATGAGAAAATTTAACTATTTTAAATGAATTCAATTATCACCAAGTGGGGATAGACTGATCAGTAGGTTTTCAGTATATGTTACTTTTCCATGTGTTCATTCATAAGTTTGTTCTATCCTATTTCTGTATAAATTTGTGATGATTTGAAATAAAATAAAATAAAATAATCAGCACAGAAATACATATATACAGTACATTTCCCAATATATTGCCCCATACATATTTCTAAAAATGATGCAAAATATTCATTTGTAAATGCTTTTGTGATTTTTTTAAAAGTTGTTAAAGTCACAGTAATGAAAGGCCGACACTTCACAATAGAAATATGGAATTCCAGTTGGTAGCTACATTCCCTGCTGTGACTGGAATCAAGTCTGTTCATGTCAGAATTTGTAAATTAAAAATCCTCATGCATCTCTGTTAGGCAACAGAGGGCTAGAAGTAGCTACTACAGAGCGAAATAGAACTCAGCTGAGCTTCCCCCACACCGCACACCTCACCTCTTTTTTCTTGCCAGATCCTCCAAAACAGCAACGCTGGTGATTTTTGGAAGTAAAATGGTGAAATTTAATTGAAACTTCTTCTTGGCAAAGGTTTCATTCAGCAATAAGGTAAGGCAGGCAGGAGGAGGTCATGCCCTTGGTTCTTGAGATCAGCTGACTCAAGCTTGTATTCCAGCCTGCATAGTGCTTTTGACAGGAACACAGTGTTCATTAAACACACACACAGCCCTACCATTAGGCAAAGGGAGGACGCTACATCAGTAGGTTGTGAGAGGATCGCTGCCTTCAGGGGAGTTAGAGGTCAGGTGCCTTTCCCATTGCCAGTGATGAAATATGATTCACATAGAGGCCCAGTCATGTTGTGTACAGGGAATGGAACAAAGGGGTACCATTTTGTCCTTTGATTTCTTTCAACATGTCTTTTTTCATCTCTGTATGCATGCATATATACACAGAGAGAGAGAGAGACAGTGGGCAAGAGAGAAAACCCTATAGCTTCTTTCTTTTTCTCCTCTCTCTATCCTAGCTACCATTATGGTCTGCCACAGCTTTCCTCAACAATTGCTTGTCGCTCTTATCAACAACATTTTCCTCACTAGAGTCTCTTAGTGTATGTGGTAATGAATGTACAGGGAGCACTCACTATCATCCATGAAAGTGCAATATTACTAATACTGGTGAGGAGGGAGACATATCCAGCAGTATTTACAGCCTTCAGGAAAAAAAACATTTTGGTTGTAGCGTGGGGGCAAAAGTTTCATGTTGAGGATCAGAAAAGTGATTCTCTTCCCCCCTCCCTCCAAACTGCCTTGTGTTGCTAAAGGAATGAAACAATTTTGCATTAGTTAAACTAGCAGAGCGATGCTGCCTGTTTAGAAAACCACTGGGAGAGAGGTATCTGTCTGAATGCTTGGCCTTGCAACCTATTCTAATGATAACAGCACAGCAGGATTCCCATTGGGTTAGCAAAACAGGAAATCCAGTTTTACAGCTCAGTTGGTGTTTCAGAGGATGAACAAGTGCCCCCCTCCTCCTTTTATCCTCAAAGTCTGGAAATACAGTTTATTTAAAACACTGATAATGGTTTCCAAAGAAATGAAATAATGGTATTACAACTAGCTGATCGAAAAGGGTTTTGGGAAATATTCTGTGTGTTCCATCAGAGCTTGGAAACAATTCATTAAACATTAATTTGTCCCCCTACTTCATTTTGAAAAATCAACAGTGATTTTAACATTTGTAATTTTAATCGTTAAATGCCCAGAGCATTATTTTTTCCTTCAGTAACAACCAATGTTTCATGTTAATGTAATTTATTATTGAGGGTAACAAGGGGATGAATCTCTTTTTTTTGGGGGGGGGTATTTTTATTCATTTTAATAGATTTTCAATATGTAAAACTAATGTAGTAATAAGATGCTAATAACGAACAAAACAACAACTCACTTTAAGTTTTTCTTTAAAATTAAATATTAGGGAATTTAATGTTTTAATTCCTCTTCCTCTTTGATTTATTTGTATCCTGCTTTTTTACTGTTTGTTCCCAGTAAACATAACTGTACCATTTCAAAAGCAATAAAAAGAATTGCAAGGCACCATCCCATCAATTCATACAGATGTTTTTAAAACTAGCAATGCAGTGGCTGGAGACCTATTGACAGTCTATGCTTGACTAAGGGAAATGGTTCAAGTCTTGATAGCAAATTGCTGGTCATTAATGAGTTCTGGGTATCCATCATCAGGCTCACGCTCAGGAACACAACTAGCACCTCATTAATGAATGACAATTAGCCACCAAGATTTACACCATTTCAGGGCATTTCTGCACTGGCAGAATAGTTCACTATTTGGATAACTTCTCCTAATGTTTGATTTACAGCATCCACATGTGTTTTGACTTAGAGCAATTCATCATGCCCCCTTTCAGAGCTGTCCTGCTCTTTTTTGGCACAGCAGTAAGGTACAGTTTTGGGGGCACAATCTGCTATGCTTCTAATTTCCCATTTTGTTGCCCATGAGGTTGGTTGGTCTACAACAAAATAGAGCTGTTGGAGGTTTTATCTAAGATGAAAACTCTGAGACATATTTTATGAGTTATGGCATTAATGTTGTAAACCGCCCAGAGACCTTTGGGTAGTGTGGGTGGCATATAAGTTAAATAAATAAATTTATTTATTTATTTATTTATTTATTTATTTATTTATTTATTTATTTATTTATTTATTTATTTATTTATTTATTTATTTATTTATTTATTTATTGGACTTATATACCGCCCCATAGTGCTACAAGCACTCTCCGGGCGGTTTACAATTTTTTTAAATTATACAGGCTACACATTGCCCCCCCAGCAAGCTGGGTACTCATTTTACCGACCTCGGAAGGATGGAAGGCTGAGTCAACCTTGAGCCGGCTACCTGGGATTTGAACCCCAGGTCGTGAGCACAGTTTTAGCTGCAGTACAGCGTTTTAACCACTGCGCCACGAGGCTCAATAAATAAAGGAATGACTGAGAACTTCCGTCCTTTATTTTCATGTACTCTACCATTTTAAATGTGTCAAAATATATTTTGCTATTGATGCATTACTTTTCTAGATAAATGAGATACATTGGCAGTATTATGTGTACCATGATAGCTAGATGCACAGCTGTTTCATTGCGTCATACAAATAAGGCTGCCATGGTTCTGACACACATGAAAACCCATTCAAGACAATGCAATCTATTATGACTAAACTGAATACTTAAAGCTTCAGACTACTACATTTATCAGAAACTTTTCTATGAGAAATAACATTAAAAGATACAGTCTGAGTGTACAGAACATCAAAAATTTGAACAATTTTGCGAAACATTGTAATTCACACATCAGAATGATACCATAATGGAATCATCACTTCCCAGCACCAATTTGTTACGCTTTTCAATTACTTTCAAGGAACACATGCAGAAATCACCTCATCTCTTGTCACATATATATGGTTTTAACCTATTGGCATGATAAAATTTTGGTTTAAGTCCATTTCCAGAACTTTCAATTAAGTAATTCACAGCACTAAGTTTCTTCTTCACCACAAATGGACCTTTCCGCATTGTTTGGAGCTCAGGACCAACACTTGCTCCCCCACACTGAAAGATGGTGCATGCTTTTGCACCAAGTTAAGCTTTTTGTGTATGTTGCGTATTTTCCAGGCTCTTTCTAGGGCATATTTCAGCTTCTTCTGTAGCTGATTCACAAACGGACACCATGGGGATGGGACATGTATCTTTCCCTGAGAGAGAGAGAGAGAGAGAGAGAGAGAGAGAGAGAGAGAGAGAGAGAGAGAGAGAGAGAGAGAGAGAGAGAGAGAGAGAAGACACTATGGCCAAGGGAAAATGTGGCAAAGCGAGTGGGAAAAGTAGTATAATGAATCGAAAGGGGAACAAATTGGAGTGATCCAAAGATCTGTCTGGACCCTTCTCATGGGAGAAAAAAAATATCAATCAGTGTGAACAGAAGGATTGCTCAAGTAAGAAATAAAATAGATTGCACTAAAAATGAGAACCATTTCAGTTCTCCAACTTCCCCATCTGGACGTGCTCTTACTTACATAAATGGAAATTGGTCATAATAAACTAGCATAACCCATCAATTTAAGCTAGGGAAAGACTAAAGCCTAACACAGATACAAAGATAATATATACTAACTAGGGACAAAGCCGAAAAGACCACAGTTCCACACAAAGGCAACGTGGGGATCTCCATCATTAGTCTGCAAACGTTGGCAGTCAACCATGTCTCTCAGACACAGCCTTCCTCTCCGTTCTTAACTTGGTCACCCTCCTCTGTCATTTCCCCATCTCTCAGTTGGAGAGGGAAATGCTGCTAGTCCTCCATTATGGCCACATTAACTTGCAAATCATATCACACAGTCTCTCACACAGTTTACAGATGAAGTGGCAAACCAGATGGAAAGTGCTCAGTCCTTTGGCATCAATGTCTAGACTCTACACCTTCCAGCACTCTCTCCAGCCAGCACAGCTTTATCAGGTTTCAAGATGGGAGGTTGCATGGGATAAGCTTGGCGGAGGATGTTTAGCCCCTTGATGTTAGTCTCATCACCAGCACTCTGTCTGGCCAGGAATTTTATGAGGCTTCAAGCTGGGGGAGGAAGGGTGAGCCATGATATATTACTCTGTCATCAGTATTACAAATATTTCCAAGATCTTAGTTATGTTTACATGTTGTACACATTGCCTTCAATACCTGCAAGTATATCTAGAAACTTGGGGTCCATGCTACTTTTCTGTAACACCATTTAAAGATCACAAATCACATGCTGGTATAAGCAGACATTTCAAATAGCTATGAATGAGTCAATGAGGAGAAGGAACCTACAGTATACAAATGTAAATATGTAGTTAATAATAATCACGCGCTGTCAAATCAATTCTGACTTATGGCGACCCTTTTTAGGGTTTTCTAGGTAGAGAATGCATCAAAATAGTTTACCATTCTCTTCTTCTGGGGATGCTCTAGCAGCTTGCCTAAGTCACAAGGGCTGGCATTACGCGCAGGAGGGAAATTGAACTCCAAATTCTGGTCCTGCAGCCACATATCTAAACCACTGAGCTATCCAGACAGCTATATACATGCATACGTGCATACGTGCATACGTGCATACGTGCATACGTGCATACGTGCATACGTGCATACGTGCATACGTGCATACGTGCATACATGCATACATGCATACATGCATACATGCATACATGTGTGTGTTTGTTCTGAAGTACCAATACTAACAGTGGGATAGTGAAGTATAACCTTAAAAATTGTGGTTATGGTCACTTTCCCCTTCAAAGTGAGGGGGGAGATTAAAGAGTAGGAGTGCAATAATAATTGCCACATATGTTCCATTTTCCCTTTATTTTTTAAAAAAAGACCCTTTTCAACCAGAATGATTCCTTTTAGTTGTGATTGAATAAAAATCTATATTCATGTCTATAAGGGCCAGAATCTATAGAATCCTGCTGCTTCCCCTCAAATAAGCAATGAGTCCCTTCCTGCACACCCTAAAAATATTTTCTGGATGGCATCAGGGGTTTTGAGAGATACAAGCACATTGCTGGATCATGGCGAGTAAATGAAACCCTATTACTCCAAGTGTATCTGCAGTCATTTGGGCTCCAAATGACTAATAGCTGTTAATTAAATATGCTTTAAAATCCAATCTGTTAAACAGATTGGATTTGATTGAAATCGATACATAGAAAAGGAGTTTCTGTGTGTCTCTTACCTGTATGCCTCTATGCATGTCAAAATTCAATAAATTTTTATTCTGAAGTGAATGCTGTTGAATTCAATCAGCTTTATTTACATGGAATTCTATAGCAACCTCCCCCAAACTTTATGTTGGACTACAGGTCCAGAATACAAGAAACACATATTTTGATGCTGCACCTTATTTATTTATTTATTTATTTATTTATTTATTTATTTATTTATTTATTTATTTATTTATTTATTTATTTATTTATTTATTTATTTATTTATTTATTTATAATTCCCTCTCTCCCTCCCTCCCTTCCTTCCCTTTTATACCACCTATCTGGCCAGTAAACTTACATTTAAACCACAAAGCTAATGTGACATCTTACTTAACAGAAGCAAAACACCCCTACAACATATTTATTTACAATATTTACAATATTTGTAGCCACAACAATTGCCAGTGGCTTCTATATAATAGTGTTTAGGAATGTATATGTTAAAAGGGGGAATAAAAAGACTGAAAACTTTATAATTACATCGCTTTTATATAATCAACATGTTTAGTGAAACAACTAAATTGCACTATACTTCATTTATTTATCTAATACAACTCCTCCTCCTTCTCCTCTCTTTCTTTTTATTAAAAGTAAGATCTGTTATGTATTCCTTTGCCTAGGGCTAATATCTTTCTCTCTAATCACCAGAACTTCAATTCCCTTTTCATCACATCTGAGTTCTTGTCAAAAACGTTTAAGTAAAGAAGCTTGAGTTCTTATGTAACTTTTATATTTACCGCCTAGGGCTTCACTGCTGTTACAGTCACACCAGCAGAGGCAGGTGATGGTGTTGCCCTGGAGATGGCGAATTCCCTCTGAGTTTTAGTCCAAACTAAAGGAGTCACACAAGGGTTTGAACCTATTTTGGAAAGACAGTTCAGCACCTTGGACAGCCGCCATAAAGTCTGGATGAAAGCTTGGAGAGGGTTTCTAGTCCTTGCAACACTGGCATCAAGTCACACCATTGAGTCATGCCAATGTAGAGAAACTGAATATAAACAAACATTATGTTATTTTAGAATATATCAAATTTACAACACTTTTTCCCCCTGTAATGCTTCTTTGGCATGCCCTGCCATACCAAGAGGGAATACCAAATAATAAATATACCGTATGCCAATCGAGAACCAGAAGATTATTAGTACCTGGAAGCTATTGGTGGGGTGCTGAATACAGAAACCACATTAATGCTTTGTGCACAGAACTGTAGTGGGAGTTCACTATGAGCACTGGCAAGGGAAAAATGGATTTTGTTCCCAAACTTTAGCAGATATTCCTGGTTGAGTGAGCAAATGTTTTTTTGAACAACATTCCATGCACTCACCTGCTCCTGGCCCTGTCAAGAAAGGTTCACCTGACAGATGAGGACTTGGATTAAGAAATGGCTACTGCCATTACTGATGGAACGTTTCGCTGATTAATGAAAGGGTCGAGCAGACGAGTATTTCCTAGGCAGTGGAGATAGGGGCCAGAAAGCCAAATGGTACAATTCCAAGACCAAAGATGATCGTTGCTCAGCCCATGGTCTGACCTTTTGTGAGGATCGAGGACCACAGCTTTTGGCAAGTTTTTCTAGATGATGAACTTCCTTTTTCTTGAGGTAGTGTGGCAGAAAGGGATAATCATATCTTTTACATATCTTGGAAGATATGTAAAATTTGGAATGTAGGTGCTTATCTCTGGATTACATCTCTCTGAAAAAGGTGGTTACAATGGCTTGGCTGAAACCATACAGGAGTGCCTACTCCTCAAAAAAAAAGTCTGCCTGTGAAAAACTGACTAAGCTATCTTAATACAACAGTGACTGAGGAAATTTATTTCTCACATTGTATCTGACTTTTCCTGAGACAACTTCAAGGTGCCCAGGCACTCTCTCTTGTCATCTGTCTCATAATGACCCCTAATAGGGAGGTGTTTGTTCCCCAGCAGCACTCTGGAAAGATCTGCTGCCTCTTCTCTCTCTCTCTCTCTCTCTCTCTCTCTGTGTGTGTGTGAGTGCAGCTATCCAGAGATTGTAACCACTCAATGCAGGCAGGCAGCAGCAAGGGCACAGCACATTGGGGGCAGTAGTGATGCGTGACATAAGAACATCAGAAGAGCCCTGCTGGATCAGGCCAAGGGCCCATCTGGTCCAGCTTCCTGTATCTCACAATGGCCCGACCAGATGCCTCTGGGAGTGCATGAGACAACTGGAGACCTGTCTCCTGATACCACTCCCCATGCACCTGGCATTTGAAGATACCTTCCTTTTAAGCCTGGAGATTATACATCCCCATTATGCCTTGTAACCTGTGATGGAGTTTTCCTCCAGAAATCTGTCCAATCCCTTTTTAAAGGCATCTAGGCCCGATGTAATCACCACATCCTGTGGCGAGGAGACCTTCTACCTCAGGTGGCAGGACATCCTGCCTCACCACTGCTAGCCAAACACACACAGAGGGGTGTCTGCCGAACCACAAAAATCAAAATCATTACCATTTTTGCTGCCACATTTCCTTGTTACCGTACTAGAAAGCACATGAAGAAATTAGGCCACACATTACATGTGCAAATCCCAACACAGTGACATATCCCTTAAATGGGAACTTAGACCTCTGAGCTCAAAAAAATCAGCGTGTGACTGTTGATCCACATTTCAAGTTGTCACTGAGGGAGAGGATTAGAGGCCGCCAATTCTCCACCATGCCACAGACATAGCTTGGCACTTGCACGTGGGAGGAACTCAAAGACAAAAATATGAATGATGAATATATCCAGAAGGCAAAGAAATTGTTCCTCCACATGTGACTGAAAAATGAAGCATGCGATAATTTCATGTGAGGCCACTGGGTCTTTTCCCCCTCGGCTGCATTTTTTTGTGAGAATTTCTTGTGTTCCCCGGAGAACACCCCAGCCACTGTCGCAGGCCTCCCAGCCACTGTGCTTTTCAATTATTCCCTCCGAGTATGTGGCTAGTTGGATTCTGTTTATCACTTTGGTACCTGCTACTAATCCCCATAGGCAGAGTAAGTGGGATCTTATCTTTCAGTGTTTTATTAGACTCAGCTTTTGGTTTCCTCAAGGAATATATAATGAAATGACACCCTGCTCTGCCTATACAGATTGCTGAATTACAGAAGACCTGACGCTGTTATGTCAATTTGACATAAGCTCTCTTGTCCCAAAGGCACAGAGGGACAAAAAAAAACTGTAATGGATCAGAAGGGAAACGCAAGAGAACAAACCGCTGCCGAACAGCTATCTCTCTATACAAAGACTTTGCTCTGCCTCCTTCAAATTCTTTTATGAGTTAGAAAGAATTCAGACCTGAGGTATGATTTTTCCCCCATACAATATAATTTAATTAATCACACCCCATGGTTTTTCTGAGGGGCTCAGGGCAACTGACATATAGCTAATACTGAATTATTATCAGCATAAGAAAGCCAAACCAGGCAGTTGGTCTGTCAAAGCCACCCGTTTTTAATTTGACTGTCAGTGGATTTCAATACCAGATTTTTAATGTGAGGAACTGCAGTTCTTTAGAGCAGTGCCTCTCCATCGTACAGTAAGACTGGCATGGGCAGAACAATACATGGATAATGCACGATGAAGCACATTACTTGTGTGATCAAATGATGACAACAGCAAGGCAACTCAGCTACCGAGAAGAAATGAGTAATGTGTAAAGTTCCTTTGAAAAACAGCACAACTTGAGATTCTCCCAAGTCTGCTTTCCTGTTGTGTATATGTGGTCCTGTTTCGGACATGAAAGCAACAATACTCACAAACAAAATATCAGAAATTAGAATGAAATTAAAACGAAGAAAGTCTTTTTCTCCATTTGAAGTAACAATGTGTGTGTGTGTTTTAAATGATCACTTGTGCTAGCTGAAGCCATTATACCAAGGTCCGCTTGAGACAGAATGCACTTCTATATAGTGCATAAAGCATACATTGAAATGTTAAATGTTTTGAACAACAATTTCCGTGTGTCCCTGGTGGCTGGAAACTTGGAAGTCGTAGTCCATGAAAAGAACCATCCCAAGCTTGTGCTTTAATTCCTTGGGAAGTACAGTATGACTGCCATATCTGTGGGATCAATACTTGTGGTTTCACTTATCCACTGCCTGAAAATGTTAAATAAAAACAACCCAGAAATAGGCACTTCAAGGTGTATTACCAGAATTGGCCAGTAGGTAGAGACACAGACTATGCTATATATGTGTGTGTTCTGTGCTGTTAAGTCAGAACCAACTTAGAGCAACCCTCATAGGCCTTTTATGGTGTGAGTTATTTAAGAGATGGTTTTACTAGTTCCACTCCCCCAGTGAGCTTTCATGGCCAAGTGAGGATTCGAGCCCTGTTCTCCAGAGTCCTAGTCTGTCATCGTCATCGTTTAGTCGTTCAGTCGTGTCCGACTCTTCGTGACCCCATGGACCAGAGCATGCCAGGCCCCCCTATCCTCCACTGCCTCCCAGAGTTGTGTCAAATTCATTCTGGTAGCTTCGATGACATTGTCCAACCATCTCATCCTCTGTCGTCCCCTTCTCCTCTTGCCTTCACACTTTCCCAACATCAGCATCTTGAGATAGCCAAAGTACTGGAGCCTCGGCTTCAGGATCTGTCCTTCCAATGAGCACTCAGGGTTGATTTCCTTTAGAATTGATAGATTTGTTCTCCTTGCAGTCATACTATCCACTATAACACACTATAACACAGTGGGAATGCTATAGGCAGAGAGATTTTGCTATAGCCATGGTTTTCAGTATGGGGGGACTTGGATTCGATTCTCCATGGATACCTTGGGCCTACTGTATATATTTATTTACACAAGAGGCCCATCTACTCACGCTCCTGATGACTTTTTGACTTTGTACTATTTGCAAAAATCTTAGGTACCATGTATTTTTTGGAAGCGGCACTTCTGGATAGCTGAGTGAAGCGGCAGCCATATGGTTTTTAAAGGGTCTATGAATGAGTGGGTGTGCAGGCAAACAGCTGCCTGCATAGGAGCATGTTTCCAGTGTTAGCAATGGTGATGTGATGTAAGGAGAAGATGTTAATGTGATGATGCTAACATAAACTCTCCATTGGTTTTGAGCTGTCTCCCTTCTTTTTTTTTTTTTAACTTCCTTTTGTCTTTTGGAAGTCTGCAGTTCCAAGTTTACATTCCATTAATGTGATGTGTGTATAAACATACTCCATGGACACCATTCCAGAAATGAGAAACATCAGGCACAATTCCATATATAGCTGTATTTCTACTTGGGCAATCACCCAAAATTGTGGTCTCTCATTTTTCGGCTCCTGATGGTTAAAGTTCACTAACTGGAGGTGAGTGGGAAGGTAAATTGCCTTTCATCTCATTCATCCTTCTGATGTGCATAAATTTCTACACTTAAAGACATTTCCCTTGCCTAAATGTTATGCAAATAGACCTCGGGGAACTCAAACTAAGTTGGTACCTTTGATATTATGCACATACATTTTTGTGTAATTAAAAGGACTTCAGTGGAATGCATTTATAGCCTTCAGGAAAGGGCTCAGCATTTGGTCCTAAATAGTGAACATTTCATGATGAATCAGCAGCTACCGGTATCTGAAGCGAGGCCACCGAAGGTGACAGCTGCGCCACAGTTTCAAAGATTTAAATTAGACTCTCATTGCCATCTTCAAGGCAAAGGGAATTATTTGTTTCTGGCATTTCCCTTAAAAAAAATCCTTGTTGTCTTTGACTTAGGCCATAGTTCACAAGCTATTCTAACCTAGTTTTTTTTTAAAAATCAACTCACAGCTGGAAAATGTTTCTTCTTGCAGACTACAACTTCCAGAATTCCATAACCAACATGCTGCTGTTTTTGTTTTTATTCCACTTAATTTTTTTTTTGATCTAATTGTATCCTGCATCTAATACAAGCAAACTAAATGGCTCTTCCTTTGGAAAGAATGGCTCTGTTCCACCTCTTCAATATCTTTACCTTCTTTTATTTGTTTAATTAGTTAATTTTAAAAGAAAACCACGATTTATTCTCTAACGGATTAGATAGGATACATATTGAATTTTTCTTTAACCTTACCAGTATTATTGAAACTCTAGGCGCAGAGTGTTATTGCAGAATTATATTGATTTAATTATAACAACACAGAGACCAGAATAAGCCCCCATAGTCACATTCACTGTTATTGTACATAAGATCTCAGACAATCATATTAGTTAACTGCACAGAACTAAAAAGTTGCTAGTTTATAGGAAAAACTGTTTTTTGTAGTATATTGGAGAGCAAAAGGAAGCTATGTTCCTTCCCAAGACAAGTCAGTGATCTATATTTCAGCAATGGTAGGTATAGTAGAGGAAAGGAGAAGTGTGGCCAGAACTTGGCAACATTGGGGGCTGGCTGGAGGTTTCTGGAAATTGTAGTCTGAGTGGAAACTTTCATCCATCCATGAAGTTGGTGCTACAGTTTTGTATAAAACTCTGAAAGGACGCTTTTTTAAAAGACACAAGGTCACAACAGACCCCATGCGGCTACTAAAGTCTACAGCTAGGAGGGTGCTCTTTCATGAATATGGACTGCAGCCCCAGGCACAATTCTGGAAACTACAGCTCACAAACCTGAATCTGCATACCTGTAGATTTCTCATGCATACAAACTCGCCATAAAAGAGCTTTTAAGTTATTTACCTCCACCATTGGCTTGTACTGTCCTTGCGTCCTGTTGCTAATTTGTAGGGAAGAGAAGAGAAGAGAAGAAAAGAGAAGAAAAGAGAAGAGATCTGTGACACTGCTTCCTGGTCATAGTTATTTTCTGTTTTTAATTTTAAATAAATAAATAAATAAATAAATAAATAAATAAATAAATAAATAAATAAATAAATAAATAAATAAATAAATATAAATATAAATATAAATATAAATATAAATATAAATATAAATAAATAAATAAATAAATAAATAAATAAATAAATAAATAAATAAATTGCCACAGTACTTTGTGAAGATTGTCCTTCTTTCCTGCTGTTAATTTGTTAAAAGAAAGAAAGAAAAAGAGAAATATAGTTGCCATAGTACTTCTTGGAAGTCATAGTTCTTTGGGAGGCACCTTCCATAGAACCTAATGGGCAGTGAGACAACAATTCCCAGAATCTGGCCCATCTAGGAAGGCCTGCCCTCCACTGGATATAAGATTAAACACAGTTCAGCATTACATGAATAAGGCTTTCCTCCTCCCAGGACAGAACTTGGAAATTTTACTTTTATGGATTACAGTTTTCTGAATTGGCCATACTGCCTGGAGCAGTCAAAATAGTACCATTTTGAGTTGTTCCCCAGGCTCACACAAGTTTAGTATTATCACTCATTACATTTCCACTGCTAGCTAGTGCTCAAGGCGGCTTCCAATCACCATGGAAACAAATTTGACCATGGAAGCCATTGACATTTTATGTATTTACATTTTATACATTTATAAAACATAAATGGGGACGCTTATAATTTTGCCTTCAACATAGCTCCCCCCCAATGGTTTACCACAAACTATGATTAGTTTCAAGCTAACTCCAGAACCCATGGCCAAAGGTGGATTGCTTTGAAACTACAGTCAACTCTCGATTTATGAACTTAATCCGTTCCGGAAGGACGTTTGTAAGTCAAAAAGTTCGTACGTCAAAACAAAATTTCCCATAGGAATGCATTGAAAACCAATTAATCCTTTCCGTCTGTCTTTGGTTCTTAGGTCAAGGGGCGGTTTGTAAGTTGAAGCATTAGTTCCCATAGGAACTAATGCAAAGCTGGTTAATCCGTTCCTACCACTAGGGGCAGAATTTTTTCTTTTTTTCCCTTTTAACCTAAGATGACTTAGGTTAAAAAAGAAGGAAAGAAAAGAGGGAGGGAAGGAGGGGAAAGAACCTTTTAAACAGAACACCTTAAAAAGCACCTTTTCCCACCTCCCGCACAGTATTCCCGTTTGCAACTCTAAGCGAAGTTCGCAAGTCGAGGCAATATTTTCCTATCAGAGTGGTTTGCAAGTCGAAAAGTTCATAACTAGGCCCGTTCGTAAGTCGAGGGTTGACTGTAACCATAATTAGCATTCACCTAAACTCTGTCTTACATGGTGTGTATTTGCATAAAATTGTTGCTAGGCTAGTTTATATTATATATTCGCATTACATATGTGCTCTTTTATTGTTTTTTAATTGAATTTTTTAATTCTAAATCCCAGACTTCTCCATTCTGGGAGTTCCACCTGCCAGACCAACATCTAACTTGTACTCACCTGGAGAAAGACTGGTCTGGAAGGGTTCATGGCCTAGGATGAGCTGTAGCTGAGATGCCTGTTAGAAAAGAAGCTGCCCCAGTGTTTGCTGGGAACTCCAAGCCTTGGCCTGGCAGCTTGCTCTTGCTATCAGAAAACAAAGTGGCAGGCTAGGCATTTGGGGGCAAAGTGCATTATTTATTTGTTTGTTTGTTTGTTTGTTTGTTTGTTTGTTTGTTTGTTTGTTTGTTTGCACTAGGCCATGCGGTTAGATTCCCAGGGGGAAACAGAAGGTGGTTGGTATACCAGGCCCTGTTGGGGTAGCTGAGAGCAGATCTACCTAGGGCTCAGCAGACAAAGCCTCTATCCCATAATACCTCCCTATTTTGGAGGGCTGGTCTACTGGGATTGTGTGAGGCGACCAGACCAGGCTTCTGGGCCGGACAGTACAAATAGTCAGGTTATTAATAGATACGATATGCTGAACTATGTAAACACTTTTCGTTTGCTTTTGTTGCTCCGGTGCCCTGTGGAGAAGGGGAGATGCTAGTAAAGGGTTTGGTGCTATATTACTTCTTTTATTGTTTTCACATCGTGAATTGTAAATTAGAATGGGATTTTTCCTTGCTTACCTCAGGTGTCGAAGTGGCTTCTTATGGCTCTGAGTTTCCTTCCCCACTCTGACTGAAATCTCCTTTCCCCACACACACCCCTCAGAATCTGAAATTCCACACCTTGCTGATGCAGATGGCAAAGCTCTTTGTACTCTCATGTTTTGGTACTTCCATTCCTGAAATACATATTGTAGCAGCATTATTAACAAATAGGTTAACTGGAATTTTAACAGCTTTTAGAAGCTCTTCCATCCAGTTTTCCCTGCAGTCTGATCTCCTTAATGCTCTTCATTTAAGGAGCCTTGGCAATGAGGGAAGCAAATCCCTGAAGTTAAGGTTTCACAAGTAAAGTAGTTTGTACATTAGTACAGCGAGTTTAATACAGTGGAGTACCTTTGGGTGCTTTGCATGTATTATCAACCATGCTACCTTTGTTGTAATCTATATGTGGTGGTGATGATGGAACAGGAGTCAATTAGCCGATAGTCAAGAAAGAGGCACTAGAGAAATCACACCTCTATTTTTCTCCCTTTTTGGATATGAAACCTGTGGTCACTCCTGGCTAATTACACTGTATGGATTATTTGAGTGCTAATGTAAGCTGCATGCAAAAGATAACACTCAAGCAGCAGATGAGTGAAAGGGATCTAACCTTCTTAGTCAAGGTCATTGATAAGCATAATTATTCTGAAGTGTTTGAAGTAAAGATCTCATTTGTTATCAAGATCCCCAGGACACTGGGTGAAAAAAGGAGAAGTTCCTTGTAATAAAGAATGCTGTCTTTCAGATATATCAGGAGGCATTGACTTTTGCCAGCACTCTAAGGTCCAGTTTGTTCGTTTGTTTGTTTATATATTAGTGCAATACGCTATTCTGGGCAGTTTACAGCAAAATAAAATATAACCCTGCAACAAGAGAGTTATAAGTAAAACTGGAAGACTATAAAACATAATATCAGATAAGGCAGAACCTGAGGCATACAATTGGATATAAAATTAGGCAGGGATGTCATAGCAGGCTTCTCTAAACAATAATGTTTTTTAGATGTCTCTTAAACATTGGGAGGAAGGGGGCCATGCACATCTCTACCAGGAGCTGGTTCCAGAGGATTGGTGCCACCGCAAAGAAGGCCCTGTTTCTCATATAAGATTTTTTGGCCTTCCTCAGAATGGCCACTCAGAGGAGCAGTGCCTGAGATGGTCTGGTGGAGAGGGTAGATGATCTTGGTGCTCGTATGCTCTACATCTCATGACAAGCAAATACTGTCACTGGGAAAAAAGGCATTGCTTTTGAGATGTTTCAAGACCTCTAATGACCCATTCAGATTTGAGATATACCAAAATGGAGGTACGTACAACAGAAGCTTTCATAGTTTCTGGAAAACACACTTCATTATCATGGAGGGGCATGAGTACAGGGGAAGATGATCACTCATTCAGAGTGAAGGTAATGCTTCCTGTCCTCACTCTGAATAGGATTTGTGGCAATGCCTCCTAGGTGAGTCCAGATAAGGATGGGAAGCAAACATCCCAATGGAACATCTAAGGATCAAGCAGCTAGCAAGCTACAAATGGTTCTGGGGAAAAGTAAATGTTTAAGTGAAGAGGGTCCGTTTTGAGTCTACTCAGAAATGCACCAATCTATTTTTTGCTCCTCACTCCTTGACCCAGTCTTGATCCCAAGATAGTGGTAGTACTTTGTCCTGCGAGGAGAGAGAGGCACGAAAGTCCTAAATCCTTGGTAGTTCAGGAGAAATTTATTTTTCCCAAAGTCTACTTACAATTTAGTAGGTTTCGACAAAACTACATTTCCCAAGGGATTCAAGAATATATAGTCCTGGAATGTTACCACCATACCAGGAGCCATTAGGCAAGCCGAGTGGCCTTAGGTCCTCCTTTTGGGAAGATAAACCTCCATTTAAAGAGTTGTTCTCCTTTTCGGTGATGCATATTTTTTTTGGTTATTTGTGAGTGGCCATCTCACCCTCATTGAGTTTCTGTGACTGAGTTTGTAGGAGCCTTTATTGGTAAATGTATCTCATCATCCTTCTCTCATTTTTAGAATAAAATGATTTTGGGTGGGTTATTTTGTAAGAAAAGATGCAAACCACTGACACTGATATCACTGTTGATTAATGCACGTCAGGAAGGATATAGCATTGTATATCAACTCTGTATGAACTTCATATGTGACATAAGTCCTAGAAGAAGACATTCTAAAAGCACTGTCTAGATCATTTGTCTGAAATAATGGGTTGTTGCCTAGCTGGATATTTCAACAAAACTACAGTGACCGCTATTTACTTTCTTTCTAGTTATATTTATTTTCAGTAAGCTTTAGAAAATTAAAAGGCCCAGGACATTTCAGAGTTATTAAGCCCTATATTTTTTCCTATTTATTTGTGTTTTATATTATTATTAGCTTTATTTGTATGCCACATTTCTCCCAACAAAGGGACCCAAGGTAGCTCAGAACATTAAAATTCACATAATTAGAAAACAATAAGTTAAATATGAAAAGAAAAATTAAACAATATATAATTTAAAATAAAATTAAAAGATTAAAACACGGAAACATGGAAAAGTTTAAAATTATCTGCTAAAATGGGGTTCAGGGATTCAGTTGTACAGTGGGGTCTCGACTTGCAAACTTAATCCGTATTGGAAGGCAGTTCTCAGGTCGAAAAGTTCTTAAGTCGAATCTTCATTTCCCATAGGAATGCATTGAAAACCATTTAATCCGTATCTGCTCTTTTCATCCATAGAAACTAATGGGAAGCTGCTATTCCGCCTTCTGCCACTAGAGGGGGATATTTTTTCTTTTTTCCTTTTAACCTAAGATGACTTAGCTTTAAAAAAAGGAAAAAAAAAAAGAGTTCGTAAATTGAATCTAAGTTCGCAAGTCGAGTCCATATATTCCTATGAGAGCGGTTCATAAGTCGAAACGTTTGTATGTCGAGCCGTTCGTAAGTCGAGACCCCACTGTACAGTAATTGTTAAAGTCTGCCCGAAGAGATGAATCTTTAGCTTTTTGCAGAAGGATAAAAGGAAAGGGGCCATCCTGATCTCCTGAAGGAGAGTGTTCCATAGCCTGGGAGCTGCCACCGAGAAGGCCCTGTCCCGTGTCTCCATCAGCTGTGCTTGTGCTGGCAATGGGACTGAGAGGAGGGCCTCCTCTGCTGATCTTAATTGCCGAGAAGGTGCATATAGGGAGATATGATCCTTCAGGTAGCCTGGACTCAATGTGTATAGGGCTTTATAGGTAATGACCAGCACTTTGAATTGAGCCTGGAAACGGACTGGTAGCCAGTCCAGTTCTTGTAACAGGTGCATTATATGCACCCTGTAGCTGACCCCAGTCAGTAGTCTGGCTACAGAGTTTTGCACCAGCTGAAGTTTCCAAACCGTCTTCAAAGGCAGCCCCACATAGAGCGCGTTACACTAATATAAATGGGATATAACTAAGTTATGTGTCAATGTAGCCAAATCTGACACCTCAAGGAATAGGCACAGTTGGTACACCAGCTTTAGCTGTGCAAATACACTCCTGGCCATCACCGAGACCTGGAAATCAAAGCTTAGGGATGAATTCAAGAGTATACCCAAGATGTTATGTGCAATCAAGCTGGAATCAACTTACAGTGACCCTAATAGGGCTTTTAAGGTAAGTGAGATATTTATGGAGTGGTTTTATCAGTTCCATCTCTCTAATGATTTTCCATGACTGAACAGGGATTGGAGCCCACATCTCCTGAGTTCTAGTCCATCACTCTGTCCACTGCATCACAGTATGAATCCCATTGCTACCACCTTCTTCAGATACAACCTTCAGTGAACTATGATATCCAGGAAGATGGTTCCATTACAAGGCTCTCTGCCCAACAGAACATGTTTTTGTCTGGGGTATCCAGCCCTTTCCGTTGTTTTATTGTTGGGATGTTTGATTTATATCCCATCTTTATCTCAATGTTATGTCCCTTTTCAGGTTGCTATAAGTTGGTTCCAGCTTGACGACACATAAATCAAAGAAATAAACAAGTCATAAGGCATAATAACTCACTGAAATGCCCTATGCCTTTCATTTTTCTGCAGCTTATTGAAAATAAATATATCTAGAAAGTCACAATCTTGTGCAATATGGTGAGCAGTAATGTATTTCCACTTAAATTAGTCAACATTTGCATATATTAGTTTACAATGCCAAATACTTCCCTTCCTTTTTGTGAAGAATGGAGTTGAGTTGTAAATTTTCAAGTACATTCTTCCTTGTTTGGCTTCATCACCAAGGATGAGTCAATCAAGCAGATAACTGTGTTAATTAATTTAAACAAACCTGTTCTACTAGTTCTCATCTCCACTACAAGCAAGGCTTTTGTAGAGCTAATGGATTTTAATTGGCAACTCATGGCCAAGTTGCTCCCAAATACATCGCGCTGCAGCAATAACAGAGAAAACATGAGAGAGTGCCAAACATCCCAGCACTTTGATTTCCTGGGCCTTGGATGAATTACACCACTGATTATGCTATAATACTCTCATCCTTTGGGAAAACAATACAAGAAAACTTTTTAAAGAGTTGTGTGAATGTTCTCCTTGAAACAAAAACATGGTCTGTATGGAGTAGCCATCACCTTCTTTATTACACTGATCTTGTTTGACGATCCGATTTGTATATAGCTCTGTGTAAAATTCGTTGTAGGGCTCAAGAGGAATTGCTCTTTTCTACCCAGCAAGCGCTGAGTTGGGGAGGAATAAAAGATATGGTGTTCTGATAATCCTTGAATTTATAAAAGCCTTAATCTGTATTCACACAGTAATTACTTATGCATGCATAGGAGAGAAGTCAGAATGCTGAGTTTCAATGAACTTCAGCCTGGCTGCACATCCTCCCCCTCAATGGATCTTCTATAAATAACTGTTATGTCAGGGGCAAGTAGGAGATGCGTTACAAGGATTGCTCTCAATGTGGGGATATGCACAATGCAAGGAAAAACTCTCTGTGTGTGGAATCTAGTCATGTGTCTCTTGACACAGAAGCAGACACAGATGCAAATGAGCATGGCATCATTTTATATCAATAAACATCTGAACCAAACTAAAGAGGGTTGCTTTTAAAAAAAGAAATGGAGTATTATATGTCTAACCCTGAGTTTGCGCAGGGATGGTTAGAAGAGCCCAATCAGAGATTAAGCACACTGGTGAGTAATTTGCAAGGCTATACAAAATATCCTTGTCCTACCATCTACAGGACATGGTGCTGCTGCGGGTTAAACTGCAGAAGCCTCTGTGCTGCAAGGTCAGAAGACCAGCAGTCGTAAGATCAAATCCACATGATGGAGTGAGCTCCCGTCACTTGTCCCAGCTCCCACCAACCTAGCGGTTCGAAAGCATGCAAAATGCAAAATGTGAGTAGATAAATAGGTACCACCACAGTGGGAAGGTAACAGTGTTCCGTGTCTTGTTGCACTGGCCATGTGACCACAGAAGATTGTCTTTGGACAAACACTAGCTCTATGGGTTGGAAATGGAGATGAGCACCGCCCCCTGGAGTCGAACACGACTGGACAAATTGGGGAACCTTTACCTTTACCTTTACTACCATCTCTGAATGAACGTATAAGTCAGGAATGGGAAGTACATAGCTATCTGGATGTTCTCCTGCTGCAGCTTCCATCAAGATAGCCACCGTAGCCAGACATGAGGGACAATGAGAGCTGCGGCTGGACAACATTTGGATGGTCATACATTTCTTACCCCTACCATTGTAGGCATCTCTGGTGGCTATGAATTTGGCAAGCTAGGGTTGCCAGATCTCAAGTTTTGAGCTCCATTGGATCCTGGCCTAGCTGAGAATGGGTACAGCTAGGTACCTAGACTTTCAAATAGCTTCAGAAACAAAAATCAAAATGAGCACTGCTTGTCTTGGAACTTGTCTCCCAATCTATAGACTTGGGGAAGCACAGCAGTCCCCTAAAATGTGATAAGCCAACTTATAGACTCTGTCTAATTGAATGGAGGACTGTCTAAATTGGATCTTTGACTGACCTAAGAGCACCTTTGTTCATAATAGCTCTCCATGTGCATGTTAGTACGTGTGTAGGCTGAGGTTGTGAAATGAGAAGAGGCTGGAAGCTACAGCATGGGCAGAACTACTTAACAGGGGTGTGAAGAATTATTTGTTCTTAACAAGACAGGCTGTCTTGACATGCTAAGGCAGCCAGTTGAGAGACTGACGTGACACTCTGGGACATCCTGTTGAGAAATTGTGGACCTCCCAGGATTTCTCACCTCCACTGTGAGAACAAAAGTCTTTGTTGAGGTTTCCATACTTTGTGCAAAATGCCTCCATACAAGACAAGTGGCTTTTCTCTTTGTGAAGCTGAGCACACAGACTCCACAAGCATAGAAGGACCGGATGACTGATGAAGAAGACACAAAACACCCATTTGTCACTCCTGATTTTTCAAAGACCAAGCAACCATGCAGCAATTGCAATAGTTCTGCACAACTTTGAATCCACACTCTTCCCACTGATTGAGAATCCACATTAGTACTGGGAGAAAATATCTCACCATCTTTCAGGTGATAAGATAAAAAAAAAAGCCCTTTCATGTTCTGAGTCAGGAGAATGAACAAAGCAAGGTTTAACATCCTTACTTCTCTATGGCCCTCTCATACAGTACATGCTGACAGGGACCTTTTCCCTCACTGTGAAATCACTGATCTTGTCCAAACCTATTTTGCTTCCTTTATGTAATTTAAATCTTTTATATGTTCAGCAAACACCACCCATTACACATCCGGAAAAAAATTGCTTTAAACAATTCTAGATGTCAACTCCACTATCAAATCCTTTTGAAACATTTCGGCCAGGTGAATATGGGCAGTTTTCCCAGAGGATGGAGGGAAGAGAATACATATTCATGAACTGAAATATATGCAAATATAAAATGGCCCATTGCCTAATATTGACAACAAGCAGGAAAAGCGAGGAGACAGGTGGTAAACAACTTGGCCAGGTCACTTTCAAAATGCCCTCCTAGATGCCCCCTGTGCCAAAACTTTTGCCAATGATTTTTAAAAATGCAAAGGTACTTTATTTATTAAGGAACAGACAGACTGCTGAATATTTCTCTCATTTCCCTCAGGCTTTCTTTCGTGTGGAAGTCCGCTTAAAAGATGACTCCTGTTGCATCCAGGGCTATTATGTGCTCCTTTGCTGGATAATTAAGTAAGAATTTTCAATTTTATTCCTGCCTTTACTAAATTAAACTCCGCTCGCATTAGTCTGATCCATATGGTCATTAGCCTAGTTACATTTCATGTGCGAGATAATAAGATGGGATTTATTGTCCTCATCCTGCAACTCCAGATATGGGTGCGTAGACAAGGGCTGGGGAACTTAATTCCTCGTCTCTGTCCGCTCTTTCCCCGGTGACAGCTCAGAAGGCAGATATTATGTCAGCGTTGCCTGACAGAGGATGAAAAAAGAAAAATACTGAGGAATGAATATAATAAACTCCAACTGGCTTAAATTGCCAGTTTGATGAAGAAATTGTAACCTCATTCTGAGTGGTGGGGAGGCAGGTTTGGCTGAGCTGAATGCTAGGATAATAAATTCTCAGATCCCGAACAAATGATCTGAATTCCACAAGGCCTTTTGTCACATGAATCTTGCTTATTATTTTGTTGAGTGATGATCACTTGGGTTTCTCTACAGATCAGAAGGAGAATATTCCAGTACTCTATGTATATTGGTGGCTGGCCAGCTTAGTGAGTTAGGTGTATCTGGTTGCAGAGCCAGAATTTGGGGGTTCAATCCTCCACTCTGCCTCCTGGGAGAAGAGCCAGCCTGTGTAGCCTTGGGCAAGCTGCACAATCCCAGGGTGCCCCCAGAAGAAACAAATGGTAAACCACTTCTGAGTACTCTATACCTAGAAAACCATGAAAATCATTGCTATAAGTCAGAATTGACTTGATGGCATGCAATTATATATATTTGGAGTTGGAGTTTATTATATATATAATTCATTCATCAATCGTCTACCTCCCTCCCTCCCTCCCTCCCTGCCTGCCTGCCTGCCTGCCTACAGGTAAGAAGAAAGAAAAAAGAATCATGTCATGTGGGAGTGAGAAAATCAGGAGAGCCATTTCAGATATGGATCCTCCAGATCAAAGCTGGTTCAGATGACACACCTGTCCAACATATGGAAAGAGACCAAATGAGTGCATAAAATTTTTAAGCATTCTGTCTCCTGTTCCTATGAATTTATTTATTTATTTATTTATTTATTTATTTATTTATTTATTTATTTATTTTATTTTATTTTATTTTATTTTATTTTATTTTATTTTATTTTATTTTATTTTATTTATATCCCGCTTATCTAGTCGATTAAGACCACTCTTACATACAGATTGTCCCACTGATAACAAATCATGCAAAACGGGGAATTGTCTCACTTGATCAGACTTAAGAAAAGCTATACTTTTGGATTATAGCTCTTCTAATCTCCTAACCATCATGACTTGGGTCAGCCAATATCTGACAGTACATCCTACCTCACCAAGTTGTTGTGAATGTTACATGGGCTTGGATTTACAGTATTGAAAAGAACATGGGATATACATGAAACAAATCCATTAACAGACTAAGAGCATTACACCTCTTAAAAATGGAGCATATTACTGGATCCTGAGGAACAATTGCATAGTGTCCAAAAACATAGTACATCTCTGGGTATAAAGGGGAATTACGGGTGTAACTGTCCTATTCATATGGGAAGAAGCTATATCTGTTACATGTGTTCATCTGCATGGCAGTTCAAGATACTAAGGCCCTGTTTTTGTTTGGTTGTTTGCTTTGCCTGCCCCCCCCCGCAATCATTTACCATATCAATTTAGCTGTGATGAAAGCCGACCGACTGTTGCATGTGCTTCATCATTCCAGTAACAAGGGAGGGGAAAGTCATTGAATAAAGGTAGATTCCCTTCTCTTGCCCATCTACCAGCGCCAATGATCCGAGCAAGTGGGGTTATTTCAGGCATTTTGCTCAGTGGATGTCAAGAAAACTGCAGTCATAGAATATTATCTTGTCACATCCATTTATGGGCTGTGTTGTAAAAACTGGGGAGGGGTGATAGAATCTAGGTCAGAATAGTTTATTCTCCGTCCATATCAACAACATATACAGTGACTTCCTTAAGGGGCGGCGGTGGGGGGGGGGGAGAAAACACATGAAAGAGGGAAAGACAGCTGAGGAATAAGGCAGGAACGGGCCTTGTTTCCTGATGAGAAGGCTAGGAGAGAATTTTGTATTTGTAAAACAGCCGCATCTTCTCGTCAAACGCTGGGACTCAGCTGAGGGCGCAAGTGGGTTAATAGAACAGAAGGGAGAGAAGGAGACAGAAGATGGAGTATCAAAGGGAGAGGATTAAGGAAATAAGGAGCCTCTCATAAAAATGAGTTGAGTTATGCAGCATGGCAAGCAGGCTAGAAACACAGAGTAAAACACACATTTGCCGAAAGCAGGCTGGATTTACCACTGTGATACATAAGCTACAGCTTGGAGCGCAGCTGAACTGAGACCCCCTAGGACGATAATATTGGCATTTCTACGGTTGTCACAATCAGCTGTGAATAGGATGTGCGTGGGTTCAAGGCTGGGCAGAACAGGGGAAAGGGTTTTATTTGTGTGTTTTTAGGACAGATCCCTGAAGGGCCACATTGGCTAAGAGATGTTAAATATATATATTAATGTTAGTTATTGGTTACATTTACTGTTTCACTTCAAATAAATTCATGGTGGTATGTGTGGCTCCCCTTCTCTTCACGTTATCCTTCTGACAACCTTGCGAAATAGGTCAGGCTGACAGAGAATAACTTGCCTAAGGTCATCCAGGACGTTTTCACCTCTGCAGTTCCAGGCAAACCATCAAACCGCTACACTACACTGGCACTTGCTGAGATTGGTTGGAATTTCACCCAGAAACAGAACTTCCGTCTTTGGGGCCAGGATATAAGATGCTTAGCAGAACTAGGACAGACGTCAGAGAGGAACAAGAACAACATAAAGACAGGAAGCTGGCAAAAATGGAAGTGATGAATGACTTGAAAGGAGAATTAGGCCATGTGGAAAGGACAAAGGAGAAGTTAATCAAACACAGAGCACAAGCAAAAGTGTAAGAATGAATATGACTTAACTGCAGCTTTCAGAATTGCATTCAGTGGTTAATGATGGAGGGCCAGTGATGTAGTGGAACATGTTCTCTCCTAGTGAAAAGCTTCAGGACTTCCTGAATAGCATAAATTGTGATACCACCAGCCCATCCTTTCAGGTTTCCCCATTCCCTTTGAGCTTAGCTGCTTGCAGTAACAGGGACATTTTTTCCCCCAAGAAAAGTACATTGTTCCAAGCAAAGTATTTGAGGGTAGGTTGATTATGAATGGACAATTAAGAGCCATTAACTTTGCAAAAACACCTGCTCCCTGTTTATGGATATGGACTGTCCATATTTTTGACTGTCTCTAGAGAGAGGGCTGGCTACGAGGGGCACCTGTACTTTCAAATTTACTGGCACAGCACTATGCATGACCTCTAATCTCTGTTGCATCTACCCATCCTATGATATGCTGTGGTAATTCACAAGATTTAGCAGCGAGTATTAAGATAATGTCTACATTAGACAGTTATAGCATTTTCATGTCACTATCTGTCATGGCTGGCTGATGGAATCTAAAATCCAGGTTTCCACAGGATTGAGCCATAGCAATTAAGAGTGCAATCCTAACTAGTCAAGCTAAGCTGACTCTAGGCCACCTAAAGCTGCGTTGAATCCAAAGCCTTCCAAGCCTAGGGATGTTGGAAATGGCTTAGGATCGTCCTAAGTCATTTCCATCTTGGCCTGACTTTGTACTGGTATAGCCACTGTTGCTCTCGGTTGGATGTGATTTGGATAAGACACGACACAGGTCCTCCCTTGTGCCATGTCTTCTCCATGACAGTGGCCTTAGCCAGTTGTGCTGATGGATCCTTCTGCAGGCAGATCTTTCACAATAGAGAGGTTCTGCCAGCACAAGAGGCTTTTGCCCATTCCAAACTCCCTACAGCCAGTGCATCTTAGATTCAGAATTGCAGTGTAAAGTGGAATCAGACTGCTCTAACTGCACAGCAGATGTCCAGTCTCTCATTTGAGAATGAAAATATCTTTGCATATTTCCAGCACAGTCATTTATGCGAAAGAGTCTTGTGAAATGATCTCCCTCTGAATTTCCCCTGTGATTTGTGGGTTCCCGTCTAACTTGTCTCATATTGTTTTTGGAGCAGGACCAGTGGTTTAATCATTTTCAGCTTGTGGAGTATGAGACCAGTTTGCTGCAGTTTTCGGTTCATGTTTTTCTCCCCTCCCCTTGTTTCCTTACACATTTCAAAGGTACAGTACACCAGCATGTACATATGTTGCTTAAGTCACAATATAAAGTAGATTCTCAATGCAATCACATGATTGCACTGCGATCTCTTTTCTGTGCTGTAGCTCATTGACATCTATACGATGTATGCTCTGAAACATGTCACTAACCTATAGAGGGAACAAGTGATATCAATAGGCAATATATCAAAACTGCACCTGCATCCATTTTTGAAATATTTTTAAAGAAATTCTCCCAGTTAAACAAGAAAGTGGAAGTAACAGAGTGAACAGACAAAATGAGCACAATACAGAATGAGGACGATTGGATCATTCTCAACTTATACTTCAGTATCATATTTGATGGATGATTTATTTTATGGATATAATATTTAAATGTTATATTTTATATATACAGTATATAATATATAATGGACATTTTCTGTAATGCACAGGGAAGAGAGATCATTGGAATAAATCATGGAGAGAGTCATGATCTATAAAAGAGTGAGAGGAAAGAGAGAGAGAGAGAGAAGAAATGATAATTGTTTGGTATAGAAAAGGTCATTTCTCTGTAAGTAAGCAGCATAAAACAGTAAGACAGCTGGCCCTGCTTGGCTTCTGCTCTCTGATACAGACAACAACTTCCTGGAGGTGGGTTTGCTCAAAAGCGCAAAGCTTCCAAATCTGATGCCAGCAAAAAGACAAGGCATGTAATTATGCAACTCGGAACAGGTTGACACAATTCCAGCAGATGCAAAGCGAAATGGCTGCAATTTTGCCTGAGCCATTTTCTCTCCTTTGACTTGTGGAGGGTTTGCTGGTTTGCATGTGTGCACACGCATGTTTAACTTTTAAAAGGACCCTTTTGTATGTGCGGCATTTATTCCTTTATAGCCACCACTTCTGGCAGCTGTCTGATTTTTGAATAATGTAGATTCAGCAAAATGCTTTTGAAAAGGCAAATTGTAAGGCAGCTTGTTGTACATTATGGGTACTTCTCTATCAATGCCCATGACAGCTGCACAGGCACCTCATCCACAATGGTTTTAACAAGGATGGGGAAGGCAGTTGTGGGTGGAGTTGCATTTCTTTGAAGAAAGGATGTGAAGAATACACACTTAATTCCTTGTTTTCATCACTTTAAGCTGTCTTGATATGTCGAGAGACTTTGGTGCAGAATTTTTAGAATTCATGAGATTCCTTGCGTCCGCCTCAAGAATGAGTCCCTTTTTCCATTTGAATTTTCAGCAATTTGCACAAAATGTGTCTGTTGAAAACTACTGTCTTTCTCCCTTTGTGAAGCTAAAAAGGTAAAGGTAAAGGTTCCCCTTGACAATTTTAGTCCAGTCGTGTCCGACTCTAGGGGGCGGCGCTTATCCCGCTCTTCAAGCCATAGAGCCAGCGTTTGTCCGAAGACAATCTTTCCGTGGTCACATGGCCAGTGTGATTTAGACACGGAACGCTGTTTACCTTCCCACCGAGATGGTACCTATTGATCTACTTGCATTTGCATGCTTTCGAACCGCTAGGTTGGCGGGAGCTGAGACAGGCGACGGGTGCTCATTCCGTTGCGTGGATTCGAACTTACAACTGCTGGTCTTCTGACCCTGCAGCACAGGCTTCTGCGGTTTAGCCCACAGCGCCACCACGTCCCTTGTTGTGAAGCTAAGGACTCACATATAAAGAGCCATCACAGGTCTTGCTGATTAATTAAAAAGATGCAACCCCCCCCCCCATGGGATGCTTCTGTAAGTCCATGAAATGAGGAGGCAGCTACCATAATTTTGTGCAGTTTGCATTATTTGTGGGGGTGAGGGAGACCTGACAGATCCAAAAACTCTAACTGGAATGGATCCCCCCTCAATCTTTTCATGAGCATTTGGAAACATTTTACATGTTCTTATTCTCACTTGAGAATAAAGCAAGCAAAGATTCACATCCCTAGGAAGTGAAGAAAGATGTAGTTATACCTGCACAAGTCACTAAATGCTGTAAAGAATTAGAAGGAAACTGGGACTTGTAATCATACAAAGATGGAGTCTGTTAGGTTTATTGTGTAGTTTGGATTTAAACCACTGAAATGTTCTCATGGGATGGTTGTTCCAAGTTTGCTCTGCCTGGCACCAAGATAAGGAGCAAGGTTTGAGGAGAAGACCAAACACCACATTCCTCTTAATTGGGACAAGATAACCACCTGCAAGATCTCATGTGAAATAGGGACGGTGAACTGTGTTATGCCCTCATGATCCTAACTGGTTCAGAGACATGTAGAAAAATTGTTGTTTTGTGTATGTTAAATGTTGTTGATGGTTGGTGTCGTGCAATGTGAAGAGAGAGGTTTGTCTTCCTGAAAGAGAAGCGGGGGGGGGGGGGAGGAGATTCGCCCAACCTCTAAATGTAGAATGTTGCCCAAATGAAAAATTAGGCCAAGGCTTCAATACTTTGGCCATCTGATGAGAAGAGAAGACTCCCTGGAAAAGACCCTGATGTTGGGAAAGTGTGAGAGCAAGAGGAGAAGGGGACGACAGAGGACGAGATAGATGGACAGTGTCATCAAAGCTACCAACATGAATTTGGCCAAACCCCAGGAGGCAGTGGAAGACAGGAGGGCCTGGCGTGCTCTGGTCCATGGGGTCACAAAGGGTCGGACACAACTTAACAACTAAACAACAACAAAACAACTGCTTGCATATGATTATGCCTTATGCATTTAAGCTATAACTGTATTTTAATGGAACTACTTAATTTTCTCAATAAAATAATTATTATTCAACAAAGGACTTGTCTCTTGAACAGTAGGATTGCATCTAAATCCAGTGGAAAGTGAAAGATCACTAATTGCTACTACTGTATAACTAAGAGGTCCTACCTAGCCTGTCTGTTGTGCTGTCTAAGGAAGCACACAGTTAATGGTTGAGTGCCTTGTTAAGTAGGCAAGAGGCTCTATTTCAGCTCGAGCTTGTCCATAGGGCAAGGACTAGTCACTTCTGAAGACCTACCTCAGGTAAGAAAAGTCGTGGTTGTTTGCACCTATAGTGACTCTTCGCCTGAGATCGTTTTTCTCTCCAGGGAGACGTGATTCTGACACATGCCACTAGGGGGCAAGAGAGTTAGGGTAGGTAATATTAAAGTTTTCTGTTTATTTGACATTCATTTATTTAAAATATTTATATCCTGCCTTTCTCCTTAAAAAAGGACCCAACGCGGGTTACATCACTGAAACACAATGTTAACATTAATAGTGGTGAGTGTACAAATACAAAAGGATCAAACAAATATCATATAAAAAAACATTTGCAGCAACAAAACACATTCAAAACAGTAAGGTACAACAGTCCATTTAAAAACATAAGCAACACCAAAACTCATTCAATGCAATTAGGCACAGCAGTCTATTAAAACCCCACTCAGACAGCCAATCACAGCCAGGGAAAATTTGCCTGGAGAGAAAGGTGTCTGCCTGCTTGCAGAAGGACAGCAACGATGAGGCCAGCCTAGGCTCCTGCGGGGGGGGGGGGATTTCAGAGTCTAGGAGCAACAACAGAGATGGCCTTCTCCCATGTCCCCACCAAATGCACCTGTGAAGCTGGTCGGAGTAAGAGAAAGGCCTCTCCTGATGAGCTTAGCACTCGAGCAGGATCATAAAGGGAAACACAGTCCCTGAGATAGCTTGGGCCCAAGCCTTTATAGGTTAGAACCAGCATCTTGAATTCAACTTTGAAATGCATCAGCAGCCACTGGAGCTGTTCTAACAGGGGGGTTATGTGATCCTTGTGGCCAGCCCCAGTTAGAAATCTGGCTGCTGCATTTTGACATTTCCTGTCATTTTCCATAGGTGGACCTATGTAGAGAATGTTAAAGAGACCTTTGGGTAGTGTGGGTGGCATATAAAATCAATCAATCAATCCATCCATCCATCCATCCAGCCTGGATGTAACTAGGACATGTGTCACCATGACCAGATCAGATTTCTTAAGGAGTGAGTTCAACTGGGACACTAGTTTTAATTATGCAAATGTATTCCTGGCAACAGCTGAAACCTAGGCATCCAGACTCAAGAGACCAATCCAGGAGCACCCTCGAGCTGTGCACCTGTGTTTTCAATGGGAATGCAACCTCATTCAGCACAGGCTGCATCCCTGTTCCTTAATTTGGCTTTTGATTGACCAGGAGCACCTCTGTCTTGTCTGAATTAAGTTTCAGTTTCTTCACCCTCACCCAGTCCATTACTGACACAAAACACCTAACTACAACCGAAATAGCTTCCTCAGTTAGCAAGGAGAGACATAGTTCGGTGTCATCCTCACACTATTGACACTAAACTCCAAAACTCTTGACAATCTCTCCCAATGGTTTCATGTAAATATTAAATAACATAGGTGACAAAACAGAACCTTGAGGGACCCAGCAGGCAAATGGCCGGAGTGTCAAACAGGAGTCCCTCTAGCATCATTTCTGAAGCCACTGTAAAGCATTGCCAGTCCCATTCCAGAGACATGGGCCAGGAGGATACCATAGTCGATGGCATCAAAAGCTCCATTTGTCCAGCTCCCGGTAAAGGTCATCCACCAAGTCAATCAGGACACCATGTCATCCAGAGCAGTCTTTGTTCCATAGGTAAAGGTTCCCCTTGACATTTAGTACAGTCATGTCCAACTATAGGGTGCAGTGCTCATCCCTGTTTCCAATGTTTGTCTGAAGACAGTTTCCATGGTCATGTGGCCAGCACGACTAGACACCTTCCCACCAAGGTGGCACCTATTTATCTACTCACATTTTTACATGCTTTCAAACTGCTAGGTTGGCAGGAGCTGGGACAAGCGACAGGAGCTCATTCCGTCACGTGGATTCGATCTTACAACAGCTGGTCTTCTGACCTTGCAGCACAGAGGCTTCTGCGGTTTAACCCACAGCGCTGCCACGTCTTAGTTCCATAACCAGGCCTAAAGCCGGATTGAAATGGATCTAGATAATCTGTCTCATCCATGAACCCCTGACTCTGAGAAGCCATGACCCACTTCTACACCTTGCCCAAGAATGGAATATTAGGGACACATTGGTAATTATTCAGTATTGTGGGATCTAAGAATGGCTTTTTCAACAATGGTCTTACTATTGCCTCCTTCAGGCATGCTGAGATCCTATCCTGTTGCAAGGAGGAACTAATCACCCCTCCCACCCACCCCACCAGTTCCTTTCTGGCAACTTTTATAAACCAGGAAGAGCAAGAGTCCAGTAGATATGCCTTAGCCTTCACCTCTCCAAGAGTTCCGTCCCTATCATCAGGCTGCAGAAACTGAAACTCATCCATCAATCCAGGGCAAACAGCGGTCAAAGCTACAGTCACAGGACCTGTTGTGTTCTGTCTTTTTGTTGTCTGATGTGGACTGTAATCCATGAAAACACACAATGAAATAAATTAATTAGGTAGTCTTAAGGCTAAAGCAAAAATGCAGTGGCACCTTTATGTTATATAAGTGAATGCACAAACTAGAGAAACCCCTTCACAGATTGCTGCCTTGTCGTGGCGAAGGGGCTCAAGTAATTCAGAGAAGCTCTGGGCTATGCCATGCAGGAACACCCAAGATGGACAGGTCATAGTGGAGAGTTCTGACTAAACGCGATCCACCTGGACTGGGTAGGTGGGGCTCGTCAGCCTTGGAAGGCAGCCCATCTAGGAGAAGGAAAACTCCAATTTCAAACCTCCACTGCCTTGTGGCTATATCCACTGATGGAAAAGGCTTCAGGAGTTAACCTCGAGGCAAAATCCAGAGCCAGAGTCCCGGAGGCAGTTTGTGTCATTCTGGCAACTCCTGTGACATCACTGGAACCAGTTGTATTGGCTCTTGCCTTTCCATTGGACTATTTCAGCAACGTGGAGAGGGGGATTTGCTGGTTGGGTAACAGCCTATGCTCCATATTATTCTACCCAGGCTTCGCGTGCTCGGAGAGGACACTCATACAGAGCACGTTACCATGGTCTTTCGAGACTGAAAGCTGCCTAAGAGAAGGAGAAGGAAGGTGATTCTTGCAATGCCTTCAAAGGTATTAGCAAATCTTTGTCGCATGAAAATAAATGCAAGTTTTTATCTACAAATTCCTGTTTATTATAAGTAAGTGATCAGCTTTGGACACTCTTCATAAAATAAATCCAAATATATTGTTGAAGAAAGAAAAGAAAACCTGTATACATGCACCTGTGGATCTTTATCTTCTGCCTGGTTATCCAGGAACAAGCCTGAAAAACATTACGTCTTTATAATATAACTGTTATACTCTTGTGGCCAAGCTGATGGCGGGTGTTCTGAGAGTTGTAGTCGAAGCTGTCCTCAGAAGTCCATCTTGCTGGTTTAGACTCTCTAGCAAGCATGCACAGGATCACCTTGGTTGGGTTACAGAACATCTGCTTGTCTAGCTTTCATTTGGAGGATTTCTGAAAAATACGTGCAGAATGATAGGAAGGAGAAACAGGATTAAAAGGAACTGTACATATGCTTTATGCATTTGAAGAAGGCAGGCTTCGACAGAAGGCGTTGGATTTGCAAGGCTTTCAGATGTGTGAGATGAGAGAGAAGTTAAAACCATGTTGGGGGAGTCTTCCTTCTGGGCCACAATCTGATCACTCACAATAATAGAAAGGAATTAGCAACAGTGAAGAAAAATATCCCTAAGGGGAGGTTTACCAGCAGTAGCCCTATATCTTGAGCTTGCCTGACACCTACCATCAATCAGTATTCAGTGTATATTGGGGAGGGGGGGGGACATAATCTGCCATGCATTTGCTGACAAGGCCGCAAGGAACATCTGAGTTAAAGGGAGAAACCCAAGAGACTTAATATCGTTTGCAGCTACAGCTATAATGTTGGTGCGTGCGTTCTTTTATTACTTCTGCTCCAACTCAGTCAATGCTACAGGTAATTCAGTTGCATTTCTTTCTCCTGCACCATCCAGTCTGGGTCAGCCCCACTGTTAGAGCGATGTGGCCAACCAAAGTAGCAGATTTTGAATGTTCTGGAAGGAGACTAAATTCTTAGCTGTTTAGTTTGTTATGTTGTGTTTTTAGGGCTTGAAATAAGGAGTAGTACATGACAGATTTTTCTGCCTCCTTTGGCAAAAGAACATGGCTATTTTGGAGTATACTATGTCTATGAACTTGGGCAAATGGAGGTGCAATCTTCTAGTCTGACTCAGGAAGCAAAAGTGTAAGCTCTTTATTAAGTATGTGCAGGAGCCGTGCTAAGCATAGTGGTGGTTCCTGAACTAAGTGTAGGGAGGGCTTACTCCAAATTGGGCATGGAATGCCCATGGTCCAGTCAGAAGCCACCTAAGTAGGATATCAAGCTAGAAGAATCAAAGACTGCTCCTTTCATTTCTCTGTTCTAAGGCAGAATTGTCAATCTTCAAAGTATCTCTCCATAAATCTAATGCTGTCTTTAGGCTTGAATGTGTTGCAGGACAGAAGGCAAACAGCTAAAATTTGGCTGGCAGGACCTAGCTTAGTAAGTGGAATCATTGCCTTAACAGCTTCGATGGAGGAGCGGTGGCCCAGCTCTGAACTTGGAGAAGTTATCATTTTGGACTTCAGCTGCCAGAATTCTCCAGTTCATGTGGATTTTCCAGACTGTACAACTGTAGGGAATATCTTGCCCGTCATTGGGAGAAGTAGCAAAAAGAAAACTTTACCAGGCTGTGGCTCAGCTCCAGGTATTTCTGAATTCTATACAGATTTTTGCAGTCTTCTCCAACCAGGTTTCTGCTTACTTTAGATACAAATGCAGCATTGGTCTCATAATCATGACCATAAGAAGAGATGAGAGAAAGGGCCTATTTTGTCCATTATATCTGGATGGCAAGATAGGTCAGATGGGTCATGCAGGCATACGGTTGTTCCCGTCCAGGTAGCCCCACTAATACAGGAGAGAAATAACTGGGAAATAACCTTAAAGGAGAGAAATAACTGGGAAGTCTTTAAGAAGAGATCCGACAGCAAATCAGATGACAATGACTTTTGGATATTAAAGGTGTCCCTTCACCTTCAAGACTCCCAAAAGCGTCCCCAGGTTGTATGGGGTTCTTAGGGAGCCTCGGAACTATAGGAAAGTCTTTATGCACACTGAGTTGTACAAAAGGATTCTCACCCATATAACCTAAAAAAATTAAGAATATATAATAATTATCATTTGCCACAAATTAGATTTCAAATTATAACGACTCTTTCCAGGGTTTTGAGGTATAATGTACTCAGAAGTGGATCACCATTTCCTTCTGAGAGGCACAGTGAGGAATCGAACTCCCAACGTCTGTTGTAATGTTTCCTGAGTGCCTTAGCCTTGCTGCCCTTTAGATTTGGCAATAGTTTCTTCCCAGGAAGTGTTACAGCAGGAAATGAAGGCTTAGAATGCAGCCTC
Source organism: Pogona vitticeps (assembly GCF_051106095.1). Taxonomy (NCBI): domain Eukaryota; kingdom Metazoa; phylum Chordata; class Lepidosauria; order Squamata; family Agamidae; genus Pogona; species Pogona vitticeps. Next base: position 15,488,239 of record NC_135787.1, on the reverse strand, counting down.
AGAGGCAGATGACTGTGTTGCTTGCCCAAGGCTACCCAGGTTAGCTCATTTCCTGGAAGGCATGGGGACGGGGGGTGGGCGGGGTGGAATAATATTTCAATACCGTATATACTGGTGGCTGGATAGCTCAATAAGTTAGGTTACTGGTTGCAGAGCCAGAGGTTGAGATTTCAATTTCTCGCTGTGCCTCCTGGGAGAAGAGCCAGCCTGTGTAGCCTTGGGCAAGCTGCACAGTCCCAGGGCACCCCCAGAAGAAAGGAATGGTAACCGACTTCTGAGTATTCTCTACCTGGAAAACCCTAAAAAGGGTTACTGTAAGTCAGAATTGTCTTGCTGACACATCATTATTTTTAAGAGATTTACAAGAGAAGAATGGAGGAGGAGGAGGAGGAATCCTGCAATGAAATCAAGAATGCCCCAATTTGTCAAGGATGCTAAGTTAACACACATGCGCCCTGACGTGGCATCTCCAAATCATATTGAAAGCTGAAATGAAGGCTATATTGAAAAAGTCAGGCAAATGGCGAGGAACAAAAATAGACACAGAGACTCAGAAACAGCTTGGGAGAAAAGGAAGGGAGCCAGAGAGAGGAGGAGGAGGACAAGAAGCATAATGACTTACTGCCTGGTAATAAGGCTAACAGCAGTAATAGAAAAACAGAAGAGAGCTACTAGAGGAAAGAAGCTGCATTAAAAAATGAAATAGGCAATTGAATTAGCAAGCATTCCATCACAGAGACAATGAACTGCAGTTGTTAGATACTTGGAATGGAAAATAGGGTTTTGGAAAGTTGTAGGTTTGGGCTATTGCATGCAGACTCCTGTGCCGGCATGAGTATTAATGCGCACACTGTACCTTTTCCACATTCTGTAAAGATAAAACCCTAAGAGGGGCATTGATGGGCAAACCAAGGATTAGAAGAAGCAGAGGGTTCATGCCCAAGCTGGCTGCTCTTGCAAACTAACTGCACTTGCAAACCGAAAATCAACTTTCTATTGATGAATGTTGTGTTTTGATTTATATGAAGGATCTGGGAACTATATGTGGAGTTATAGGCATGAATGGTTGCTAATTCTCTTCTTCAAAGGCATGGCCGGAGAGACAGTGGGGGCACACTTAGCACACCTTCTTGTCCTTTCCCATCTTCTTTTTTTTCTATCTGTTCTATCCCGTCTCCTAATATGGATTGGCTGGATAGCTGGGTGGATTAATTATTTGAGGTTGGGAGTTCGATTTCCCACTATGTCTCCTGTGAGTACAGCCAGCCTCTTTAGCCTTGGGCAAGCTGCACAGTTCCAGAAATGCCCCCAGAAGAAGGGAATAGTAAACCACTTCTGAGTATTCTCTACCTGGAAAAACTCTGAAAAGAGTCACCATAACTCAGAATTAATTTGATGGCAACTGATTATTATTATTTTTCTCTTAATATGTTGATGAACACCAGTGTTGGGCTTGATGGAATGGAACTGTGGGGGTGGGGAAAGTAAGTGGAAAAGTTTATTTAAAAATATAAAAGAAAAATCCACAGTGGGCTGCAGTCAGATTCATTCGTTCATAGATGACAGATATAATGAAATCAATAAAACTTAAGGTAGTCATGATTAACCTAGTCTAACTTATTTCAATGGATCTGATTAAGCATGGATCACATCTTGGAAAGGTTACTTTTATGTTTACTTTTGTAGGCTCCAGAGCATAATTCTTCCACTGTTCAGTTTCACACATCTTCAACACATCATGGTGTTCATTCTTTTTTATTTCCTTAAAAAAAACACAAACAATAAAATAGGCAGACTTGTTGCGTAGTAAAAGTTTAAAAGTTATTGCAATACAACATATGACATTTATCCTTCTTAAAAGTTAGTTCCCTCTGAGTTTTGTCTTGGATGGAAATACGGAGTTCGAGAGCGTGACAAAGGATCCATGCCAAAATATCAGAATGATATTTGGAGATGTAATATTAGAGGAAGGGGGGGGGGAAAGATCCTAGTGAGGGACAGAAAGCTGAATGTCATCACCATATAGGGGGGAATCAGGGGATTTCTGGAGGTCACTTAGGGACAGCGTGTAGAGAGTAGAGCAATATATGTGCCCATAAATACCAGCATACTTTCTTGTACTTACCTGTATGCCAAATGGGTTTGACAAGCTACTCAGCTGGGAGGAATTGCTCTTTGCCTAGGGCAACCGGCTAATTTCGAGTTTGCGGTGTATCATTAACTTGGCACTGCTCCAAGGTCAGCAAGAATGCATATGGGGAGGGGGAGGGCAGGAACCCATGTGAATCCACAACACAGAAGGCTATAACTGGAATATGAATATATGTAAGGGAGGCAAGGGAAGGAGGCTGTAGGAATCAAGTCAAGCAATAAATGGGCGGTTATTAGAGAAGAAATCAATGAGGATTCTTTTAAAAAGAGGTGGGTTGGGTTTTTGTTTTTTGTTTTTTGCTCCCCCTGCCTTCCCCTCCTTCTCCTGTCTACAGCAGGCAAGTCATCAGTTTCTGATCAAGGTAAACTGTAGCATGAAAGAAGTCAATGGCATGTAATTGGTTCTTTTAGTAATATACTGTAGAGTAGCAGTGGTGCTTGACACTTATTATAACCCAACACAACTATTTCTTCTTCTGTAGAGGGAAGGTGTGTGTGTTATGCTTTTTTTTTTTTAAATTTAAGGTGCTATGAATTAAGATATGAAAAATGTATATCCTGTTTTAAATCCCTCCCCCCCATACACATATACAGAAAACTGACAGTGTGCTGAATTATAGATGCCCAGGGGTGATGGCGGGGGGTGGGGGGGTGGCAAAGAAAAAGAACTGGCTGGCTATGCAGTGAAGCAAAACAAAAAAAACCCACAAGATTATTCTTCAATATACAACTGATGGTCAGAGTCGCGATTTATAATTATGGAAGGGGACAATTACACAGTTTAAGACACATTAACTTCCAGAAACATGTGAAATGTCAGGCAATTAATCTTTTTCCACAACACATTCAATGCAAGCTATACTTATTTATAAACAAAATCAGGAGCTGAATGCAAATTGCCGCCTGGGCTGGATTTAGAAGCATTTGTACAAAAAAAGCAACACTATGTTGGGCATTCACAAAGACATAGCAAAAACAAAATGAAAGTTCAGGGTTTGAGGACTGGACCCTATAATGACCTGCTTCTTAGCAGAAAAATAGAAACACCCTGCATTTCTTGCTTTAAAATAATAGAATAGTGACGTTGGAAAAGGCATACAAGGCAATCACGTCCAACCCCCTGCTCAATGCAGGAATACAAATCAGTGGATATCTGCCAGGTGGTTGTCTAAGTTTCTCTTGAATGTATTTGCGAAGGCTTTCACGACCGGGATCTAATGGTTGTTGTGGGTTTTTCAGGCTCTTTGGCCATCCAACACTGTAGGCATTTCTCTTGAGTGCCTACAGTGTTGGAGCACTCGCCACCTCTCGAGGTAATTGGTTCTATCGTCTTACTGATTTAACAGTTAGGAAATTTTTCCTGATATTCAACCAACATCTGGCTTCTTGTAACTCGAATCCATTGCTGGTGTGTCCTTCACTCTGGGATGATCGAGAACAGATCCTGCCCCCTCCTCTGCATGACAGCCTTTCAAATATTTGAAAAGTGTTATCATATCAGCCCTCTGTCTTCTTTTCTCAAGGCTAAACATTCAGTCTTTCCTCATAAGCCTTGGTTTCCAGCCACCTGATCATCCTTGTCGCCCTCCTCTGAACTTTACGTATTCACAATGTAATCCTATAAATTCTTTACCTCAATCCAACTGCTACGTGCAACTACAGTAGATTAGACCCACTGAATTTATTTATTTATTTATTTATTTTTACCCCCGCCTTTCTCCTTGGAAGGACCCAAGGTGGCTTACAACAATTAAAAGACAATACTTAAAAGCTAAAAACAGTGAGTATACGAATCTTTAAAAATAATTAAACAGGTATTATATAAAATGGTCAATCAAATGAATACTAAAAACGCATTGAAAAACAACAGAGCACAACAATGCACTAAAAAAATCCCATGGGATTTATATGTGTTGCTTTTCCATTCAATAATTAATTTAGTAGGTCTACTATTATTTAAACTAGCTGCGGAATTTACCTCATTAAATAAGACCCATTCAGTCCAACTGGCTTTAAACTGAGGTATCAAGTATGCTACCCAGTGTTGTGTAGTGGATTAATGGCAGAATATGATTTAGAATGCCTGGGTTTGAATGCCTGTTCAGCCATGGAAACTCATTGCGGGATGTGGAACTGCTAAAATCACTCTTTAAATATCAGACGTACCCTGAAAGCCATAGGGTTGGTATATATTGCTTCCAACTTGATGGTAATAATAGCACAACAAAGTAGCTCATGGTCTTCATAAAGGTAGGATACAGCCCACTCCCTCAAATCTGGTTTTTAAAAAAGTCTTAAGAAGCCATTTTGTGAAGCTTGAGAAAATATTGTATAGGAGGGATCCCCTCCACCCCCAACTTTTCATACAGTGCTATATAAAGAGATCTTTATATGGCAATGATGAAACCTTGGGGAAGATAAAACTTGTGCAAAAATATTGGCTATTGTTTAAGTGAGAGGTGTCTTCAGATGAACAGTCACTTCTGAGCGTGTGTTTCATCTCCTCTGCAAAGACAAGGCAAAACTGCTGTTTCTTTCACACTATGAGTTCAGGAACAAAAGGGGGAGGAAGGATAAGAAATTGGGATTTGAAGCCCGTTAGGATTTTGACTGACATAGGTTGCCATTCTTATCTGACCTGAAAGCAGAGTGTCAGGAGATGTTCTTTGGAAGAAAATGTTGTGATTTTAACATGTGAAGACTAACTGACCCAAGGGTCTCTGTTTTGCATTTCCAACCTATACTGAGGCATTTTCTCTTCTAAAGGGAATGTCATAAACACAAGAATTATTTTGTTGAAATAATATCATCCCTTTTGAGTCCTTGGCATGATTGTGAGCCTTACAAAAGCACAAAAAAGAATTGGTGGCAGAGTGGATCTCAGTCCCTTAAAATTTCTTCTCTCACACAGTTCCTGGGAATGGAGGAAATTAATTATTGATTTATTTTCATTTGTATGCCACCTTTATATTAAAGGACACAAGGCATCTATCTCACAAGTATTAAAAAACAAAGCAACTAGCCAAAGAGGGATCTAATGGGTCTTTCAAGGTAAAGAAATGGTTTAAGGAATGGTTTTATCTCTGCCAAGAAGTTTCCATGGCCAACCAGGGATTTCAACCCAGATCCCTTGAATCCTGGTCTGTAACTAACACTTGGAGAACAGATTTTAAAATCTTCCTCCCAGCCTCTGTGGCCATGATCAGCACCCCACCCGAACCGCACATTGGCTATACTACAAAACAAAAGCCTCCAGTCATGTCATCATGCATGAAGTGTTACCTGTCATTTGGCCCTCAATGCCAGGTAGACGTGGAGATTGTATAGTGGTCCCAAGATAACTTTGGAAGTCAAGCCCACCTGGAAAGGGAGAAGCAGCCCAAAAGCCAAGACTACCTTCTGAAAGAGTTAATACATAGCTTGTTCCTTTGTTACCCTTCAGAAGAATCAAGAGACTGAGAAGGCTTTGCAGAAAGTCATTTGCCCAAATGAGAAAGACCTTTGCTCCTGGTGGCTCCTATTTAAGTGAAGGCGATCATCATCATCATCATCATCATCATCATCTTAGAACTGCAGAGCTGGAAAGGACGCCTCCCTGTGAATATTTAGGAAGCAATTAAAGACATTGCCTTTCAGGGGGGCTTTCCACACCGACCCCAGCTGATCATCTTTCCTCCATTTTTTCTTTCCCCATGACTTATTCCCTCCCCTCTTTTCCGCCATCCACTCTGGGGATTAGTTAATACCATCTGTTTTTTAGCATTATTGCTGCTAGTTTTAATGTCGTTATTTTTATTTTTGTTTTCTAATATACGTGTTGTAACCTGCCCATAGTAGTGCTGTGACGAGAGCAGGATGCTTTATTTATAAATAAATAAAGATCATCAAGGCCAACCCTCTGTCAAGTAGGCACAGCGGGGAATTGATTTCCCAAGCTTTGGCTCCACAGCCAGATACCTAAACTACTGAACTATCCAGTAGTTTATGTAATTAATTTTCTTTAAAGGTACCAAAATCTGCCTGCTGAGAATCACTAGAATCACCATAGGGTGGGCATTACACACCAACAAAAACTGTGTTGAAAACTGAAGTCAGTAACTTGCATCAAACACTAAATTCGATGTACAGATGCAAAATTAGAAATAATGTTTGCAATTTAAACAGAGTTTCAATGGTTCTCACTTTAGTGGGAGAATTTGTGACCTTGTGATATCCCTGGGGGGCAGGGGGGAAAACAAGCAAAAAGTGGAAAAAGAGACATTTTCATAACCAAGTATCTCTTGTTGTTGTCTAGTTGTTTAGTCATGTCCGACTCTTCGTGACCCCGTGGACCAGAGCACACCAGGCTCTCCTATCTTCCACTGCCTCACAAAGTTGTGTCAACCTTTTCAAGGGTAAAGTCCAGGTGGATAAATTATGGATTCATACTGATGAGAAAATAATAAAGAAAATGTATACATGGTTGTTCTGGGTTTTTCGGGCTCTTTGGCCATGTTCTGAAAGTTGTTCTTCCTGACGTTTCGCCAGTCTCTGTGGCTGGCATCTTCAGAGGACAGCAACCTGTGCTCTGGTGCCCGAAAAACCCAGAACAACCATTAGATCCTGGCCGTGAAAGCCTTCGCGAAAATGTATGCATATTTTTTGGAATATGAGCTGGAGGATGAGAGGGTAAAGGAGATGATGATAAAACGGGCAAGTAACCTCGGTTATAATATTGATATTGATCACTGGACAATGATGTGGAAAGATTGTTATAAAATGATTAAGCTGGTAAACTTAAGAGAAAATATCCTCAAAATGTTTTACAGATGGCACCATACCCCTGCAAAAGTGGCAAAAATGTCAGAGGGTAGGAGGAATATTTGTTGGAAATGTAAAAAAAAAAAAGTAGGAACATATTATCATATGTGGTGGACATGTGAAAAAGCCAGGGGTTATTGGTTACAGCTGTGGGAAATAATAAAAGGGATCACGCAAAAGAAAGTAAATTTCAAACCTGAGATAGCACTACTAAATATTATGCCAGAAATTACTGACAAGAAAATCAAATATTGTTTGATGTACATATTTATAGCGGCTAGGTTACTCTGGGCCCAAAAATGGAAAAGTGAAGACATACCTACAATGGAGGAGTTCCTGAAGAAGCTGTTGGACATTACAGAACTAGATACACTCTCAGAAGCACTACGAGAACAACCAAGGGACTATGTAAAACAAAGTTGGAACCTATTATATGTTTGGGCCCAGGGACAGACCAAAGGATAGGGCAAATTGATTGATGTGTTTTTTTCCTTCAATGCTGTCTGGAAACTTGGGAAATTTGGGACTCAATGAGGTCTGAATCTCTGTCCTCAAGGGGGAGGGGAGATTTTTTCTCTCTCTTTTTTCTCTCATTTTTTTCTCTTTCTTCTACTTTATCTTATATTGCACATCTGTTTGTAGCTGATAGATTTATATGTTCAACTTAAATAAAAATGATATTTAAAAAAATCATTTTGGTTGCTTCGATGACACTGTCCAACCATCTCGTCCTCTGTCGTCCCCTTCTCCTCTTGCCTTCACATTTTCCCAACATCAGGGTCTTTTCCAGGGAGTCTTCTCTTCTCATGAGATGGCCGAAGTATTGGAGCCTCAGCTTCAGGATCTGTCCTTCCAGTGAGCACTCAGGGTTGATTTCCTTCAGAATGGATAGGTTTGTTCTCCTTGCAGCCCAGGGGACTCTCAAGAACCTCCTCCAGCACCACAATTCAAAAGCATCAATTCTTCGGCAGTCAGCCTTCTTTATGATCCAACTCTCACTACTTCCATACATCACTACAGGAAAAACCATAGCTTTGACTATGTGGACTTTTGTTGGCAAGGTGATGTCTCTGCTTTATAAGATACAGTACTATCAAGGTTTGTTATCACTTTCCTCCCAAGAAGCAGGCGTCTTTTAATTTCATGGATTCTGTCACCATCTGCAGTGATCATGGAGTTCAAGAAAGTAAAAGCACCCAACTGGAAGGTGGGATCAGGGAACCATGGTGGAGAAGCTGAGATTGACAGAGTTTTCTGTTACTCCATCTAGAAGATGAAATCCTTACTTCTCTTGTCCATGTCTACAAAGATGAAGAATTGCAAAATTATTCTCCTTAACTCATGAGAAGGCAAGGTCTTCTGCTGTGCTCTTGACAAGAGAAGAAAACAAGAAAAAGAACGATCCAGCGTGCACGTTTAGTAAAATGGTGCACATTTCATGCTAGTGTAAATAGCACAAATTGTGCAAAATCACAGTGGCTGCTGCTTTGTTGCACAAACATTTAAAATTCAAAAGCTTCAGAGGGTTTATTTTTGTCTTTTTTTAAAAAACACCCTGCCATTAATTCTGTGCTCCATGTGAGGGTGTGGATGTGTGTGTGCTTTGTGTCTCAAAGGGAAAGGACACCTGTGCAGAGTCCGTTTGTACTTATGGAGTGCAAATTGAGGGAGGCCTCGATGAGAAAAAAGCAGCACTCCCCATCTTTCTCTCATCTGCAGTCAAGGAATCTCACAGGGCTCGAAAATCCCTCCTCAAGGTGTCTTGCCTAGTCAAGCGAGTGTAAATCGGTGAGAACAAAGGATTTAGTGAGTGCTTTTTACAGGAACCTCCTGAAGTCAGCCTTTGAACCCTCTGCATCCAAGGAAACTCTCAGCAGAGTGAAGTGAGCATGCCAGAAATAGTATGTAAGACGATTGCTTCTTGCATGAGACCCAGACCCCCCAGAAATTTGGCAGGAGATTCTCGAGGCACTACCCTCATTTTGCAAAGAGCAAGTCATGCTAGAAATAGCATCATTGTATGAAGCTGCCTCATACAGGGTCAGACCAACGATCTACCCATCCTCAGACTTTGTTCTGATTAGACGGAGGTTTCCTGCAGCTCAAATCTATCCTTCTCTTCTTACTTGTCATCAATCAGCTGGAGGGTGACTGTGTCTAACCTTGCAGAAAAGAATTGTCTAATTGAAGGGTTGTACAGTCCATGTATAATGTAAAGATTTAAGAAATCTAAGAAACGAGACCAAAAGAGGCCGTAAAGTTGTCTACCCACAGTTGGTGCCCACTGCCCAGTTAAAGGGCTGGAAAGACACACAGTGTGTCAATGCGTTCACCTTGTACTACGTTGCATTCCTGTTTGACATTGTGTAATTATTTCCAAATGTGTAGCTATGCCTGTAAATAGGAAAATTAATGCTGACATGTGCCATATTTTCATCATGTGTGAATGATTATTTACGCATGGCAATTCCAGGATTGGACCTTGAACTTTTGTACAGACCTGACCTCCCATCTCTGAGTCCTCTACCAAACCTTCACTGTTGCTGAGTACAGCTACCTGGGGAAAAAAGTGAAACCCTCAGAAGCTAAGAACTTGTGTTTCTTTGTATGGAAAGCTTGTTATCTCTCCCGGTTCCCTCACCCTTATCAAATCCTCTTTCCTAAAGCATTCAAAAACAGCCATAGCTGGATTATTTTTTATGTATCCACCCACAACGCTTCTTTCATGCAAGCTATTCGTTTTTGTGTAGGTCTTTCAGAGCTGGGGGAAAATAAAACAAAACATTGCCCAAGCTAGATTCTAGTACTTTTCCTCCTGACAGGTAATGTATTTATTGATCTCTACAGGAATCCTGATGGGAAGCAAATGAAAAATGCAAATAGAGCCACCCCAAAGCGTAATAGTCGAAGGCATTTCTGGGGAGGAGAGGCCGTTGGGTCATCAGTATTTGGTGTTACCTTTTCTCGCTTGCTGTCGCTATGCAGCAGGGGGCTTGTAGCTATAATTGTCTCATGAATTATCTTTGGCTTTAATAACTTTTAAGCAGCTTTTCTATAAATTCCTCATTCTGCCCGTGGACAAGCTATTCTACCTCTTGGCATTGCCGTCTAGGTTTTGATTTTTATTTGTGGAATATTCTCCTATCTGTAGCATGTCATTCTGAGGGAGCAGGAGAGGGATAATTGTGTCTTTTGAAATAGATTTTCATTCTTCACACTCAACTGATTTCATGGATAAGCAGAATGGGAAGAACGCACATATTCATCCTTCAAGATGGTTGTGTATGTCTTCTCCATGGAAGAACCCATGACCACAGAGGTCACGATAAGTAGTCGATAAGGTGCCATGGAGTTGATATGAATTCTATAGACTTCATAATTAGGTTGGGGAAGGGTCGGTAGATCCCAGCACATGCAGAAGCCAACTTTGTACAAACTAGTTGTGTTTAAGATGATTACAGTTTTGTTTAAGATGATGACAGAAATGGAGGATGTAATTATGCAGCTGATGTCTTTTTGTGCCCTGCCACATGGACAGCCATATGCAAACTCTGAGGTCCAGCATTGCCATCATAAAGAAGGACTGGTAAACCACTTCTGAATATTGTGTATCTTGTTTATTTATTGCATTTCTATGTCACCTTTCTCCTGACTGTGGGACTAAAGAATCCAATTCCCATTTATGGTGATTCTCTTGGCTTTTTTGAAGTCTTGACCCAAGGAGGAGTTTGAGGCCTTCAACATGGTCTTGAGGTTATGTGTGGGGCATCCATCTCTTGAATACAAGCAGAGACCATATGAGTTTCCATAACTGGCTGACTGTAATGTAAAAGATGGCAATAAGAATTTTTTGAAATACTCCCACATGGAAGTTGGTCGTCTATATTTACCCAACAGTCATGTATTGTTGCACAGAAAAAGCCTTCATCTGCAAATGATTACTGGAGTACTAGTTAATTGCCTGTGCCTTTTCTGCTTAAGAGGACACATTAGAGCTGAACAAGAAATGAGAATAGCAATGCAACTAGGCATTGTTCTTGCATATGTCAGATCTCTGAGTGTAATATGCATGAGCCTTAAAAAGGGAGAAAAAACAACAGAGAGGCCAATGTTCTGGTGCACTTTGATCATAAATGCAGCCTCAACAAGCTGGGCTAAATTACACTTATCTTGCCTGGGATATATTTGTTTCCGAAGCATTTGCAGGCATTTTGGCATCTGCAACAACAACTGGGTTGTGGCTATGGCATGAGAGGAGCTGTTGACCTCGACAACCTCAGCTAATTGGCCATTCTCAGCAGTGCTTCAGATTTGGATAAAACGTCAGCCAAAGCATCCTCACTAGAACAGAGTGGGGGAGAGGGGAGGGGAGAGACATTTAAACACCAGACAGCTCCGAACATCTAAACACAACTCCGACGGACAGCCCTTGAGGATGAAAAGGAAAGCAACATCTGATGGGGAGCATGGAGGTTGCATGATGGGCTTGTCTACGGAAAGTGCTTACATCCCGTGTGTTTGGAAAGAGATGCACATGGCAGGCACATCTAAGCTAATCTGTCTGAAGTGATCAAAGTGCGCAGGCACTTAGAGAAGGAGTTGAGTGGGAGGGAGCAATATAGAGACAAAACCTATAGCATACAGTGGAAAATCAAAAGAAGACAAACCATTGCAATACAATATGACCTTATTATAGTTTGGGTTTTTTCTTTCATACTGGTAGTAGTGGTAAGATAATATATGTGATAATATATGCTGCTTCCTGGATCATAAAAGTTATTTCCCCCACCCTGCAAAAGCTAATATCAATAACCATTCCATATCACTGTCAACACCACAAATGGTCTATAACCTCCATCTGGAATGCTATGTATTTGTCTAAGGGTGTAGTCATACAAGGAAGCTGGATCTCATTGGTTTCATGCTGGAAAGGGTCCCTTCTCTGGGTGAATCTCCCTTCCATGCATATGTGATCCAATCCCTATTGTTTCAGCTGAGCTAAAAAAAAAGAGGACTAGTCTTATCATTATACCAAAAAGGTCCAGAATGGGCATGAAGGAGGATTGGTCTGGTTTGCAATTTCCTCCATGTCTTCTGATTGCCAGAAAATAGCCCAAACTGGACTGTGCCACAAGTGGTCCAAAACACAAGCTATATCACAGTCTGATCAGCCTAACACACTCATCAAAATCCCATTAGGTAGTGTGTGAAGTGTGATATTGGATAGGGGACTGGACGTAGTCTATTCTCTTTTCTGTTTTGAAATTTGCTGGGTTGTCTTATGCCTTTTAGCATTTCTCAGCTCCCACCCTATCTTGGTGTAAAGTTCAAAAACACCATTCTGGGTTATAAACAGAATCCTATAAAGCAAGTTTCCAGCATGCTGATACATACTAAATTTATTTACTTACGTTACACTTCTATCCTGCCTTACCTCCATGGAGATACGTTGCTCCCTTCCTTCCCACTTTATCTCCATAAGAATCTTGGAAGGTGGCAAGTTGACTCAAGGTCCCCTAGTATGTTACATGGCTCAGCAGAAATATCAAGGTAGTCATTGTGCTAGTGTTTAATAGCAAAAACAACAGGGAATCTTGGGGGGCCTTAAAGAACAGGAAGTTATATTTTTCATAAACATCTGTGGGCTGTAGCTCTCTTCTTCAGATGTGGTTGAAGTGGACTATAGCCAAGAAAGCTCCTGCTTTAAAAAACAAAAAATCCACACCTTGTTAGTCATCTTTATGGCACCAGAAGATTCATTCTTGCTGTAGCTCAATGTGGACAACATATTGGCTCTATCAATCTCTGATGGGTAACTGTTGAGTCTCGCATAAGAAATGGCTAATAAAAAAAAGAGTCTGTTTCCTTCCAAGGCCATCAGACAGCTCATACTGTGAGGCAGTATTCCATTAAGGAAATTTCCTTCAAAGTAACCGAAATATCTTTTTCTTACAGTTTCTTGGCATCTTTACATCTCTACACTCACTAAATCCTTTGTTTTGGGTTGGAACATCAGAAAACAAATTAGCTCCATCACCAATGTGACACTTCATAAGATATTTAAAGATGGCTACCAATTAAACTCTCAATTTTCTCTTTTCTGAGGCCTTCATCAGATATTTAAAGATGGCTACAAAGTTTCCTCAGAATTTTCTCTTTTCTAAGCTAAACACACTAAATTCCTTCAGCTTTTCCTCACAGAAATTCACTTCCAGCCCCCATAAATTTGCTGCTAGGTCAGTGTCACCTATTTTGTACCCAAATACATTTTTCAAACCTCAGTGCAGAACTTTACACTTATCTCTGTTGAAATTCATTTTGTTGGTGTTGGCTTGTACTCCATTCTATCAAGATAATCTTGAGTCCTGTTGTTTGTCTCTTAAGTCGCTATTAAGTGCACTGCTAGGTTTTCCATCTGCAGATCTCAGCAGCTTCCTCTCTATTCCTTTCTCCATGTCAGTGGTAAGGATGTTGAAGAACATGGGCCCAGAACACATCTCCAAGATATCCCTCCTGTTCCTCTTGTCACTCCACTTCAGACTGACAAAGAACCACTGAAGGTTTTATAGCTACAACCTGTATGCTCTAAATACCATCAAAATCCTGAGATGCTCTGAAGACAGAGAGACAAAGATATTGGGGTGTCTTATTTAGAACAACAATTTTTACCCTTCCTCCAAAGTCATGGTACAAAGTACCCAATCCAGAGATTTGATTGATTGATTGATTGACTGACTAACTAATTGATTGAACATAGATACTACTCTGATGGTTTACATGGTTAAGTAAAACATATAAACTAAAATAATAAAATAATGAGTAGATAATACCACAAACAAACAAAAACAGGAAGGCAACCATGGATAGTACCCTCTTTTGTTACATGAAACAAGAAAGTCCTGCCTAACCCTGGCAGCAAAAAAAAAAATTCAGTCTTAACAAAATTCCTGATTAACAGTTTACTAACCTCCCACAACATCCCAAATTTGCTCTCTGAGATTGCTCCCTCTGCCTAATAGTAGGCCAGCCCCAGGTCTGAATCATAAAGGGGTACATAAATGCCAAATATAGCTGCCCTCAGACCAGATAGCTGATAAGAATATAAAGGAATTGCACACTGAGAGGTTGAGCCATCAGAGCATCTCTGTTACAGAGAAAACAAAAAGTAATCTTCCCCAAAGCTGGTCTCAAGAAAACCTTCATGGCCTATAGATTTATCTCTCATTTGCATTCAATCAGCCGTGCAGTGGCCATCTAATCAGCTAAATGCAGGGCAGCAAGGGCATTTTCCAGCCTAATCAGCAGATGCTGTCAGCAATGGCAATAGGGACCATGGTGTGCCTGTTTTTACTCAAGCGTAGTAGTTTCTGGTCAGGCTGCAGCCATGTAAAATAGCTGAGCTTGTAGCCCTGACCAACTGAAAGCTTCTTAAATGGGAGCCATAAGCCCAGCAGGAAAACATAAGAAACTGGCATATTAAGGGTCAAAGTATTTGTCCAGCTGGCTTATTATTTTCTACTTTGACCAGTTTCAATTTCGTTGCATTTCTCCTAGTCCCACTTGCATTTTATTCCCACTTATTTCCAATCAGGTTGTGAAATTCTTTTTGTACTGAAAGACGGTGCATTTTAATGCATTTTTTTCCTAATACGCACATTTATTTGTCCATGCTACCTAAATTTTACAACTTCCACTGACTAGACTGCTATTGTTCAATCAACTGAATTTAGCTGAGTTGTATCTGATTTCTGAGATGGATTTCTATCATAGCCTGCATATATATCCATCAAAACAGACAACTTTGATCTGTGATCATAAAAACTAATCTAACAATGGCATATTTGAATTGCTATATTTGAATTGTTATATTTGAATATAACAGAATTGCTTCACTGATGCAAGCTGTGTCCAGTGCACTAGGTCCTAACATTTTCTTGGACTCCAGTACAAAACAAAGAAGAAGAACCTAGAATAAGTATTTGAATATGAACAAGTGGAACTATTTGGACTGGTAGCCTTTGAATTCTATAGGGGAAAGTAATCGATCAGATTTCATAGTGGACTAAACTTGTTCCTCACATTGTGACAATGGAAAGACAAGACATCATTGGCCCACTGATCCCAGTGTTGGGTGATTTGGTCTCTAACTACATGAATCCAGTGCAGAAAGATAAAAGCTATATACCACCCACCAGCCCCTATAATATGCAGGTCCTCCTTACCCACACATTCCAGCCATCATCCTGAGAGATATTATACTGTGTTTCTAAAATAGCTAATGTTGCTTTCAGAAACCTGAACTGGTGCTTTGTTGGGCTTCCTTGGAATCATAACCCAAATGAATCTACAACCCTAAAGTACACAGAATTCTCTTTTTCCACACTGGCTGTTGCACCAAGCATGGCAACAAAGCAGTATTTTCCTGGGTTTGATGGGAACAGCCATTTGAAAACACGATTCCCATGAGGATACGTTCAGAGGTCATCTCAACCGTTGTCCCCCAATGGTCAGTCTCCTTGTTGCTCAAAATTGTTTGGTACTCACACATCTCTGCTCATTTGTTAGTTGTATCTTTGTTATTTTTTCTGTTTTAGGCAGTTTTATTAATGCTCTGGCTCCCTCTGTTTTTTATGTGGTTAGGTTATTCATGGTTTTATCATTCTAGCTATTTGATTCTGTATTTTAGGTGAACTGACCAGAGTAGTGTTGTGGCATTAATAGGTGTGGTATACAAAAAGGAATGAATGAATGAATGAATGAATGAATGAATGAATGAATGAATGAATGAATGAATGAATGAATGAATGAATGAATGAATGAACCTTTAACTTGGACATCTTCCTTCCTTCCTTCCTTCCTTCCTTTTTTGCTTCTTTCTTGGGAACTTTAAAGGATTGTTTAACATATGTCATATTTCATTAAATCCAATTTCCTTCTTGCTTTTCTTTCTCGCTGAAAGTCCTTTGTTGGAAGAAAACAAAGAATCATTGAATCATTTTCATCCATAGATCCACTCAGGGAGCAGGGCAGCTGTTACTTCTTTTATTGTGATTAAATAGACTATAGCTAATAAAGTAAACTAATCAAAGACAGGCAGGCAGGCAGACAGGCAGAAAGATACTTTTAAAAATGTTCCACCTATTGGTGATTGCCCTTTAGTAAGAGAGCATTTTTTTTCAATGAGGGATCCTTAACATGATCTGTTTTGTTTAGGATGCATCAGAATGGTTTGTCAGTGTCCTGTCCCTAATATATGGTGTGACAGGCTTGGATGTAAGTGGTCCTTTGCTGTTCATCAACATGATGAATTGCATGTAGATATTTTGCACAGTGCTCTTATTTAGTAACCTTGAAGTCATGCATTGCATTCATCACTTGGCTGAATGGTAGCTAGGCCTCTCTGTTCCAGATTGTCTTTAGAAATTTTCAGGATTTCAGCTAGTACTTGCGTTTTCTTCTTTATGGGAGGCCAATCTGTCTCATACTTTTATTGTTCTTCTTTTTCAGTGTATTTCTATCCCAGTTACTAGTTCAGGATTTCACAAATATTTGTTGCATTAAATACGAAGGAAACAAACATGACACATCTAAACATGTACTGAATTGATTTGCCAAGTCAAGTAAAAATAATTTTGGTATGGTTAATGAAATCATATGGCTTAACATTTATTTCTTCTTCTTTCCCATCTCCTTCTCCTCCTTTTTTTGGTAAACATTTATTTGCATCTTGCATCACAAAATTGAGAAAAGTTGGAATATTGATGTATCATCATTTTAGCTGGTGTATAGGTTAGGACATTTTGGTAATTTTTTGTTAATACATAGACCAAATGAATTTCTTCGCATCGCTAAGAACTTCTGCCAGTCAGCATCAACAGTATTGAGCCAGATGCATCACTGGTCTGACTGCCTGATTTGGTTCTCAGGCAGTTTTCTATGACCTTGCCTAGCTATACAGCTTTTGTCAGTTTCACATGATCAGTTTCAGTAGACAGAATCCAGAAAAGAAGCCCATAGCCACAGGTTCTGACCTGATATGCAATCGGCACAATATTTGAACTGGCGTAAAATGGATTTGCCATACTTCACGTGCTAATCATGAAGATAGAAAAGTGTCTTTAGAAGGGACCTAATAAAAATAATTTTCAACAGAATGAATATAATTATAGGATTTCCCCCATAAATGTATAAACTAAATCCAATTGTTAGTCCCAGCTAGTGTGTGAGTGTGATGTGTCTTCAAGTTGCATCCAACTTATAGCAACCTAATAAGTAAGCTGGCAGGATAGCTTAGTGGTTTAGATATATGGCTGTGGAGCCAGAGTTTGGGAATTCTATTCCTCATGGTGCCTCCTGCAAGTAGAGCCAACCTGTGTGGCCTCGGGCAAGCTGCACAGTTCCAGGACACCTTCAGAAGATGGAAAGGTAAACCATCTCTGTGCATTCTCTACCTGGAAAACCCTGAAAAGTGTCACCATAAATCAGAATTGACTTGACAGCCCATGGTTATAATTCATAGGTAAGTGAGACATTTAAGAAGCAATTTTACCACTGTCACATCACTGCCACATCACTGAGTTTCCATGGTGAAGCGGGGGCTTGAACCCAGGTCTCCTGAGTCCTAGTCTGTCACTTTATCCTTTATATCACGTTGAATTCATCCAGCTAGAGCAGACCCATTGAATCAATGGTACTCTGATAAGTCTGTATTTAAGTCCCACTCATGCAATAGGCCTCCCCTAGTTTAGACTAGAAATTAGATTTAGCCTGTAGAGGTAAGGTAACCCTGAGGTCATTCATATGCATGCAGCTTTCGCACTGTTGCTTCTCCATATTCCCCTACCTTATTCTTTGATGTCATTAAGTCTCCAAATTCTGTCCATCTGCACTGTTTACTCCTAACGGGTTTCCTGATGCGTGCACCCAGAGCGGAACAGATATACTTGAGCAGCAGTTAAAGCATTGCATTTTACACACATCCCCGTCATGTGTATTAATCTCCATGTTGGAGGAAGTAACCAAGTGAGGCGGCCCTTCATTTCCTATTACTGGCGATCTTCCAGAGCCTCCCATCCCTTTCAAAGACGCCACTTCCTAATGAATACGTTCCACATTCAAAATGATGAATGGTTTCAATTAAAAACAATCTTTGAAAAAAATGTTGCCGTTGTATAGTAAACGAACGTACAGTGTTATTCATTTATTCTCGCAGGCCATTGGAGCTAACGTGTCAGTTTTGTAAATTAAATGTTTGTCTGAATCAGGGGAGGGTGGGTGAGAGAGGATGAGAAAATAATACTTTAAACCTGAACGCCCTAAAGCCTAAGGAAAGCATGCGCCGTTCTCTTTTTGCTGACAATTCAGTGGAACTCTGGAGCTCAGAGTGGCGAAGGAGAATGAAAGGCTGTCTCGTTCCATGGGCCGGAGAGAAAATTGCGTAGATATTTATAGAAGAAAAAGACCTACCTGAGCTTAAGGCTTTATAATTGTTCGAGGTGTCATTTCTAAAAGACGGCAAGGCCTGTAAATGCCTCCATGTCAAGAGAGCTGCGTGGTGCCAGGAACTGCAAAAGGAAAGCCCCACTGTTCCTCTCTCCCCTGCAAAGTTGTGAAGCCTCAGAAAGGAAGGTAGCGGTTGCAGGCAGGAGTTTTTAATTGGAAATTTCTCCGCTTTCTTCCCCCCGTCACAGGTTATTTTCTTTCTGGGGACCTGCTGCTCGTAGGAACCACACATGCTTACAATCAGCCCAGCAAATGGAGAGCTTAATGCACAGGCTGCCAAGATTATGGCATTTTGCCCCCCATGAGTGTCACAGCTATCCAGGGTCATCATGCACAATCCTTTTCTTTGTGTGTGTGTGTGTGTGTGTGTGTATCCTAAATTAAGCTAACTGAGTCCTTACTCAGGATTTAAATCCTTGTCTTGAGGACAAATGGAACATAACAAAAGACAATTTAATGTAGCATGGATGATAGGCTATATTTCTCACTACGGAGGTAAAAAATACTTATGAATTTCTCTGTTTTCATTGATTTACACTTTCTGAACTCAACAAGATTCCTTGCTTTCAGGGTATTCTCACCTCACTCTGTTAAGGGTAAAGATTAGACATGGGCACGAACTGCCAAAGTGGCAGTTCGTATTAGTTCGTTACTCTGCTGAACTGATGCTCAGTGCTTCCCAGCCCTGTCTCCTTCAGTGGGCCCCCACTCAGAGGCAGCTCCCCAGCTTTCCCGACCTGCCTCCTCTGAGCGCTGCCTTTGAGTGGGCGAACACTTGCTCAGCCGAGAAACGAAGTGGCAGGAACTGCCAGTTTGGTGATTCGTGCCCACCTCTACTCATACAATTCTTTCTTCTTGCCGTTTAGCTGATCTGGAGGAAACACATTGACAAGGAGTTTCAAGCCCTGCAACATCCTTCACTCGAAGTGAGACAACAACAAGGTCTTATATATATATATATAAGACATGCAAAACATGCATACACCACAAGCACAGATTAATTGTCCAATTGTTTAGAAAAGGATACAAACAACCCTTTCACTGCTTCTACTCTTTAAAAATTATAGCAACAAAGTAGCAGGAATTGACATTCTGACCTATTTACATTCTTTCTGTTAAATTGTTATTTGCACAACAATTTTACTCGCTTCATACAAAACTATTCTCTTATGGTGTTGTTTAATTGTGTCCGACTCTTTGTGACCCCATGGACCAGAGCACGCCAGGCCCTCTTGTCTTCCACTGCCTCCTGGAGTTGGGTCAAATTCATGTTGGTAGCTTCGATGACACTGTCCAGTCATTTCATCCTCTGTCGTCCCCTTCTCCTCTTTCTTTCACACTTTTCTAACATCAGGGTCTTTTCCAGGACTGCAAAATATTTTACGCTTTTGAGGAGCAGGAAAAATAATTTTCTGGATTTATGTCTCATATTCTTTACATGTCTCAAAGCTATGCCACAAAGCTATGCCACAGTTTATCAATCCAGCATAGTACTAGTAATGTGCTTTTGTGCCACTTGGAGAGGAAAGCTGTTGCGAAGTTTTGAATATCTGGTAAAATTCCTTTTTTGCTATGCAGTAGAAGTACAGAGATCCACAGAAGAGAATAGTTGCAATTACCCAGTGTCAACCCCTTTTTCATTAAAACCTCAATAACTTAACTCTGAGGCATTTGTAGGAAAAGATAATTCATTTCTTTATTTACAGCAGCTTGAAAGTACAGACTTGTGCATGCTGCTTTCTTTGCTGTACATATACTTAGCAACCAACTGAACAGATTGCCAGCAAACAAACAGCTGCCACTAAAACAGGGAAGAGAGGGAAGGAACATTCAGCAGAGAGGCAGGGCTCTCTTTGAATTCAAAGGCTGGAAGGAATGACTGATTACAGCTGGATAAATAGGCAACCCCCCCCCCAGCAAAGAGTAGTCCATCCCAGTCACACAAACCACAGAGAGCATGAAAGATTGCAAATAAAACTCCAACAAAGTCAGCCAATGGTGTTGCAATAATGGAAAGATGCTTTCCACCACACCATGGTGCATACTACATACTAAAGCACATTCCACTACAGCAGACAGAAGCTGGGCACAGGTTCTTGAGATATACCTTTGGCATGCCAAGAAAATGACAGCTCAGGCAATAGAGCAAAGGAAAAGGTGGGGTAAACGTGGGAGAGAATGGCAGCAATTTTGTATTCAGGTCAGTGTCTCATCCCCTTTCCCTTGTTGACATTTGTGGGGATTTCTCTTTCTGGTGCCCTCACATGTTGCAGTGGAGTGGAAGTTGGTATCAGGTGTTTGTGTCTGACGTCCTAAGGCAGGTACCCTCTAGAATTCTATGAGAAGAAGTGTTAACAACATGCCCTAATTTCTGCAGATTGTCTCCATTTTGAGCAACACTCTCTGCGAATCCATCATGCTTTCTCATCGGAGTGCCCTCTTGCGAACTTTAACCACAAGGCTGGTTAAATGTAGCTTGATATCAAGTGCTATATTGCTGGGTGAGATGTGTGATTGACTGACCATCAAATTACTCTACATCCTAAATTGTTGCTTTGATGTGAACAGAGCAGTGAGTAATGGAAAAGTATCTTATTTTTTTTGTGTGTGTGTGCACGCGCACATACTACAATATGTATGGCAAGTAGATGCAGTTGGTCATGGAAGCTGGCAGAGGGAGGCACCTTTTCAGGCAGGTAACTGTAAGAAAGAAACGTCTTTGTTAGGTGGACGCCATCCCCTGATGATGAGGAAGTTTGCCATGCTACACAGCTAATGGTATGTGAGATATAGTTTGTTCATCCCTGAGAGAAACCCTCTTCACTACAAGAAGCACCTAAAGGCATGCTACTCAGCGTGGACTTTGGGCATCATCCAAAACTAATACATAATCCTATTTAGTAGTTGCCATGGAAATGAATTTTGGATACAAAGACTTAGTTGCATTTAGATTTCCTTCCTATTAAAGAGAAGAGGGGAAATAGCTTGCTAGCTCGTCCATCTGATTGTATTGACATAGGTAGAGAAAGGTTTACCTGAGAAATGCAAAGAAGCAAAAGTTCAAAGGGGAATGTCCACAATCTGATCCCTATTTACACCACTGTTGACATAAAGATCCCATTGACCCGAATGCTGTTATATTGATGTGACTGTCAATAGCAGCTTTTAACGTTGAGAAGTCTTTGTTGTTGTTACATGCCATCAGATGCCTCCAATTTATGGCGACCCTATGATTACTGTCCTTAACAGTCCTGCTCAGCTCTTATAAACCTGAGGATGTTCCTCTCCTTCTGGAAGCAGGACAGCATCTTGACTATCTTGACTTTGCATGCAGCAGCTCTAAACAGTGATGTTTGGTCACAGACAAATCAGTCTCTGACAAAAGACTAGCTTTTTAATTTTTAAAAAAGTGTGTTTTCATGGATTGGAACTCATTTCTTCAGGGGCATCTATTAATATGAGTCCTTTGATACAACACATTGTATTCTCATTGTCTAAATTCACTTTCAAAATATGTGTCTGCAAATCAAATTCTATACTCCATAAACTTTTCATGTAATTCCTGTACGGCTGAAACCCAGGTCTCACCAGCAGTTCCAGCCTTCTCTAGAAATTGTTATTGTAGATTATGGTGTGGTCTGTTTACCCAACACTTGAAATTTCAATATTTGATATTTGACATATGGCATCCAATATTTGACACAGCGAGGACATGACATTTGACAGCCTGCTTTTGCTACTCTAGAGCTGACATTTGATTAGTGTTGTTGACATTCAGCATATGATAATACTGGGAGAGAATATGAGAGGATAGATCGATTCTAAACAGCATAAGAAAGTTAGGTGGGGCAAACTGAGAGGAGTGAAGGATTTGTTTTTATCCATGAAGGGTGAATCTATGGGTGACTGCACTGCAAAAACATCACTGAAGTTTTGATACACTGAATTCACTGGAGGAAAGCCAGGATATCAATACTGTATAACATTAATTAAATTTAAGGGAATGAATTGAAGCAGGAAGTATCTATACTATGTGTAACAATAGCTACTATTGAGAGCCAGTGGGAGTGAGACCCAGGAGAGATGGGTTGAAATCCCTGTTCAGCCATGGAAAATAACTGGGGGGGGGGACACTGGTAAATTACTTTTGCTGTGTCGGATGAGGCTTATGACACATGACAACTACTAATATTATTGGCTAGGGTCTTTGTGCATGTTTAAAAATTGTCACAGCCATTTTCAGTCTTCTTCCTCCTCACTCCAGTTGTTAACTCAGCTTATGAATCCTTCCTTTATACTCTGTCCATTTAATCAACTTGCAAAAGAGCCATGTACTGTGACATGCACAGGAGAACTGAATGTAGGGTGAAGATTAGTGGCTCTTCCACAGCTGGGGTGTTAATATTATGGAGACAGAAGGGTTCCTAATTATTGGGACAAGATGATTGACAAGCTATGGTTTCAAAATTCTCAGACCCTTGAAGAATAGCAGAAAGGGAAGCTGACTGTATAGGATGCAGCAAAGATAGATAGACGCCTGTCATAGAAGCATAGGAAGTGGGCTTATAGTGACGCCCGTCTGTCTCAGCACAGTCAAATATTATTGGACGCAACTCTCTGAGTTTCAAGTAATAGTTTTTCCTGCCCTTTCTGGAGATGCCACAGATTGAAGCAAGAAGCCTTCTGTACGCAAAATATATGATGTGTCACTGAGGTGTGCAACATCACACTGAGATCCATTTTTTTCACCCAAGAGGGTGAGGCCAAAGTAGAAATGTCCACACCAAAATTGTTTAATAGCTAGCTTCACACATTCCAACATTTTAGCATTTGACAAATAGAAACATTTTCAAATGAAAAACTTAATATTTTTCTGCATAAAATATTATTAATTCTGCAAAATCAGATTTTTCCCCTTGCAGGCTAATTCATGAATAATTCATTAAATAGAATTCATTTACTAGCTGCCACCTTTCTTTAAGCACTTATTTTCACTTACTTTAACAGGGCCAGCAGCAGTAGGAGCAGATCTGTGATTCTTTGGTGAGGAATAGCCCTCTGGACTTAAGCCTCTTAATTAACAATTAACACATAGGTTCTTCAATAACAAAAGGCTTAATCCTCTGCAATCAACAATCAAGGTTTAAAGAAGACAATTGCTGGGGCAAGACCTGGGAGGAGGTGGTTAACTGAAGGTTTCCTGCCTTAATTTACTCTGACAAAAAAAGGCTCCCTTATTGTATTCACGAAGGCTTTCACATTTCCCAGGTCTCTGTGGCCGGCATCCCCAGAGGACTGTCTCTCAGTGCTATCCTCTGAAGATGCCGGCCACAGAGACTGGTGAAAAGTTAGGAAGAACAACCTTCAGAACACGGCCAAAAACCTCCAAAAACCCACAACAACCATTAGCTCCCTTATTGCCTCATTGAAGCACTGGGGTAACTGAGATGCTTTGAGGGGCTGGAGAGAAAAATTATGAGATGACATATAGGCCAGGGACCATCCTCTGCCCACTCTGGTCTGTCACCTGATATGGGAATTGGTACTATTTTAGATTACAAATCAAAGAATACTTCAGCTAGCATTTCCCGTCACCCCCGATAAAATTTCCCCATCTGTTTGCACCAAGCTATGCCCTCTCTTGAGGTACTAGGATTTTCCCTTGTCCCTTAACAATATAGTATATCTGATTTTGGCTAAATGGAGACTGTAACCAAGAAATTAAAAGGCTGTTGAAAAAATGGACGGCCTGTCCTGAGGAGATTAATTGATTGATTAATTGATTTTTAAGTTGTTTTTAAGTTGTTTGATTGTTTGTTTGTGTTTGTTTGTTTGTTTGTTGATGATAGATAGATAGATAGATAGATAGATAGATAGATAGATAGATAGATAGATAGATAGATAGATAGATAGATAGATAGATAGATAGATAGATGATTTGATTGATTGATTGATTGATTGATTGATTGATTGATTGATTGATTGATTGATTGATTGATTGATTTTTATACTGCCCATTTGACCAATGGTCACTCTGAGTGGTTCACAGGCAATAACAACAATAACAAAAACAAATGTGGCATAATCAGGTGTATTAAATTGGCAAATTAATCTGAATAATAAACATTTAAAACAGAACTAAAAACAGGAGGCAAGTGGATAAAAGGCGGATGCTCTTAGGGATCTTATGTTGGCAGATACTGAAAGGCCTGGTAGGTACGTGTGAACGTACAGGTAGGATTTGGAAAAATGCAGCAAGATTGGGACTGAGAATTTTCCATATCTGTCCTTTCTCAGCCTGTTCTCAGCACACAGACAAAGAGAATATTGCTATAGTTCCAGGCCAGTTTTAACAGCTGTCAATTCCCTTGTGAGTTAGAAACATCACATTTTGGAATCTTCCATCACCATTATCATATCTTTTGGGCCTTTGGTTACTGTTGGGGTTGGTCTGGGTGAATTAATTTTTACCAGTTGGATACTGGCAGTGAAATCATTTATGGGTGCCATGCCATCTCTCTGGGGAACTGGCTTCATGGCAGGACGCCAGTGCTGGTGGATTGGAAGCTGTTAAATGAAAACCTGCCAGAACAGAACTTTAAAATGCCTGCATCAGAAAAAATAGATAAACCTGTAAAATACTAGCAACAAGGGGATCCATGCTTCATTGTGGAATTGATACTGGTCACTGTTATTCCAAACATCTTAAAGTGTCTGGGTATGTCCAGGTTGGCCCCTTTGGTGCAGTCTAAATAGGATCAGTTGAGGGGGGGAGGGGGGAGAGATGACATTTGGCCCGATCGTCATGTCCAAATGGCATATTGACGTTAGGTGATCCTATTTCTGATGTGTTGAAGTGACCAGTTTGTGCAAAGACAGAGTTTGGGAGAAAGGGAATGGAGGTGAGCTCAAGTACAGTTGGAAATGGAAGGCAGCAGAAGTAGAGAAAAGGGGAAGGGGCAAGCTGCACATGGCCATGCATGGGGAGGAAAAGCAGCCCTTTCCTGTCTGCCCTTTGTGCTGCCCTCTAGCTATACTGAGTTTAGAGAAGGGAAGGCAGAGAGAAAGGAGTAGGTCATGCAGAGAAGGGATGTGTGCAATCTCTCTTGTTGTTTAGTTGCTAAGTTGTGTCCGACTCTTCGTGACCCCATAGACCAGAGGACGTCAGGCCTCCTGTCTTCCACTGCCTCACGGAGTTGGGTCAAATTCACACTGGTAGCTTTGATGACACTGTCCAACCATCTCGTCCTCTGTCGTCCCCTTCTCCTCTTGCCATCACACTTTCCCAACATCAGGGT
Source organism: Pogona vitticeps (assembly GCF_051106095.1). Classification (NCBI taxonomy): domain Eukaryota; kingdom Metazoa; phylum Chordata; class Lepidosauria; order Squamata; family Agamidae; genus Pogona; species Pogona vitticeps. The sequence goes on along the minus strand of NC_135787.1, from coordinate 15,462,488 downwards.
CTTTTCCAGGGAGTCTTCTCTTCTCATGAGATGGCCGAAGTATTGGAGCCTCAATTTCAGAATCTATCCTTCCAGGGGATAGGTTTCTTCTTCTTGCAGTCCAGGGGACTCTCAAGAGTCTCCTCCAGCACCACAATTCAAAAGCATCAATTCTTCAGCCTTTTTAATGGTCCAGCTCTCACTTCCACACATCGTTACTGGAAAAACCATACCTTTGACTATGCAGACCTTTGTTGACAAGGTAATGTCTCTGCTTTTTAAGATGCTGTCTAGGTTTGTCATTGCTTTCCTCCCAAGAAGCATGCATCTTTTAATTTTGTGGCTGCTGTCACCATCTGCAGTGATGATGGAGCCCAAGAAAGTAATATCTGTCACTGCCTCCATATCTTCCCCTTCTATTTGCTAGGAGGTGATGGGACCAGTGGCCATGATCTTAATTTTTTTCATGTTGAGCTTCAGACCATTTTTGGCACTCTCCTCTTTCACCCTCATTAAGTGGTTCTTTAATTCCTCCTCACTTTCTGCCATCAGAGTGGTATTATCTACATATCTGAGGTTGTTGATATTTCTTCCAGCAATCTTAATTCCGTTTTGGGATTAATCCAGTCCAGCCTTTTCACATGATGTACTGTATTCTGCATATAAGTTAAATAAGTTGGGAGACAATATACAGCCTTGTCGTACTCCTTCCCCAATTTTCAACCAATCAACCAATCAGTTGTTCCATATCCAGTTCTAACTGTTGCTTCCTGTCCCACATATAGATTTCTCAGGAGATAGATAAGGTAGTCAGGCACTCCCATTTCTTTAAGAACTTGCCATAGTTTGTTGTGGTCCACACAGTCAAAGGCTTTTGCATAGTAAATGAAGCAAAAGTAGATGTTTTTCTGGAAGTCTCTGGCTTTCTCATTATGCTTGTGATGAAAGTATGAGATCCAGAAAGAGAGAGAGAAGAATGAAAACCAGTGGGGAAAGATGAGAACTGAGTAGCTAAAACACCCATTTGCATAAAGAGACTCTCAAGATTGATTGGGCTTTAATTCAGAGATAATAGGGAAGTCTTTAACCTGTAGCAGTATACCCATGAATCATATACTAGCTACTTCATACAGACAGCCATGGATCAGTGTTATTTAGATGACAGCCAGTGTAGTTGGAAATATCTTTCAGAGTTGTGTGAGCCCCCTCCCCCCGCAATAGAACTCAGTGAATTAGAATTGATTTAACATCCCTCAAAATGCTTGGAAATTTTTCATCCAAACAGAAAGCCCCAGTGCTGAACTTGAGGATTTTTTTTTCCTAACAAAAGAAACTCATGCAAGCAATTCAGGCAGTAGGTTCCCAAGATATAGGTGTGTTCATCTGTTTCAACATTTTAGCAAAATTAAGGATGGGGGAAGTGGAATGGGGAGGATAGAGCAAAATATTGCAATGTGTTAAAAGCTAGAGCAGTTCTCTTAGCACCAGCTTTCATGGATCAAAATCCACTTCCTCAGACACAGGAAGGAAGGAACCAGGGAAAGCATGTCTGAGGAAGTGGATTTTCATTGGCAAAAATTTACACTGAGGGTGCCATCAAATGGTGAGAAAGGGTGGTAGATGAATACACCAGAAAGATTCACTTTGTTGGGAATGACCTGGCTTAAAATAACCCTTCCATCCATGTGGGAAGGGTAATTTTAAGATATTAAGCTATTAAGTTATTATAATTGCTTCAGCCTGCCCCCCCCCCAAAAAGAGTAGCCCTGCCACTGGATCAAAACAGTCCATCTGGGGCATGGATCGGGGTTGGGCTGGTTCACAATCTCCTGTACAGTATCTGATTGCTGGGAAATAGCTCCCACCAAATTGTGCCACAAATGATCCAAAATGCCAGCTGTCTCCCATTCTGATTGCACCCTGAAACACATCTGTAAATATCTTAGACACACAATATTTTGTCCGTTTTTCTCCTGTCCCTCCTTTTCTGTGCCTTCTGATTTTGCTAACAGCCATCAGACTGCTAACCTTGATGTAATTCTGGGCTGTGGTTCTCAATGTTTGGCTGCCCTTGGCAAGTCTTCATCATCAGTAGGATAATAAAGAGTTGTTGTTGTGGTTTAGTCATTTAGTCGTGTCCGACTCTTCGTGACCCCATGGACCAGAGCACGCCAGGCTTCCTGTCTTCAGGGTCTTTTCCAGGGAGTCTTCTCTTCTCATCTTCTGTCGTCCCCTTCTCCTCTTGCCTTCACACTTTCCTAACATTAAGGTCTTTTCCAAAGAGTCTTCTCTTCTCATGAGATGGCCAAAGTATTGGAGCCTCAGCTTCAGCATCTGTCCTTCCAGTGAGCACTCAGGTTTGTTCTCCTTGCAGTCCCGAGGACTCTCAAGAGTCTCCTCCAGCACCACAATTCAAAAGCATCAATTCTTCGGCGGTCAGCCTTCTTTATGGTCCAGCTCTCACTTCCGTACATGACTATAGGAAAAACCATAGCTTTGACTATTCAGACTTTTGTTGGCAAGGTGATGTCTCTGCTTTTTAAGATGCTGTCAAGGTTTGTCATCGCTTTCCTCCCAAGAAGAAGGCGTCTTTTAATTTCAGGGCTGCCGTCACCATCTGCAGTGATCATGGAGCCCAAGAAAGTAAAATCTGTCACTACCGCCATATCTTCCCCTTTTATTTGCCAGGACGTGATGGGACCAGTGTCCATGAACTTAGTTTTTTTTTTATGTTGAGCTTCAGACCATTTTTTTTGGCTCTCCTCTTTCACCCTCATTACAAGGTTCCTTAATTCCTCCTCACTTTCTGCCATCAAAGTGGTATCATCTGCATATCTGAGGTTGTTGATATTTCTTCCAGCAATCTTAATTCTGTCTTGGGATTCCTCCAGTCCAGCCTTCTGCATGATGTATTCTGCATATAAGTTAAATAAGCTGGGGGACAATATACAGCCTTGTCGTACTCCTTTCCCAATTTTGAACCAATCAGTGTTTCCGTATCCAGTTCTAACTGTTGCTTCCTGTCCCACGTATAGGTTTCTCAGGAGATAGATAAGGTGGTCAGGCACTCCCAGTTAGTGAAGTTTATCCCCAGTTAGGACATTCACTCAAAGGACTTCCCAGTGTTTAACAGAGTGCACAAAGTCTTTACCACTTTGCTGCTGAGCAAAGAAGCTGAACAGAATACAGTACCCAAAATACATTGAGGATTTTTAGGCACTTAGTGGACATTCATTCTCTCCTATCTTTGTTTCATTTCCATTGTCTTCCTATTTTTGTCTCCAGGTCAACTTGGCAGCCAAGCCAAAAATATGTGATTGACTCAACCTTCTCTTGTTCTCCAGACCTTCCATGATTTACTCACCAACCATGCCAGCAATGTATTCAGAGGCAGTGACCATGAGGTCCATGAATGTACTGATGTATGCATGTAGACCTCCATATGAATGTGCTTTGAGCCAATTTAGGACAGATTTGTGGTTTTGGACTATAAGTTCCAGTCCAATGGCCCTGCTACTGGGGGAATTCTGGAAGTTGTCATCCAGATCACAAATCTGCTCACCTTGAGGGCCAGCCAACATCTTCTGTTATATCAAGAGGCACTATGTGAAAATTCCTTTATTCCAATTGGATCTGCTTCCACGAGTAAAATACAACAGCATTGCAAGGGGAGACCTGGGCATTTCCCTATGACCCTTTCACATATTCTTGCAACATGTGGGAGGGTCTGAGTAAATTTCCATCATGGCATGTAGAACCTTGTTGTGACATGGTCAGACTAGTAGTATAAAAAGAGAACGAACTGACTGAATATCTGAATAGACACTATTTTTGGCAGTGTTTGAAATTAAGAAGCAAATGGGAAGGTGATCTTCTAAGACATTAGTTGTCTGCTGTTTGTAGAAGTAATCTCAGACTGCAAAAAAGGCACCCTGCATGTTATGCATGTTGTTGCATCTCAGACACATCCAAGGTGCTTGTTCAGTGGCCCATTCATAGTTAACCATGCATGGCATGACAGGGACATCACAAGGCATTCATTCATAAAAGTATTGCATTTATTTTTTGTGAAAGATATTGCTATTGCACGTAGAGGTCAGTGGAAGAATATGCACCTTAAATATGAAAAATCTAATGTATAATCCCTGATACTTCCACTTAAGGGATTCCCTGTGTGGTGTGGTGTATAGAGTGATGGAAGACAGGGTTCAAATCCCCACTTGACCATGGAAACTCACTAGGGAAGTGGAACTGGTAAAATCACGCCTTAAACTTCTCACTTATCTTGAAAATCCTCTTAGGACCACTGTAAATCGGCACATAACACACACACACACACATACTGCCAATTGAAAAGTACCAAACCTGAGACTTCAGTCATGCTGGGTGAGGGAATCAATAGAATAGGGTGGAAGGACATGAAAAAGTCACATATTTGCACCAGAACCCCCAGTATCCATAGCCAGCATGCCCAATGACCAGGGTGGCCATGGGATTCTGGGAGATGTAGATAGCAAAAATGACATTTTCAAGGTCTGGGAGTTTCAGATTTAAATATCCCACATCTAACATGTTGAGAGATGGAGGAGATAAAATGAAATAGAATAAATTATTGAGACATGTTAATCTGCTGAAGAACTACAACTCCTATGATGCCTTAAAGGCAAACACATCTTATTCTGGGCATACGTTTTCATGGATTACAGCCCATCCAACAAAGTGGGCTGCATCTGAGGAAAACGACTGCAGCCCTTCTTGAAAGCTTGAGCCAAATAAAAATTGTTAACCTTTAAGGCATCACAAAACTCTGTCTCTGCAATCTTGTTGTTACAGGGTCATGGAGGGGCCATCACAGAAACAGTGCAAACTGTGTTTGCAGCTATCTGTCACTGTAGACATAGCTGTGTCCTAGTCAATGGTATGGTTGGGTGACTGTACGGCATGCAACAGCCAGCCAGACAACTTTGAAAACTGTTTGCAAAATTGCTTTTCCATGTGGGGTAAAATGTACTGTAACAGGAATCTGGCCTTTGGTGTAATCGTACCCTTATCCTGGCATTGCACAAATAATTTCTATTTTTTTTAAAAGAAACCCACTTCTTTATGGCTGCTGGACAGCTCTTTCATCATCTCTGTCTTTATACCCCATCTGACGCCTTCTTGGTTAAATTCAGGAATGTATATATTTTCCAAGTCCACTCCCGGAAACTTTCCCCTTTTCATACCTCCATGTTTTCTTCTCTCTCTCTCTCTCTCTCTCTCTCTCTCTCTCTCTCTCTCTCTCTCTCTCTCTCGTGTGTGTGTGTGTGTGTGTGTGTGTGTGTGTGTGTGTGTGTGTGTGTGTTGGGATGAAATATGCTCTCTTTTCCTGTGCCTCTTTTTTTGAAAACCATATGCATTGCTTCCATGCATTTCCCCCTCAGGTGAGACTCGTTTCTACAATGTTTGCTACACTAATTTGCATTTTTTTCCATGCACACTTTTCAAATGTTTTATTGAATGCATCTGGAGCAATCTAATAATACTGGGTACCAAAATAAAAAGTACATTCAGTCACCATCCAGTGCAAGTGTGAGAAGTGGGGGCAATGCCTTAAAAAGACTTCTCAAGTGGATTCGTTGCATATCCGCAACTAGACTGGCTGGCTGGCAGGTTTGCAAGTTTAGGTATCTGTCTCTGGAGCCAGAGGTTGAGAGTTCAATTTCCCGCAGTGCTTTCCTGTGAGAAGAAGCATCCACAGTGGCCTTGGGCAAGTTGCACATTCTCAGGGTGGCCCCAGAAGAAAGGAATGGTAAACCATTTCTAAGTGCTGTCTACCTGGGAAACCTTGAAAGGGGTTGCCAGTCAGAATGGATTTGAAAGTACATGATTACAATTATTTTCTTACACATCATGCTTGTTCTGGAACCATGCAGGGAAGCCATGATAGTTTTATGGTGTGAGTAGAGCAAAGTCCAAGTTCCAACATCCACCAGTGGGCGATAGGTTTATTAGGGTAAACTGTTAGTTAGTTAGGCATCCTTCAGTCTCGAAAGACTATGGTAGCGTGCTCTGTATGGAGGACTTGGAACAGCGTCTAGTGTGGCTGAGGAGGCCAATTCGAGAGTGACAATCCCTTCCACACTGAAGACAAATCCAATCTGTCCCCTGTCCAGCTCCCTGGTTTTGCTGCTTTAGTGACTTCCTCTTTGCCTCGGCCTGCTGGGCAAGGGTCGCTTCAAATTGGGAGAGCCCGCGATGCAGTGCCTGCCTCCAGGCTGAACGCTCAGATGTCAGGGTTTCCCATCTGTTGAGGTCTATTCCTAAGGCCTTCAGATCTTGCTTGCAGACGTCCTTGTATCGCAGCTGTGGTCTCCCTCTGGGGCGATTTCCCTGCACTAATTCTCCATACAGGAGGTCCTTTGGAATCCGACCATCAGCCATTCTCACGACGTGCCCAAGCCAACGTAGACATCGCTGTTTCAGTAATGTATTCATGCTGAAAATTCCAGCTCGTTCTAGGACTACTCTGTTTGGGACTTTGTCCTGCCAGGTGATACCAAAAATCCGTCAGAGGCAACGCATATGGAACGTGTTCAGCTTCCTCTCCTGCCGTGCACAAAGGGTCCAGGACTCGCTGCAGTACAGGAGTGTGCTTAGGACACAGGCTCTATAGACTTGGATCTTTGTATGTGTCGTCAGCTTCTTATTGAGCCATACTCTCCTTGTGAGTCTAGAGAACATGGTGGCTGCTTTGCCAATGCGTTTATCCAGCTCGACATCCAGAGAGAGGGTGTCAGAGATGGTTGAGCCAAGGTACACAAAGTCATGAACAACCTCCAATTCTTGTGTAGAGATGGTAATGGAAGGAGGTGAGTCCACGCCCTGGCCCATGACTTGTGTTTTCTTCAGGCTGATTGTTAGTCCAAAGTCTTGGCAGGCCTTGCTGAAACGATTCATGAGTTGTTGGAGGTCTTCAGCAGAGTGGGCAACGATGGCTGCATCATCTGCGAAGAGGAAGTCCCGCATGCATTTCAGTTGGACTTTGGTCTTCGCTCTCAATCTAGAGAGATTAAAGAGCTTTCCGTCTGATCTAGTCCGGAGATAGACACCCTCAGTTGCAGTTCCAAAGGCATGCTTCAGCATGACAGCAAAAAAGATCCCAAAAAGTGTTGGTGCGAGGACACAGCCCTGTTTCACTCTGCTTCGGATGTCAAAGGGGTCTGATGTTGAGCCGTCAAAAACTACAGTGCCTTTCATTCCCTCATGGAAAGATCTGATGATGTTAAGGAGACGAGGTGGACATCCAATCTTGGGAAGTATTTTAAAAAGGCCATCCCTGCTAACCAGATCAAATGCTTTTGTAAGGTCTATGAAGGCCACTAAGAGTGGCTGTTGTTGTTCCCTGCATTTCTCCTGCAGCTGTCGGAGGGAGAATACCATGTCAGTGGTGGATCTATTTGCTCGAAATCCGCACTGTGATTCTGGATACACTCTGTCTGCAAGCACCTGGAGCCTCTTCAGAACAACACGGGCAAGCAGCTTCCCTACAACGCTAAGAAGAGAGATGCCACGGTAGTTATTGCAGTCACCCCTGTCTCCTTTGTTCTTGTACAATGTGACAATGTTTGCATCCTTCATGTCCTGTGGTACTCCACCTTCCCTCCAGCAGAGACAAAAGACTTCATACAGTTCAATGGTGATGATCTCCTTACAGCATTTCAGCACTTCAGCAGGGATGTTATCCTTTCCAGGTGCCTTGCCGGAGGCGAGGGAGTCCAAGGCCGCTTTTATTTCTGCTAGGGTTGGTTCGCTGTCCAGCTCTTCCAAGACAGGTAGGCACTCAATGTTATTTAATGCTTCTTCGGTTACTACATTCTCTCTGGAATATAGCTCAGAGTAGTGCTGTACCCAGCGTTCCATCTGCTGCGCTCGGTCCTGGATGAGCACACCTGTAGCAGACTTCAAGGGAGCAGATTTCTTCTGTATTGGACCTAAGGCCTGCTTGATACCGTCATACATTCCTTTAATGTTACCTGTGTCCGCTGCTAACTGTATTGACACAATTGGCAATTATAGGCCCGTCGCCAATGTTTCTTTCCTAAGTAAGGTGGTGGAGAGGGTGGTGGCCGACCAGCTTCAGGCGCACCTGGATGAAACAGATGCCCTGGATCCGTTTCAGTCGGGCTTCAGGCCGCGCCACGGCACAGAAACGGCACTGGTCGCCCTGTGTGATGACCTACTGAGAGAGGCCGACAGGGGCAACGTGTCCCTGCTGGTCCTCCTCGACATCTCAGCGGCCTTTGATACCATCGACCACGGTATCCTCCTGGGGAGGCTCTCCGAGTTGGGAATTGGGGGCCTTGCACTGGCCTGGCTCCGTTCCTTCTTGGAGGACCGTCCCCAGAGAGTTCAGCTTGGGGAGAGCGTCTCGGCCCCGTGGAATCTCAATTGCAGGGTTCCACAGGGGTCGATCATCTCCCCAATGTTGTTTAACATCTATATGAGGCCGCTGGGTGGGGTCATCAGGGGGTGTGGAGCTCGGTGTCATCAGTATGCTGATGATACTCAGCTCTACATCTCATTTCCACCTTCCGCAGGAGATGCCGTTCTGTCCCTCCAGTGCTGCCTGGGGACCGTACTGCAATGGATGCAGGAGAACGGGCTGAGGCTGAACCCGGACAAGACGGAGGTACTAAGGGTGGGCGCCCCCACAGTCGGGAGCTTGGGAAACTCCCTCTCTTTTGGGGGGGTGACCCTTCCTGCTAAGGATGGGGTCCGCAGCTTGGGGATCCATCTGGACCCGGCGCTCACTATGGAATCCCAGGTGGCGTCGGTGGTCCGAACCGCCTTCTACCATCTTAGGCGGGTAGCCCAGCTGCGGCCCTATCTCGATGTTGGGGCGCTCACCACTTTGGTGCATGCGCTCGTAATCTCAAGATTAGACTACTGTAATGCGCTCTACGTGGGGCTGCCTTTGAGGCTGTTGCGGAAACTTCAGATGGTGCAGAATGCGGCGGCCAGACTCCTCAGCGGGGTGAAAAAATTCCAACATATCTCACCCACTCTGGCCACATTGCATTGGCTGCCCATCAGATTCCGCATCGACTTCAAAGTGTTGACGCTTACGTACAAAGCCCTAAACGGTTTAGGGCCTCGATACTTGGCGGAACGCCTTCTACCACCAAGATCTACCCGTGTCACTCGCGCGAGCCAGGAGGTGAGGCTGAGGAGCCTAACGCCGAGGGAGGCCCGGAAGGAAAAGACAAGAAATCGGGCCTTCTCGGCGGTGGCTCCTCGCCTCTGGAACAACCTTCCCCCTGATATTCGCGCGGCCCCCTCGCTCGGTATTTTCAAAAAGCAATTAAAAACATTGATGTTTCGGCAGGCCTTCCCTCCTAGTTAATTCCTGATCCCCTTCTCTTTTCTTTCCTAATGTTTTAACCCAGTGGTTGAAAGTTTTTTATTATGTAACTCTTTTGTTTTTATAGTGTTATCCCATGTTGTAAGCCGCCTAGAGTGGTCTATCGACTAGATAGGCGGGATATAAAATAAATAAATAAATAAATAAATAAATAAATAAATAAATATATGAGAGCAGAGCTGGAGCCAATAATCGTTGGAGCATCTCCTGGCAGCCTGTTGGACTTGGCTGCGAGCAGCTCGAAGAGCTTGCAAGTTGTACTCGCTAGGACAGGCTTTATATGCTGCTAGAGCTCTTCTCTTAACCTCGATGGCTGGCATTAACTCCTCTGAATGGGCTTCGAACCAGTCAGCCATCTTTTGGGTCTTCTTGCCAAAGGTGGACAAGGCGGTGTTATAGACAGTGTTCTTGAAGTGTTCCCATCGTTCAGGTGCATTTGCATTAGCCGGACCTGGAAGGGCTTCCTCAAGTGCTTGGGCAAATTCTTTCACTTTTCTTTGATCGCGAGTCTTGCTGATGTCAATACGTGGTCTTCCTTCCTTTTTCGTGTGATATACTCTCTTTGTTCGCAGTTTTACTCTACTACCTACCAGGGAGTGATCAGTATCACAATCAGCACTCTGGTAACTGTGTGTGATTGTAATACTAGGAAGGCTGGAACGTCTAGTGAGGATTAGATCGAGCTGATGCCAATGCTTGGATCTTGGATGTCTCCAGGAAACTCTGTGTTGCAGCTTCGTGTTAAAGAATGTGTTGCTGACGCAAAGACCATAATGGCAGCAAAGCTCCAGCACGCGTTGGCTATTTTCATTCATCTTTCCAATGCCAAAACGGCCTAGACAAGTGGGCCAAGAATTATGATCAGCACCAACTCTAGCGTTAAAGTCTCCAAGAATGAACAGTGCCTCTCTTTCAGGGACTTTTTGGATAGTAGCTGCCAGATCGTCATAGAATTTGTCTTTCACTTCTGGAGTGGATGACAGTGTTGGTGCATATGCACTAATGAGGGTTACTGGTCCTGCTGATGAGTGGAGCTGCAGAGACAGGATTCTTTCACTCCCCACAGTAGGTGGAACAATGCATCTCAGAAGAGTATTTCTGACTGCAAAGCCAACACCATATTCCCTGGTCTCATTCGATGGTTTCCCTACCAGAAGAATGAGAAGTTTTTTTCTTTGACAGATCCCGAGTCTGGCAATCTTGTCTCTTGCAGGGCAACAATGTCCATCTGCAGTCTACTCAGTTCCATGTCAATGACAGCTGTCTTGCGCACATTGTCTATTTCTTGCAGGTCGTTAGGAAAGCCATAGTCAGGAAAGCCAGGGGTCATTGTCCGTACATTCCAGGTGCCCAGCTTTAGGGCAGGCGTTTTCTTACGATTGTTGCATGGTGCACAGTTATCGATCTGCTTGTCGGGTTTGACCCTAAACCCCACGCACCCCGTGAAGTTAACAGACCGTGGCGAGGTAGCACCTTACTGGCTGGGGGCTGCCCAGCTTAAGGCGGGCGGTATCTACCTGGTGAGGTGTAATGACCTCTCCCACCGTCAGAAGTAGCCCCTGGCGTCATGCTCTATGCCAATTGAGCAAGGACTTATAACCGGTAACTGCTACTTCCCGTGTTGTTTCGACGCTGTATGCGAAGCTGGAGTGTCCTCTCCAGAGCACGAAGCCTGGGTAAAATAATATGGAGGATAGGCTGTTACCCAAGCAGCAAATCCCCCCTCTCCACGTCACTGAAATAGTCCAGTGGAAAGGCAAGAGCCAGTACAATTGGTTCCAGTGACGTCGCAGGAGTTGGCGGAATGATATAAACTGCCTCCGGGACTCCGACTCCGGATTTTGCCTCGAGGTTATCTCCTGAAGCCCTTTCCATAAGTGGATATAGCCACAAGGCAGTGGAGGTTTGAAGTCGGAGTTTTCCTTCTCCTAGATGGGCTGCCTTCCAGGGCTGACGAGCCCCACCTACCCGGCCTCCTCTCTAATAGTGTGGAAGTGTTCTATGTTAGTTGTCATTCCAATTTATCAAATTTCGGTAAAGATAGGATTTGAAGATTTAGCACGCCATTTGACACGCTCTTCTGCTCAGCCTCCTTCAAAGCTAAAACTCTACCTTCCCACAGGCCATGCATATCTACCATGTAGGGTAAACTGTAAATGGGTAAACTGTAGGGTAAACTGTAAATCTACATGGTAGGGTAAACTGTAAATGAACAAAATATGCAAGCTTTTCAAATTCTACAGAACACCAGTACAGTATATGCAAAATCTGATCTGATTGTTTTGCAGTGTATTTCAGGAACCTATTCTTTGGCTGTTAGTGCTTGGAATTCAACCAGCATGGGCTGGATTGTGCCGAATTTTCTTGCTGCGAAATTGTGCCATTTTCAACTTGATGTGTTATGCACAAGAATTGTTTAAAACACCTTTTTTACATGTTCATTTTACACTGCATGTCAATCTTCTGTCACCAGCAGTATAGTTCTTCTCTGTTTGGACTGCCACTAATTACTGGAAGTGTCTCTTGTGCTCCAGTGAAAGACAAGTATTTTGTCGTAAATTACCTTCTGTCAGATCAAACCACTCCAGGTCATTGCCAGCCACAAAGGCCACACCCATTATTTTCAGTCCTATGCTGAGGTTAAAAGAGGGGGGCGTGCATGCTAACTTCCCATAATGACCCACAGTGTGGTGCCATTAAATGGCACCCTTTATGGATAGACTTAATTGGCCCATATAGGGCTAGTCCTATTGACTTTTTGTATTAAGAACTTACCACACTGCATTTGCAATGCATATAGTGTATTATGCCCAACTAATTTTCCTCTGCAGCCATTGTTCCTTTCCAAGCCTTTTCCATTCCCCAAAATCATTATTCTGTGTGGATTTCCTCTGTAATTAAGAGGTTTGGTTGCTGTTCCTAAGTACTGTAGAAATGACAAAAAAAGAGAGGGGGATAATGGGGATATCTTCAGCACTGTTTGCCTAACCATTAGCCTAGGCCAGCAGATGTCAGCCTAAATTGAAAAATTAAGGGGAGAAGGGGGAGAGAGAGAAAGAAAAATATTGGGTCCTAACATGAGCATATCAAGTGCCAGATGGGAGATGTGTACAGGATGGCAGGCAGAATAGCCAAGGCTGGTTAAACCTTTGTGATGGAACTCGTTTTTTTTAATGTGTATTTATGCGTATTTTTATGTGTTTTAAAAAATGTTTACGCCCACCCATCTAGTGACCAAACCACTGCTTTGGGTGGCTCACAACAGAATAGCATAGATATAAAATGACGTTTATTAATATACATCAAATAAAACACAGAACAAAAGAAAAATTGATCCTATACAAAAAAAAAAAAAAATAAACCAGCTGATACAGAAGTTAGTGGTGAAACAGAGACAATTACCCCCAAAACAGCAGGATAATAATAATTAAAGGAAACAAAATTAACCAGGAGTAAGGTTGTGACGCCTGCTGCTTGGGAGGAAAGCGATGACAAACCTAGACAGCATCTTAAAAAGCAGAGACATCACTTTGCCGACAAAGGTCTGCATAGTCAAAGCTATGGTTTTTCCAGTAGCGATGTATGGAAGTGAGAGCTGGACCACAAAGAAGGCTGACCGCCGAAGAATTGTTGCTTTTGAATTGTGGTGCTAGAGGAGGCTCTTGAGAGTCCCCTGGACTTCATGGAGAACAAACCTATCCATATTGAAGGAAATCAACCCTGAGTGCTCGCTAGAAGGACAGATCCTGAAGTGCAGGTTCCAATATTCTGGCCATCTCATGAGAAGAGAAGACTCCCTGGAAAAGACCCTGATGTTGGGAAAGTGTGAGTGCAGGAGGAGAAGGGGACGACAGAGGACGAGATGGTTGGACAGTGTCATCGAAACTACCAACATGAATTTGACCAAACTCTGGGAGGCAGTAGAAGACAGGAGGGCCTGGCATGCTCTGGTCCATGGGGTCACGAAGAGTCAGACACAACTAAACGACTAAACAACAACAAAGGCTGTGGAAGGCCTGAGTGAACAGCCATGTCTTCACTTGTTTTCTAAAGCCAAGGAGGTAAGAGGCCTGTCACACCTCTACTGACAGAGAGTTCCACAGTGAGGTGGCCACCTCTGAGAAGGCCCAGTTCCTAGCTGTTGGTTTCTGGGTCTCTCTTGAGGTGGGTACATATAACATCATGGATTGGGAGGTGTGTGCAGGATGGGAGGCTGTTCTGAAGGAGAGGTGCTCAGACAAGTAGCAAGGTCCTAAATAGAGATGGAGACAAATTTAAAAAATGGTGATTCGTTTTGATCTTTTATTCATCAAGGTTGGTAGATCAACAAATATGAATATACAAATATTCTTTGACGATCATTCTGTTGATTCACCTGCACTTGAAACAGATTTAACACTGGCCCCCAATCACCTAGAGATGCCAAATTTGAGGGAAGCATTCTCAGACACTTTTCTACAATGCCTGAAAGTGTGGTGAACATTGAATCATGGACCCTTGAGTTATATAGTCACAAAGAGGACCCCCCAGGAAAGCTCCCCCCAGGTTCTCAGAGAATCCAGAATCACAAGGGAGCTTTCTATGTCTTTTCCCAACACACCTGCCAACTTTGGCAGAGTTGGGTCAAATTCATTCTGGCAGCTTCGATGACACTGTCTATCCATCTTGTCCTCTGTCATCGCCTTCTCCTCTTGCACGCACCAACATCAGGGTCTTTTCCAGGGAGTCTTCTCTTCTCATGAGATGGCCAAAGTATTGAAGCCTCAGTTTCAGGATCTTATTGCCCAGGCTACCCATGGATGAATGACTAATAACTTTTTACATTTTCCTTCCATTTTCACACACATCTTTGACTGTGATTTCTATTTGCTAGACAAGTCTTCCTAAGAGTGGAAGTACATGACACCCAGCAGCAGGAAAAATATTTTTTATACTACTCCCATATTTTCCCCGCCAGTTGCAAAGCAGGCTGAGAGACTCAGGGAGTTGTAGTCCGAAACAGCAATTATCCTGTAATTTGATGACATCCATGGTCCCCCCCCCAGCCTTCTGAGCATAGTTCAAGGCACTAACCTTCATTGAACTGTTTGATTCTCACTTGCCTTACCTTCCACATCTTCCAGTGATCACAGCACTGTGATGGACTTGAGGAAAAGGCATTCATTATGATGAAAACTCCATTTCTGATTTTGACTGCCTCTTTCAGCCCGTACTGGCTCCTAGTTGTGACAGCTACGTATATATTATCTCCAGTATTGCAGCCTGTGTGCTTCTGTTCATCAGATGCTGGAGAACACAAACAGGGCAATATTTTTGTATCTAAGGCCCTAATCATATGGACCATTTGAATCTTTCTAATTCCTCTTTTTTAATATTGATATACTTGTATGTAGTCACGTAATATATATAATGTGGGGCCTGTTCACATGTCTGTCAGTTCAATTGGTACATTTCTTGCTATTTGTACTGGTTCTATAGATTATAAGTGCCATGTCATATAAATTCATTCATTTTCTGTCCTGCTTTTGGGCCCCTGCTCCCCTAAAATTTTCTTTAAAAAACAATAAGTAATATATCATCAAAACAGCATATATATCACATTTTCCTGCCACTTCCGCCTGTTAGTCAATGCACCAGCTGGTGGGATATGTCATTCGATAAATGTAGGGCAACATTAAAAAGGGCTTGAATGGCTCTTGAAAAGCTAGAGGAAAATTAACTACAAGCCACACAAAAGTGGGGGCAATAGGTACAGTAGGGAAGACATTGTCTAAATCAGTGGTCCTCAACCTTGGGTCTCCAGATGTTCTTGGACTTCAACTCCCAGAAATCCTGGCCAGCAGAGATGGTGGTGAAGGCTTCTGGGAGGTGTATTCCAAGAACATCTGGAGGCCCAAGGTTGGGGACTACTGGTCTAAGTGATGCCTCAGTACACTGTTGTGGAGGAAAAAATATAAAAGAAAAAGAAAATAGCAATAACAATTTTTAAAAAGGGTGCAAGTGAGGTTACTATTCAATGGTCCTGTTAACCTGATCTGTTCACAAAATAAATAGACAGCAACGTTCACATGCGCTGAAACAATAAAGATTGAAGTAAAGGGGGATTGGATTGTTTTTAAAAGGCCATGCTGGCAAAGGGGAGAAAACTATTGGCTGGCCAAATGAATTGATGTTACTGGTGTATCATGTGAATGGAAATTGATAAAACAATTTAAATAATGGCAAAATCAATATCACTGGGGTTCTTTTGACTCCACCCTTAGTCTCGCTTGTCAGTTTAGCCACTATGGGGAAAGGCTACTGGACTACATGGGCTGTTTGTCTGACTTTGGATGATTAAGTGTTCTTAATTTTCTCATGCTAGTGGATGAAGAAAACAAAGGGGGGGGGGAAGAGAAGAGTTAGGGAGTCAAACACATTGCTTCTTCAAAAATATTAAACGGACATAAAATAATATGAATATTGGATCTTTAGTTTTGCCTAAAATTCACTGGTCTTTATTTTTATTCCACTGTAAGAAAAGCAACTTTCAAAGTGGCTTATAAAAATCTGTAATATTGCAGCCTTGTCTCTGGCTTACTGTCTACAAGGACATGGCACAAAAGGAAAAAAGGCATCCGGTGGGAAGAAGAAGAAGAAAAAGCAGACTTATCTGTGGTTCATCCATGTTCCCTTCCTGAACATAACCAGTTGAGATGGAAGCATTTCATGTAGCCCTGATGAAAAACTGCCACCTCAGCTTTTCTTTTTACAGGGATAATGGAATAAGCCTACTTCCTTCTGCTTCATCTGCTCTACAACCTCAAACAGTAAAATAAGGTATCCAGCTTCTTCAAATGTTTTCCAGGAAGGACTGGTGTTTTCTCGACTGCTTAGGATGAATTTGAAATTTCAAAATTTCAGAAGATTTTGCTACAGCTTTTTCTTGTATAATGTGTTGCCAGGTCACTTCCAACCTATGGCAACCCAATGAATGAGAGAGTTCCAAAATCCCCTGTCCTCAACAGTCCTGCTCAGCTCCTGGAGACTTAAGCCTGTGGTTTCATTTAGAAAGTCAGCCCATCTCATATTTGATCTTCCTCTTTTCCTGTTGTCTTCCATCTTTCCCAACATTATTTTGCAGAGAATCTTGCCTTCTCATACAGTAGTTCAGGCTTGATTTGATCTAGGACCCATTTGTTCATTTTTCTGGCTGTCCGTCCACAAAGCTCTCCTCCAGCACCACATTTCAAATGAAATTATTTTTCCCCTGTCAGCTTTTTTTAACTGTCCAGCTTTCAGAGCCAAACATAGTGATTGGAAACACAAAAGTTTGGATGATCTTAGCCTTTTGCCACTAGCCAGTGGTAATACTGTGCAAACCCTCGATTTAGATATGTTTATCATCTATTTACTTTATTTTCATTTTTCCTTTCCTTTCTCCTGCTCTTTTCCTCCTGCTTTCAGAGACTGGTGGATTGGGAGCAGGTGGACAGTTGGACAAATTAGGGAGAAGGACAAGGTTATTCTGAGAAGCTGTTTAAATGTGATATTTCTTTGAAAAAATTTTTTTGAGAACGCCAGTAGAATGTCTACATTTTTTTTAAAAAAAGAAAAAAGTACAAACCAATTCAGTACATGACGCAATCAATCTGCTAATACTTCCATAGTTCAGAATTACCTAAGCCTATGATTGTGGGAAATTTGGAGTGAAAAACTGGAAATGAACCAGAAGCACTCAATGGCTTATAATATAGTGCACATCCTGTGGAGCAGCTGAAACTGGTCAGACAGAAGACTGGGTGAAAGGAACTACAGCATAGTCTGACTAAGGCATACTGTGCACTTACCAAGATAAGCTGTGGTCATTTTGAAAGGGTTTTTTCTTTTTTTGCGGCTATAATTCCTCAATAGTTGAGCCACCAGCTTTCTTTATCTTTCCTGTTTTTTTGTTATTTTTTTCCCCCTTGCATTCTGTTTTGTTTCTCATCTGGCTTGAGGACAGCTGCCAAACAATGTTTTTCCTTTGTGACTTCCTGTTTTGCACATCTGATACCCTTGACTGTGCAGTCCTCAGCAGAGTACAGTGGCTTTTCCTTTTAATTTGTTGGCTCCTTCCTCCTACATCTGTTTCCCATTCTTTGATTCAATGGGCCTGCTCTAGTTGTGACATACTATGCTAAGCAACAGAATTTCAGCTAATATGTTTAGCACATATTTAGAAGAGGTGCTCTTTCCAGTCTTCACTTCATGTTTTGCATTTAACTTTGTATTATTTTATCATTGATCATTGGAATAAAATACAGGCTTAATTTGCAAGTCTGACTGATGAAACACATATCTCTGCAATAACCCATTGGGAGAGGCAAAATATGTTAATTGCAGAAATCACACATGGTTGTTAAAGTCTTGTTTTTAAAAAACAAACATCCTATATCTTTTCTTCACACAAATCCTGAAATCCTACAGTTTTATTATTTATTTATTTATTTATTTATTTATTTATTTATTTATTTATTTATTTATTTATTTATTTATTTGATTTATACCCTGCCCATCTAGATCGAAGTCTACTCTGGGCAGCTAACAATAATAGATAAAATAAAACAATATAATAAAATAAAACAACAACAACAAATGTCTTCTATGTGCTTACACAAGCACATAGAAGTAAACAGACGAAATAAACAATGGCATACACAACAATTGTGGATGTGGGGGATGATATTACATATTGGAATACTGGACCATAATCTTCCATGAGTTAATAGAAGCACAATCGAGTGAAAAGATTTCCTTCAGAGGCCTGAGCAGAAAACATTTAGTACTCAGCATCTTTCCAAAGGTGACACCTCGTCCCACACAGCAGATGATCACAGGAATTGGCTAACCCAGTTTAAATTAATGGAGCTATACAAGGAGGTCTTCAGATGGTAAATCGGCACCAAGATCCTATTATGTTCTGACACCAGTGTAGTGTTAACCTCAGCGGTAAAATGCCACAAGTATGTGGCTGCAGAGCCAGAGGTTGAGATGCCTTAGCAGAGAGAGCCTGTGTGTTCTTGTACATGGGTAAAAGCTACTTCGTCCCAGGATGGCCCCAGTTGAAAAAAAAGGAATGGTAAACCACTTCTGAGTACTCTTCACTGGGAAAACCCTGAAAAGGTTCGCCAAAAGTAAGAACTGACTTGATGACATGTGATGATGAGGAGGAAGAAGTCACTACAGGCATCTGCTGGTGTGTACCAGATCATGGAACAGCAAGTGCCTAAGCTAATTTTTTAACATGGGTCAGTTTCTTACCAGATTTTGCTCCAGTTGCATTATGCTGGTGTGAGTAACTAATCTGATTTTGGCCAGTACTCGTGTTGCTTGGAAAGCTGGGTTTGTTTGTCTGAAAAGCAAATAGTGATTTAACTCATTGGAAAGTCAGATCAGTGTGTGCAAGAGGATTGTTTCACCAAATTTTGCCACGGGAAGGCTTCTTGGGGGTGGGTCTTTCTATCATTACCAGCAGTAATACAATGTCTTTTTAATCCCCCAAAGTTCCTTCACCCACTGCTACACAGCAGTGCTGGGAGTCTAGCCCTCATTTTACATCCTTCCCTACACCTTGGAACTAGTGTCATTCCAGAATACGGGGCAGGGGAGATAACAGCTTCCACAAGCAAAAATAATGGAGAACATTTGGATAAAATTGTCCAGAGTGGCTTAATTAAACTTCCGCATCCCCCAACAAACTCTGAATGCTCCTTTCATGAAGTCTCAGAGAAATAATGACTCAAGTCTATTTTTGCCTCAGGGTGGTTGTTAAATGTCATTCAGGTACAATGTGCAGCCTGGCTCCCAGTTTTTTTTTCCTCAACAGGACTCATATAAGATAACTTTCTTCTGAATGGATCATAACAGAGAGCAGGAAACAGAAGAACATTCCTTGTTAAAGGCATGCACAAGGCAGGAAGTACATTTATCCAGATTTAATAAGGAATTCTCAGTAAGTTATTTTGCTTAACAATTTAATTGGGTTTTCTTCCTCATTTTTTTTTAAAAGGCATACATCTTGCTTCGGTTTCTCCTTCAACCTTACAGCTACCACACGCTTCAATCCCCACCCTCCCCAAGCTATAATTTTTCAGTTTACAATTCTTTGGCTTTGATGTTGCTGTGCATCCACCTGCTATAAAGCACAGTTCATGAATCTCTGGGGAAGCGTCTGTCAGATTCGTCTAGTCAGTGATCATTTACCATTGTTGGCAGGCGGCATGTAACTGATCACAGCACAAACAGAAGAGCTGAGAGCCGGTGTAGTGCAGTAAAGTGGCTAACAGCTTGAGCCAGAATACCCTTGGTTATAATTTTACCTCACCCACAAAACAGAAATAAGCAAATCTTAACCCACGAGAGATAGTATGGTGTAGTAGTCAGTGTGTTGGACTAGAACAGTGGTTCCAACTTGGGGTTACCAGATGATCTTTGACTACCACTGTCAGAAATCCTGGCCAGCACAGCTCGTGGTGAAGGCTTCTGGGAGTTTTAGTCCAAGAACATATGGGGACCTAAGGTTGGGAACCACTGGTTCAGATTAAAGCTGCCCTTTCGCCAGTGTTCAGTTGCCAGTCCAGTTCACTTCTGTACATGGAATGTGCAGGATGGTGGTGATGGTGCCATCTTAGCCTTGAGCACCTATGCATACAACCTCTAGATTCTATATGGGAAAGCTTCATGGACTTGTGCTAGTGGTAATAGAAAAGTGTCATCTTGTTTCTCTCCTATAGTTAGTCTATAGGTAGAGAAGGTTACTTTCTTGGATTGGGATCCTGGAATCTGGAGAGATTCAGTCCATAAAAAGTAACTTTTCCCCATGCTTGGATTAGTCCTGGGTTAATTCCCCACTAATGCAGGCTAAGAGTCAAAGAATATGATATGCTTTTCTTGTTTTTAGAAGTGATCCTCTTTTAAGACATCTGTTTGTTGCAGTATCTGACGTTTGTCACTTCTTTCTCTTGCATTCCAGAGTCTTTTGTTTTGGAGCAGGAAGGTCACCAGTTGATAAACTTAGGCTTAATGTGAAAGTCTGATAGCTCAGGCATGAAGCTCCAAAGAAATCCCATCACTGGGAGGAAAACATTTTTAACTGCCAGGAACACACATTCTCCTTAATCTAACCCTCAGAGGAATGATTCAACCACCTAAATAGCAGAAAGCCTGAAGAAATAAAGTTAGCAGTTAGCTAAAGAAATGGGGGCAATTGGTTTGAGAACTGATAGAGAGAAGAACAGCACAGATCTCCTCAAAAGCAAAACTCACCAGATGCAGTGGGCCTGCCTCACACATCAGGGGAGCAGGATTTAGTGTCCTATTTTCCATTTACCAATCAGAATATCCTTTATTTTGTGAGACTGGTGTAGTCTGTGACGGGCACTGCTTCTGACTGTAATTCTGTGCTACAACTGCATACTGTATTTTGTCATATCCTGTGGTTTGAAGGGAGTTCTGAGGTAGGAAGGAAGCATGACCTGGAGATGTTACAACGCAACTACAGTTTTGTCAGGACATGGAGAGAGGGAGGAGGGACTCAGTGGGAGAGAGGGAGATCAGATTTAAACCAGGAAGTCCTTCTCAGAGCAACAGAAGTTTAGAGAATGGCTTGTTTGACCAACCTTTAAAAGCAGATTAGGTAACTTCATGGGGGTTAGGGGCAGTGGTGGGATTCAAATAAATTAACAACAGGTTCTATGCCCGAATGGCAAATAAATAAATAAATAAATAAATAAATAAATAAATAAATAAATAAATAAATAAACAAACAAACAAACAAACAAACAAACAAACAAACAAACAAACAAACAAACAAACAAACAAACAAACAAACAAATGCATGCCCAGGACAGTGGGATCCGATGAGAGTTTCTTCTACAGTGGTCTCCCTACTGCCTATCATCACAACTACTTCTCACATGATTAAGATATCTGGATAAGTGTTATCTGTTTGGGCATGCCGCTGCTGTTAACCTCACCATGGGCATGTGCCAAACACACACACACAAACACACACCTCACAGTGGGTGCTTATGACCAGGTTTGACAGAGAACTGACACATCTCTCCTTCCCTTTACCTCCTATTTCACCCTATAGCTCACCAGTAAAAATTGCTTCCATCCCCTTTCCTGCTCCTGAAATGACTGATAGCCCTGCTTGTTGTTACCTGGAGGCTGCCTTTGCACACCTGTTGAGAAGTTCTTCTCCCCCCCCCCACTTCCTTCTGGCTTGGAAGGTATGGTCTCTTTTCAATCTGTTGCCACTCCACCTCAACCCCACCACCTCAATCGGTCCAGAACACTGCCAAAGAGCCCGAAAAACCCACAACAGCCAATATCAACAAATGCTTGATTAGTATGCTCTCATGTATGTCTTTTCTGGAGAATGCTGCCTTCTCATGATGGTCCCTCCCCCTCGGAGTCCCTCCAGCCCCCACCCACCTCCCATGTTGACCTGTGGTCAAGATGCGTCTGAATGTCTGGAGAGAAGAATTTCAATTCCCCTTATCTATTGATATGTTTATGTGTTTTCCTTTCTTGGCCCTGGATATATGGCCTTCAAGAATAGTAAGTCTTACTAGTGTTAAAATACTGATAGCTGTCTTCCTCCTTCTAACAGAGTGGGCCATCTCTGTGTGCCATTTGTCTCCCGAAATTGTCAGTTTTGGGGCAGGAGGAAGAGTTCTTTGTTACTCTAAATGAGGCTTGGAGGTTTCATCTCTTTGTGGTGTGAGTGACTTTTCTATTGCATACCTTGCTTGCGTGGATCAGTGAGACTGTCACTGGTTCATGCATTGGATATTCTCTGGGATTTTTAAAAAAACTGTTTCTAGGCAGAGCAACAGTCTTATGTGGTACCTTTAACTTGAAAAAAATCATAGTAAAACGAGGATGGTTGTTTGTTTGATTGAAGCGGTCTCACCCCAAAACTTTTTCCCTCTGTGTCCTGCCCTCATGCCTTGTCAATCACACACACCCTCTGCCTCGAGGCCATGGGCTTTCCTCCAGTGACGTCAAGGACTCATCCTCCCCCCTCTTTCCCCAGTGACGCCTCTGTTCTTTCCAGGGCTTTATCTCTCTCACCTACACCCCACCTCAGACAGCTCAGTGTGGCATAGGAAGGGAGGCAGCTAATTGTGTGCCCCTCCCCCCGCTCGCCGCTGGTCACCTGGCCCCTCCTCCTTCATTCATCTCAGGCCAACAAACGGTTCTAAGAACCAACAGTACATTTAGGAAGCGGTTCTATAGAATAGGTGAGAACCTGCTGAATCCCACCTCTGGTTAGGGGGTACCAATGGCTTCTAGTCAGGATGACTATGTGTCACCTCTACCATACTCTTCTATGCATTAGTTTTTGCTCAGTGTGAGTCATAGAGTCCATTTCCACTCACGGCCCCCTTGTGGACATGCTGCGGTAAGCTGGTCAACTGTTCCGTAAATGGAATGTTAGATTTATGGTTGCCAGCTCTCAGGGCACCAGCTGAAGGTGAAACTTAAGAGAATTGCCATGCTTTCCTGAGTCTCTAGGTGAGAATTAAAACCTAAGCATTATTGCAGCTAGAGAAGAAAGCTTGATTTTACCATGTGTGGCTGGACTAAATGGTCTTGGTGAAATGCCACATGTTCTTATACTACCCAGTGCTTTTGTATAGATGTGGGGTAAATATTTGGTTCCCTGATATGCGTGTATATGTGCGCCCAGTTCTGTTTTTAAAAGTAGCATTGTATGTACAATTTGGTGAGACACCCTGCAAGTCATTGTCAACAAAACCTTTAAGTTGAACTGGGGCAGCTCAGGATCTGGATGGAGATTTTATTTATTTATTTATTTATTAGATTGCTACCCCGCCCATCTAGACCAAAGGTCTACTCTGGGTGGCATTACAAATTTAAAAACAGTAAAACCAATAAAACCTATAAACATGAAACGCAATAAATCTAAGATGTTAAAATGTGAATTTAAGATACAGCAGGAAGGAAATCCTGCCCAAATAACCAAGTCTTAAATTTACTTCTGAAGACACCCAGAGAGGGATGCAGGCGGATCTCCACGGGCAAGTTGTTCCATAGTTGAGGGGCCACTGCCGAGAAGGCCTGGTTCCTCATTCTCGGCGTTAGGCCCCTCAACTGCCCAGCCTGGAACTATGGCAGAACTGGGTGGGAGAAGGCACTCTGCCACATATTGAGGTAAACCTAAAACTGTTTAGGAGATGTCTGTCCATCTCTCTCTCTCTCTCTCTCTTTCTCAGAAGCAGCCCCCTCTCCCTGGTCATGAGATGCCTGAGAGGAGCCCTTTTACTGCCAGTTCTCCTGAACTGTCTCCATCGCAGTGCCTCGTGGCGCAATGGTTAAACCGCTGTACTGCAGCCAAAACTGTGCTCATGACCTGGGGTTCAATCCCAGGTAGCGGCTCAAGGTTGACTCAGCCTTCTATCCTTCCGAGGCTGGTAAAATGAGTACCCAACTCCCGGAGGGGGGGGCAATGTGTAGCCTGCATAATTAACTTGTAAACCGCCCAGAGAGTGCTTGAAGCGCTGTGGGGTGATATATAAGCAGCACGCTTTGCTTTTGCTTTGTGGTTGGTTTAGAATGCCATATTCTCCAAACCAAACTCCCACCCACCCCCAAAACACATGGGCACTGATGGATCTTTGGAGCACTCTTGGTCTGAATAGCACAATGGAACTCATAAGCCAATGTTTGTTTTTGTTTTTTTGCCTACCTCTGCGGTATATAATACAAGATTTTCTTCACCACTTTTACACAATACCGAGGCTCATGGAAGACACTGTTCCTCCAATCAATACTGTCACCGTCAATAGACAAGCCCAACAATGCCGAGGCTGGCTGCATTCTGTTATCGGTATACATGAGCTCATGATCGGGATGCAAGTCTGCAAAAGGGCAGCCATCATGCTGGGGAGAGATCAAAACCCAGACAGAAAATTTCTCATTAAGGTTGTTAGCTGAGAAGCGGCTTTATATCTGGCCTGTCATTGTCAGCACTTTTCTCCCCCAATGATCTTAACTAGGCGAGCAGCAAATTAAGTATATGCAGTTTCCCCAATCTTTATTTTTCTAGAAGAAGAAAAATGTTTCATGTCATCAGCATTTCCCACCCTAGTAGCTTTGTACAGTACTTTGTGTGTGCATGTGTGAGTCCTTGTATTTTATCATTTTCTCCCTTGCAGGTTAGATAACACAATGCAATTTCATATATTTCTAAATGGTTGAGGCGACCTCTCAAAGCATTAAGACAAAAATAAGTTAGTATAAATGGGAAAGCCATTTAACACGGATGTACCCTATTTGCATATTTATAATCTATTATTTCTTGCTGCACATTGTTTCATTGATGTACAAACACAATGGAAACAAAGGAAGACGGAGAATTAAGGCAGGTCTATGCAAATCGGGGCTCACCATGTCAAACACAGCCCAATAGCTCTGTGTTACATCCAGTCGAGTGCTTGCCCCCCCCCCCAGGGCTTGCTCTTTGTTGTTGTTGTTGTTGTTTAGTTGTTAAGTGACTCTTCGTGACCCATGGACCAGAGCATGCCAGGCCCTCCTGTCTTCCACTGCCTCCCAGATTTGGGTCAAATTCGTGTTTGTAGCTTCGGTGACACTGTCCAACCATCTCGTCATCTGTCGTCCCCTTCTCCTCTTGCCTTCACACTTTCCCAACATCCGGATCTTTTCCAGGGAGTCTTCTCTTCTCATGAGATGGCCAAAGTATTGGAGTCTCAGCTTCAGGATCTGTCCTTCCAGTGAGCACTCAGGGTTGATTTCTTTCAAAATGGATAGGTTTGTTCTCTTTGAAGTCCAGGGGGCAAAATAGTGCAGCTTTCTTGGATAATATATTTTGGATGTCATGAAAGAGTATAAAAGGGCAAAATATTGTTAGGTACTTAATCCTTTATTATACCACTTTTACTAGAGTTTTGGAAAATTACTTTTTTCAGTTACTATTCCCAGAATCTTCCACCGAGCTTGGGAGATTCTAGGACTGACAGTGAGAAAGGTGACTTTTGTAAGCTCTGGTCAATCCCCTTAACTGAGGGATTCAGGAAGATGCAACTCAGAAAAAGTAGGATTTCTGAGTTCTGGAGTGTATTCCCCCTGCCCCACTGCCATGGATGGAGAGAGCAGCTTAAAGGATTTTCTGCTTCCATGCCCAAATAGCTCAGCTGCCTTTGGATATTATGCACCTTGAACTGCTTGGTGAGAGCAACCTCTGCTGATTCACCTCAGGCCAAAAATGTCCTATCCCTCTGTTGTTACGCTGGGAAATTAATCAGTTCCTTGACAGGCTACAGCAGGTGGCTAATAAATTGCATTGGCTTAATTCAGGCACCAAGTATCCTCTGGTTCTCCCCCCCCCCAATTGCCATTTGTTCAAAATTTGGCACCAGACCACTAAATCTAAAGAGGAACCTCAATAAGGCTAACTGCAACTCTTTTTAAAATCGGTGTTATTTTGTAGAAGAAACCTTCCATTCATTATTTCTCTTTTTATTTATTATAGTGGACAAAGGCCTTTGTTGCTCAAGAAGTTACATATTAATTGTTGTTTATGAAGCTGACGTCTGTCATTCCTCACAGAACTCTGTTACTCCTGCTTCCTTAGTGAAGTAAGTCTGAATACATACAGTACTTAAATAAAGGTAGAAATTAGCAAATGAAGTCTGTTTAGTCATATATTATTCAATGATTCAGCATGAAATTAAACATTTGATTTTTACAGAATGATTAGTATTTCGCGAAATGAAAATGAAATTTTAAATTTTAGCTATCTTTTATTTATCTTGTATGCCTGTGTTGGAGCTGGGAATGTCATGTATATTGCAAAATTAATTTTATGCATAGAGAAATATTTAATGACATGATTTTTTTTAAAAAAAAAAATCAGCCCCAGAATTCTTCAACAACCTGAAAATATTCAGGAGGCTATTGGGAAAAAAGAAGATAATGGGTGTTTTTGTTGTTGTTGTTTAGTCATTAAGTTGTATCAGACTCTTTGTGACCCCATGGACCAGAGCGTGCCAGACCCCCCTGTCTTCCACTACCTCCCGGATTTGGGTCAAATTCATGTTGGTAGCTTTGATGACACTGTCCAACCATCTCGTCCTCTGTCGTCCCCTTTCTCCTCTTGCCTTCACACTTTCCCAACATCAGGGTCTTTTCCAGGGAGTCTTCTCTTCTCATGAGATGGCCAAAGTATTGGAGCCTCAGCTTCAGGATCTGTCCTTCCAGTGAGCACTCAGGGTTGATTTCCTTTAGAATTGATAGGTTTGTTCTCCTTGTAGTTCAGGGGACTCTCAAGAGTTTCCTCCAGCACAATTCAAAAGCATCAATTCTTTGGCAGCCAGCCTTATTTATGGACCAGCTTTCACTTGTGGTTCCCACCCTTGGGTCCCCAGATGTTCTTGGACTAAAACTCCTAGAAGCCTTCACCACTAGCTGTGCTAGCCAGGATTTCTTGGAGTTGTAGTCCAATAACGTCTGAGTACCCAAAGTTGGGAAGCACTGAGCTGAGCTGATCAGCTCTGTCCTCTGTAAAATAGGGACACATAAACAAATCCAAATATTGTACAAAGCAGAGTGCATTCACCAATGTACCTGCTCATTATTGATCAAACATTGAACCCTAGCTTGATGTGACTGGATGTGGAGCAATCAGGACTCTTTCTCATTTTCTTTTCATTTTCTCTTTCTTTCCTACCAATGCATTTAAGGGCTCTGAGAAAAGACTCCAAAGGCATGTGACATGATTGTATCTTTTGTTTGTTAAATTAATAAGTAGAGCTTGAAAAAGTTACTTTTTGGACCTAGAACTTCTGGAATCTCTCCAGACTGTTCTTGAGTCAACATGTCTTTCAATAGAAGTGGTTGGTGTGCATTTTGTGCAGATTTTCCTAAATCACACTTTTGAAGCCAATGTGTGAACTGAAAACCAGTGTACAAATTCTCCAAATGTGTACAAAAACACTTATATTTGAGCCAGGTGTGTCTATGTGAGCCAAGGCCAGCTGGGTAGCTTAGTAGTTTTGGCATTTGGCTGCAGAGTTAGAGGTTGGGAGTTCAATCCTCCACTCTGCCTCCTGTGAGTAGAGCCAGCCTGTGTGGCCTTGGGCAAGCTGCATAGTCCCAGGGCACCCTGGGAAGAAGGGAATAGTCAACCACTTCTCTTAACTCTCTATCTAGAAAACCCTGAAATTGCCCTTTGTTGAAGTTGTTGGCATTTAATAATGTATGTGTTAGGGAGAATGTGCATGAAAGTTCATCCCAGTGTGAGTGTCAGGGGGTTATTTCCAAATTAACGAATTTAGAAAAAAAAAACCCTGGAAAATGTAAAACTGAAACTGACAGATTTGTACAATTAATAGTAACAGGGGAAAAAAACCCAAACCCAAAACAACAACAAAACAAGGAAAAATCAGAAACGGCAAGGGACAGATTTTCCTAACTTTACATTTACTGGATTTAGCAGAAATTCAACAGGATTTTGAAAAAAAAATCAAATAGTGCATTTCCTTGCAAGGCAGTGCTACTACAGTGGCTGAAATGTTTGCCTCTCATATCGTCCTACCAGGAGAATAGACTGTATGCTTTTAATTTTCAGATACGTAGAATGTCAGAAGTACAAACTCAGAAGTACATTTTGAGCGACCAGTTAATTACCAGGCCAATTACTTTTGTTCCAGAGGCAAAAGAGTACAGGAGAAATGCTCTACCCATAATGCAACATTGTTGGGTTTTTTTTTAACCTCAACACATTTATATCCAGCAGCAGAAAACAATGTTTTTTTTCTTGCTTTTGTTAAAGCACTGGCTGTCAAAAATGCTTGTTTCTTTTCTCTACAGAAGAAGTTAACATTTTCTCCCTCCGCATTTTCTTTTTTTCTGATAAAAGCATTGCATGTCTGTTCAGCCATCCATAGCTCTTTTTTTGGGAGGGGCGGCGATGTGTGTGTGTGTGAATCCAGATTTTAAAAGAACATAACATGGAAGTGATGCACTGAATAACAGTTTTTTTTAATGCTTCAACATTTTTATTCACTTTTCAACTCAAAATAAAAGTTTTTTAATGTGTCTTTTCTTCTCCTTCCTCTTGACAACTCCTGTTGGCATCATAATACCAACCCTTTTGCCACCTCTATTGTGGTGTTAGAATAAACTAGGCAGGTAAGTAGCGTACCTTTTAAAACCTCAAAAATAATTTTATCAGAACGGGTACAATAAAATTGCGACTGTGTACAATTCTTCAGAATGGATAGGGAAGTGCCTATTTAATTCTGACGTTTCAGGATTTTGTTAGGAAATTGCCTATAAATACATGCTTTACTACATCAAAAAAAAAAATCATAGATTTAAAAGATGCTGGAACAGACCAAAAATCCAACATCAGCCCACCTTATCTGCCTTCAAATAGGATTTTTTAAACATATTGAACAGCACTGTTCCAAAAGAAGAGAGCAGAAGAGATGGGTGTTTGTACAAAAAGCCTGCTCCACTGAGTCAACCAAGAAATTCGAAGGCCGATTCACACATGACTGTACCTCACTTGATTTCTCATTATTTGACAACTGGCAGCTGACCATGTGAACTGTCTCAATTCAGAGGCATTTTGACAGTGTTGTTATTGGATAAGATGAAAGTTCTGTTGGCGGTGTTTGCTCTGTGATGACTCATTCAGAGAACTCCTTGGTGCAAATGGATGGATGTGATTATATTTTATAGTGATTATATCTGGATTTGGAAGCAGACTTCTAGGCCTTTTGCGACTGAATGTTGTTTTGATTTGGAAGTGTAGGCAGCATTGCAAAATACACTCAACAGCTGAGCTTGGAAATATGATTTATTTTGAGTGTAATTCCCAAAACTGCAGATCAAATCCACCAGTTTCACTGATAATAATAACTTATGGCAACCGTTCCCCATGTTTTCTAGATAGAGAGTACTCAGATGTGGTTTATTGGGCTACTCTGGGACTGTGTAGCTTGCGCAAGGCTGACTTACCTCCTGGAAAGCACAGTGGAGAATTAGACTCTCAGTATCTAGATATCACAATTCACTGTGCTCTCCAGCCAGCTCCAAACTGAAATATGAACCGAATCCACCAAATGTTTCACACACATCATCTGTATAGTAAACAAGGCTAACCTCTTTTTTTGGTTCCTTCCTTGGAACCAAACTAACACCAAGTTCATGTGTGCATATCAATTATTTTTTAATCAAATTCCACTATTAACTTGCATGACTGTGTAGGTAAGGGATAAATTAGTTCACTTCCAGCCAATTTTATTTATACTTCCAAAGCCATGTTTTGGCAATACCTCTATTGCTGTTGTTTAGTCATTAAGTCATGTCCGACTCTTCGTGACCCCATGGACCAGAGCACACCAGGCCCTCCTGTCTTCTACTACCTCCTGGAGTTGTGTCAATTTCATCTTGGTCGCTTCGATGACACTGTCCAACCATCTTGTCCTCTGTTGTCCACTTCTCCTCTTGCCTTCACCCTTTCCCAACATCAGGGGCTTTTCCAGGGAGTCTTCTCTTCTCATGAGATGGCCAAAGTATTGGAGCCTCAGCTTCAGGATCTATCCTCCCAGTACCTCTATTAGGCCAACTAAAAAGGCACAGAAATCTCAGTGCAAACTTTCGGGATTAAAACAACACACTCTTCATCTAGCATAATGTTAAAAAAGTCAGAGGAAAGAAGCTTGATGTTAAAGAATGTAGCCTGCATATTGTCTTAAAATGTAGTACCTCAATTTAGATGTAGCATCCGTCTTCAGATGTGCATCTTGCATTTCCTGCTACAGATTCAAGGTGCTTCTTCTTTGCTACTCTCTGTCCCTTACAACCTTGTTGGATAAATTGGACTGAATGAGAGGGACTGAAGCAAAGTCACCCAGAGAGATGTTGGACTCATTAGGAAATAGAACCTGGATTTTTCGGTCCCAGTCTCTCTAGCCACTACATCATCCTAGATCTTTCCAAGATCCCTATGTCTTGAAGCTAGTTATGGAAATGGACCATAAACTGTCTGGTCATGCTTATGTACCTCAACTATAATGCCAGAAACCTGCCACTTGAGAAATAATATGTGATTTGGCAAATGTCTTGTTCTGCAACTCAATGTTGAGCTTGCCTGGTTTTGGCAGCCATCCTGGGTGTTAAAATAGAATTCACAAATTGTGAGGTGATCTGTTCCTATGGAAATGGACACCAATGGGAAAAAAATTGAAGGTACATCTTGTTCTTATTTAAATTCTCTAACCTGCTTATTCTTTATCACATACACTTAATTTTCACCACTTCAGCAAAATGCACAAGCTGCTTAACCATGCCGGGTAGGAATTTAAGAGTAGCATCCTGAGCTTTAACGGGCCCTTTGGGTAGGATACGGTTGAGTAACACAGATTACCCCTAGCAATAATAATCATAAACAACCTTCCCTCACGTACATGTCTTTCTACATGATAAAAAAGAGATAAGAACTACAGTAATGGGTCACTGAACTCTTTTTTTTCCTCTTGCAAAGCAATTTGCCGAGGTCAGATTGTTTAGATAGAGTGGAGAGTGATTCCCTCTCTCTAGCCGTCTATCAATTTTGTCATGGGAGTTTTTAATTGCTCACTCTCCTGGCTTTGCCTCCAGATAACAAGGCAAGAGGCTGATGCCCAACAATGCTTTCCTCTCACTTCTGCCAGGATTTCTTCTGGAGACAAATTGAGCCTTCGCTGGGGCTCACCTTTCTTGAATGGCATTGCCCTGCACCTGAAAGGCTTGCGAGGGTTCCTACACCAGGGTTGCCCTCAAAACAGTGAGAGGCAAGTTTCGTGTGTGTTTCTGTGAGTCATGAGAACATTAACCTTGGTCCTTCTAGACTGAGCCTTTGTCACATTAGAAAAGAGAGAGCGTCTTCAATTTAACATCCTTTTAATGGATATTAACTTTGTTCCCGCTCAAGGTGGATACATGTAGTCACTCACAAACGGTAGGACACACACCCCTGGCGAATATGCACAATTAAGTAACTTTGCACTTGCATTTAAATCAGGGGTAGGAACCCTGCAGCTCAAAAGCTATATGCATATAACTGATATCTCTCCCAAAATGACTCCTCTCCAAATTTTAAAAATTTCCTCCCCAAATTAGGAGAACTGGACCCCAATTCTATTCTAATACCTCATACCCCCATCTTTTTTAAAAAGAAAATGGAGAATAAGTGCTATTGTTTTTCAGAACCAGATTTCTTACTGGAGAGAAATGGTGTAGTTATCTGGCACATTCTGGGGCCTGAAAATGATGACGGTTGAAGAAGAAGCATCAGCAACAGCAGCTGCTGAGAACTGACAAATTTTGGTGCAGTTCTTGTCTCAGTTATAGATTCTAACTTTCACATTCTTCCACACAATGAATGAACCATTGTGACCAGTTCCATATGCAAATGCAAGCTTATTTTGCACGAGGCTGCACAATCCTATCGCTGCTTGATCATGCTTCCTACAAGCAGGAGTACCCTTTGTTCAAGGTTGTTTTCTTTGACACTTGAATGTGGTAATCTGGCTCCCCCCCCCAAAAAAAAACCCCCAAGAGGAATAACCCACAGTTTGTCCTTGGTTCACTTCTCTAGCTTGTTCAACTTGTTTCAAAAACAAGTTGAAGACTTGGTTCTTCCAGCAGGCCTTCCCCCCTCCCATTATATAGCTTCTTTTCCATCTTGGATCCTGTTTTCTTTATCGATTTTTGCTCATGGCCATAGTTATTTTAATGTTTTTATCTTTATACTCTGTAACATGCCCAGAGTAGATTCCTGAATCTAGATGGGCAGGGTTAAAATGGAACAAATAAATAAATAAATAGCTCAGGGACAAACCAACCAGAATGTCAGATGTGAACATTACAGGAGGTTCACGATTTGTTTAGATACTACCACAGGAAAGACGGGACAGCATTCTACAGCATGTGCATTAAGTCATAATCATATGAAATTTCATGTATGATGGTGGAGGAGCTTCATTTACCCAGCTGCTAAATGAGAACATTTACTACTACCTTATGATTACTACCTTATGAGTGTTTTCAGGAAGAGGACAAACCATCCTCCGCTGTGGTCCACAAGAAACAATTTAACCATTTACCTATATTTTGAAGTACTGTGGAGGAAGAATATTCCGGGCAAAAAAAAAATCTGCAAAGTAATCTTCTTTTGGTGGAAAAAAAAATGTAAAATATCAGAACTTTCCCCAGGAAAATGTTTTCTGAGTCTATTTCGGATATCACTGAAATTCTCTGTGTTTATGTGCCTCTGTGTTCTATTTCTAAGAATTATAAAATGATGAAACTCCCATCAACTGGTGCCCCTTTTAATAACTGAAAGGGGGGGAAAAGGACAAAGTGGCATTGAATTCATACGATTTTATCAGTAGCAGAAGTGCTACTATCTTGCCCTGATTAACAGTCAAGGAGAGTTCCTGTTAACAACTGGCCTAAGACAAGGAAAGCATGAAGCTGGCATGCGTAAGATTAGGTAAAATCGTTTGGGAATTCACTCTTCTAAGTGTTGTACACCCTTTAAAAAAGGGTTAATCAGGTCTTGGAAGTTGCTAGGTAACTGGGTGATACATTCATTGTATGATCAGTCGATGGGAGTTTGATTTTTACATTACAAGCTCATCAGGCCAGGAACCGCATCTTTATCTTTGTCTTGTAAAATGCAAAGTACCCTGTCAGCACATAATTAACAATGCTAATATAATACTTGCTACTTTTTATTTCCCAGTGAAAGCGTTGTTGTGTCTGAAAGAGATCCAAAGCTTGAGGAAATTGTAGCTTTCCTAGATATGGGTTAGTATGTAGATATGCTTTGGTATTTAGATCCTATTTTCTGTTTGAAATATTTCCTTGAAAGCATATGGAAGCAAGTGATCCAACAGTATAACAGGTCTGTGGTCAGTTTTAGGTATCAAGGCTGGCCCCACCAATAGGTAAAGTGAAGCAGTTGCCCTAGGTGACAGATGATTAGCTGAATGGAGCCGGCTGCACCCCGCAGGTGTTTCTTCTTTGTTGAAGACAGGGCTATGTGTTCCACACAGCCTACTCTCTGCTCCCTAAATTAGACTGTCAGTTTCTGGTGTGGAGAAGGATGTTGTTTTTCCACAAGTGTCAAACGTAGGCTGAGGTCACACCAGCAAAATGTTTTTAAGTTATTTCTCGGGAGTTTCAACCCCAACTGAGGTTTTTTTCCTGGTTCAGGTGATGCATGGCCATTACCGATTCTTTTGTCCCCCCCCCCATGCTATCTGCATTAAATCCAGCCTACTTAGGAGGCTACTACTATATTTGTTCCATGTTTCATCATGCAATACAACTAACGTTCTGTTGAATGTGTACTACAAAACTGATTCGTTTTCTTTATGCCTGGCATGTTTAAATTCAAGCGGGAATGTTGGCATGTTAGCATGCTTCTCTCAAAAGGGCTGTGGGTTCTCCACCATGGAGGGTAACACAGAGTGGAAAGAGGAAAAACTGTCTCCTATCAGTATGTGACCAACAAAGATGTTTTGCCAGCACACCAATGTACCTGCACAAAATTTTTTAAAGGGGGGAAGGGGCAGAAGGAAAAAAAGGGATATGCCCCTCTGCAGGGGTGTAAATGAACGTACCACATCTAATTAAAAAATGTAGGATGGTTAAAAAAAGTATGAACCACTACAATGGGATATATGTCACATGACTGCAGCACATGACTCTACAGGAAGCAGAAAATGCAAGAAAATATGGGGGCATTTCTCTAGTGTGACCACAGCCTAAGTTTCCCCTGCCAGTCCCACTACCTTCTGGGGGAAGGAATTTGACTTTTTCCACAGGCAACAAAATGTCTTGGGCTAACCGGGTTGTGTCCTCACTCTTTTAGAGAACCAATGGCTCCTGCAACCAATGGAAATGGTCAGCCATTTATATCTGTGCAGTCCTAAATTAAATTTTCCCATCAGACCACAGCCAAACATTTGACCAACAGGAGTTTAACTCAAGGACTGTGAAAAAGAGATTCATCTGTCCCTTCTTCATGAAAAGCATCTTGTCTTCTGGTCAAAAGGCTGAGCTTCAAGACTGTGGGTGTGGGTGGGAGAGGGTTTCCCTTTGATTTATTGAGTGATTATCCTTATCATCTACCCTTTTGTCACATCCCCTTGCCTTTAAATTGTGTAAGGACTACATGGCTATTTTCTATTCCTTTTTTGCAAGTGAGTCTAGACTCATTTCATTGCAGGGAAGTTAAGAATCTATGTAAACAATGGCATGGTCAAGGTCAGCAACTGCTTTTTCCGTTCACTGCCAGGGATTTGTAAACATGGCATGTAACTGGGACAGCTAGCAAAAAAAACAAAAAGTGGGGGGTACCTGGTTTACTATAAAACCTGCAGCTCACAACAGCACATATAGAAAGGTGAAGAGCTGGCAACTGCATTCAAGAATGGCTCCTTTGGCATAAGTGAGGAAATAATAGCACAAAGTGCCACGAGAAACTGGATGGGCTTGTCAAAGCCAAAGCTGATAAAAATTGTTGCCATGGTAATTGGGCTATCCAAATATACTGAGGAAGCTGGCTTGCTGTATACTGGGTGGGTGGGGGGGCTTTGGATACCTTTTTGAGCTCTGGGTAGAGATAAGCACTTGCCACACTAGGAGTATTGGATAAAACATTTTTTAAAAAAGAATGTGCGGCAGGAGTGCTATTTGCACTTACTCTTAAGGAAAGTAGCAATGGGGAGTAGGGAGGGCGGAGAGGAAATTCCAGGGGAGCCTGGAGTGATTGATTTCAGTCTCTTCTGCATAATGGTTAACCTTACTGATTGTATCGATCTGCAGTTACATTCAGTGGCAAATGCTTCCTTAGATTAAGCAGCCGATCGCCCCGTGACCCCTTCCTTGGCTTACTCTAATGCAGATCGAATGTGCAGAAATATTTAGGTGCATGGGTGGCCATTGACAATGGGTGGCATTTGAGAGACAATCTAGGTGGTGCACTGGCACATGTCTGTCTCCATGGCCTTCTAGCAATACCATGCATGGATATGAAAGAGCTGAAAAACATGGGGAAGGTGTCTTTAGCTAGATCAGGATGAGAGACTACTAGTAAAGGTCCTCCAGCCTCCAAAGACATATCCGGTAATGTGCAATAGAAGCAGTATTGATAGGATTGCAACTAACAAGCGGTACAGCTGGATGGGTTTGCTTTGCTGTCAGGAATTTATGATGTCCAATTAGTTCCTTTCAGTGTTCAGATATGGAAATATAAGCAGGGGGGGAAAGGCAGTCTTCCTCATATCTTTACTGTGGCACCAATGGCATATCAGGAGAGAATTCACATTGAGATACATTAGATGCAAGGAAATGACAACTACAAAGATGATGAGCACACAGATATAATCCCAATTATTAATAAGAGAAAAATACATTTATTTTCGTTCCAGAATCATATCGAGATGTCAGGAGTCACATCAGACAAACAACTTTACTCAGGCATCAGGGGTTGAGTAGCAACAACAGGTAATCAAGAAACAAAGCTATACTGGCTAGCCCCACTCTCAACAATCTTGGGCATACAGATCCCATGTTAGTGTCTGGAAGAGGCTAGCCTTCACAGATACTGCTGTACACACATTTTCAAACATTTAGGATTCCTGATGATTTAGAATGAGTGTGGTGTGTGGTGTTGGGAATGAGAGAAGACAGCACAGCTCCTTCACCCAGACAGACGTGTTGGTTGTATGTATAACAATAATGCATGAATAGAGCTATACTGTACTTAGGAATGAAAAACAGGAGGTGTGACTTGTAATAGGATGAAGGCAGATCAAACAGTTGAAGTGAAGCCACAAAAAGCTCTTTACATGCTATGTGAATCAGTATATGGCGCATAAGTGTCCATACATTTTTCTTCTAGATCTTTATTCGCTTTATTTATTGATTACATTTACATCCTGACTTCTAGTGAGCCTCAAGGTGGTGTACATTACTTGCTCTTTCCTTGTATTGCTCCCACAACAACCTTTTGAGGTAGGCTGAGAGTGATTAGCCAAGGTTACCCAAGAGGTGTCATGGCTTGGTGGCAACAAGAACTTGGATTTTCTGAATCCCAGTCTAATATTGATCACAATTATGATACATACCATGTTTCCCTGAAAATAAGACAGGGTCTTATATTAATTTTTCCTCCAAAAACCACATTAGAGCTTATTTTCAGGGGATCTTTTATTATTTTTTTCCATGTACAACAATCTACATTTATTCAAATACAGTCATGTCAGCTTCTTCTGGTTGCTGCACAATGCTGCACAATGGTGGAGGGAGGGGTTTCACTTAACTGGGGCTTATTTTGGGGGTAGGGCTTATATTACGAGCGTCCTGAAAAATCATACTAGGGCTTATTTTTAGGTGAGGTCTTATTTTCGGGGGAAACAGGGTAGGTTGTAATTACAAACCTATTTAAAATCACTGCAAGAATGAACTTTGGATTCAGAGCTTGTAAAAGTTACTGTTTTGGACTACAGTATAACTTTTAGAATCTCCCAGTCAGCATGGCCACTGGGCCAAGGGACTTCTGGAAGCTTTAGTCTTAACAAATAACTTAGAGTGGCTGTGGGAGATGAAGTATAGTGATATTTTAGACATTAGTCACAAGACCACATCACAGAGAGCTTTCAGGCTCCTGAAACACACCGAAAACTGCCGAACTGGTACAAGAAAAACATCCCTGTGTTTTGAGATGAGTGATGGAACTCTCCAAACAATTCCACTATTCTTGAATGATAGTCTAACTCCTGGGATATCAAACCTATACAACTGCATCTGTTAATATGATTGTACTGAATCAACAAGGTACAAAAGGAGGATAATTATGGAAAGGGGTGTTCACTAAGCAAACCAAGTGAAATTTTAAAATATTGGTGTACCCTTGGTGTGTACACCTTACGGGAGATCCTTTGTCCCATTTCTCTGAAAGACCCAGAGGTCAGAAGCTGACCCTGGGGAAATGTCATTTGTTTGCAAAAGGGGCAGCATGTGGGGGAAATAACAAGCAAGAGCCTATCAAAAAATTGAGTTTGGTAGAAAACAATTAGGATTTGTGCCGATAGAGTCCTGGCTTGAAGGATTTAGTAGGAAGGGCAGGAAGGGCAAAGAAAGTCATATTTAAAGAGAGAGATGCAGTCTCCAGTGGGTCATTTGAATTTCATTTGCAGCGTAATT
The DNA here is from genome assembly GCF_051106095.1 of Pogona vitticeps. Lineage (NCBI taxonomy): Eukaryota > Metazoa > Chordata > Lepidosauria > Squamata > Agamidae > Pogona > Pogona vitticeps. Next base: position 15,424,825 of record NC_135787.1, on the reverse strand, counting down.
TCCACGCCATTTAGCCCTATCCATAGCAGGAATATAGAGGACTAAACAGGTTATTAAACTGACAAAGTCATACAAGAGGTGGGGAGGGATTTAGCCACGGGGGCACAACATCTGATAAAATTCAATGATACGCTAGGATAGTTTAGTGATAAATCTGGGATTTTAAGTATTTACAGAAAGATGTGGTATGCCATTGGAGGACGGTATGCTGGAATATATAGGTTCATGGCGTGCCAAAGATTTAGTTTTATAAACAGAAGACAGGATTAATAAAAGAAACATAGGGTGGGCCGAAACGGTTCTTAGGAGTGATTGTGGTATCCAGCAACCCTTTTGCCTGACATTGAAAGGCTCCTGAGTTACTCATCACACAACAGTGACTTTGGTCCTCCACAAAGCAAGGAGAACGAGAGTGTTAATCTTTTAAATGATGCGATTAATTGTTTAATTTCCTAACCACAAATTAAATATATAGATTTAAAAATAAGATTTTCATCAAAGCTGTCCCCTGTGAATAGTGTACTGTGATGGTGTTTGGCAAATCACATACTTCCCTCTAAATAGGCAGTTCATTAAAGGCATTTCCCCCCCCCCACAACAATATCTTTTTAAGCATGAAAAATAATCATCTTTCAGTATTGTCAAAGTATCACTCTTGCATTAAGAATCTGATTAATTTATTTATGTTAAATATGTGCCTGTCAATTTTTTAAAAAGATTTTAGGAAGTACACCAATAATGAGAAGGTTCATTTTCTAGAATTTCAGTATTTAAATAAAGATTCTTCCCCCTCCCCCCCAAAATGTCTGCTTAATTACAAAATGTAGTGTGAGCAAACAAGAATAAAGATTTTTAATATCTGATACTGCTTGCAAGCCAACTGAATATGTAAATATGTGTGTGTGTGTGTTTGTGTATACATACATGAAACACTACACATACCATCAACTAAATGTTTTTTCTTTTTTTTAAAAAAATCTAGCAAATGAAAAGCCAGACTTAATGAAACCTCAGCAATTTGCCAAGATCCAAACCTTCAAAGGAACTTCCTAACTAGATCCAGTGGGTTATCAGAAGTCATCCATGGTGCAATTCCATGATATTAAACCCACAGAGCTAGGATTTCTCATATTGGTCCTTCCCACTCTATTGACAGCCTTCCCCTCAGCAACTGCCCCCTCCTAGTAGAAACAGGACTGTGATGCATGAACAGATGAGCGTATTATGGTATAGTGGGAGAAGGTCAATCAGAATTCTCTGGCAGAACCTTGTATGAGTTGCAGTAGATGGAGACATGGATTGCAATGGAAGGAGCTGTTCACACTCCTACATTAGACTGATGAGGAATAGAGGGCATCCAGAGTGAATATTTCCACAAAACCAAACTTAGTTCTGGATCTGAATGCTCCTGGGCATGTGCTCGGGGGGCAGTCCCTTAATTCTTTGTCTCCAACTCCCATTCCTAAGCCACTACTCTTTAGGTGGCTCCAACTAGTGAATTGTGGGACTAGTGAATCATGGCATAAATCAAAGTAGATATTTGCAAGTCTATGCTATGAGAGCACTGAAAACTTCTGAATAGAAATTACCTCCATACTGCTGATAACATTTATTTTTGCAGTGGTCCAAATAACTGGGTAATTGTAGATATACTGAAATAGTTCATATAGTGCAGTGCCTGGAAAAACAGGAGAGCTATTTACAAAGTCTTTCACTGAGCCAATACAAGATGAAGTAACAAGCAGTTTGGGAAATTTGAAACTCAGATAAAAATGCAATGGGATTGGGTTTACCACCTGTCTTTCGGTAAAATCTCTCTGTATTTAACAGCTGTATGCATATAGACAGAAATGCAGCCAATAAATCGGTTCTCCAGCAAAGGGAAGCAGAGACGAAGATAGTTCTTTTGTGTCTAGTTTGCATCTATCCTACCTCTATTAAAAGCACTGGTGACCTATCAAAGACAAGGTGGCAATCCTAAATGAGATTCAGTTTTTCAGGCAGAATAAGTTTAAGTGCAAAGGGGGAAAGCCAATGTGCTTCCTTTGCAGCTGACAGTTTTGTCTGCAACTGGTTTATGTACGGTACAATAAGTATCCAGTGAATGTAGTTATGGGTGGATATTTGGCTGGGATAGAGCCTGCTGTCAGCCTGAGCCAGACTTCTTGTCCATAGTTGAGTTCCAGTAAGGCATCACCGGTAACCACTCTTTCAACATATTTGTTATTATTTGGATTTTCAGACCGGAAAGCTAGCTTATCTACTCCATCTACCACTAGGTAGCCTGAGATGAGAGGACTGTTTGATTCAATGGCATATTCAAAAACATAAACACCAAGATATGGCACACGGAACCTTCCAGTCGCTGGGACATAGGAGGAGCCATAGTTGACGTCCAGATTGTTGAATCGAATCGGGCCTGGAGAATTCATCCCATATGTGTGCGAGGCAAAAAAGGCTACTATTGGTGCATACCTGTAAGATCCTTTTGAGAAATCTGCAAAGGAAAAGAAAATATAAAAATACATACATTTGTTGATCCTTTGAGAACAAAGTCTTCACCTGCAGTGGTTCTGAAGTAGCAGCACAAGTAGTACTGGCAAGCATGCAGAAGCAGCAATGGTGTGATGCAAGGCCTTTATCACAATTGCTAAAAATTCTCTCTTCCTCAATATCCTGGTCTTCCTGCAAGTGTACCATCTCTTACTGAACTTGCTGATTTCTTATTTGTGGGAGTGTTTCTCTCTCAGAATATCAATCAGCCTGTCGAACTATTTTTCACAGGTCTGACTTTTCTGGGTTGGCACACCGAGGGAGGCAAAGAAGACAGTCACCAGGAATCACGTCTTCTTGGTGATGGCCCCTTCCTTATGGAATGGACTCCAAGTAGAAATATGTCTGGCTTCCTCTCTCCCATCTTTTATGAGGATCTGGAAGTTCAGTCATGACAACTGGACTTCTTTCTTATTAGGTTGAAATGTTTTGCCACTGATCCAAGTAGCTTCTTCAGTCGCTATTTGGATGAGTAGCGAAACCTAATAAAACCTAATATAAAAGAAGTCCAGTTGCCATGACTCAAACTTCCAGATAACCTCACCTAGATGACTGAGAATCTTCACAGATATACTTTTAGGAAGATCTTAAAGAACATCTTTCAAGAGGCACTAAAGAACATTCTCATCTAAGTTACCGTATTTTTCCGTGTATAAGACACCACCATGTATAAGACACCCCTCTTTTCTAATCCAAATTTAAGAAAAATAAGTGGGGCTCAACAAGTGTAGGGGGAAAGAGATGAAAGCGCTGCAGGATTGATTTGATCCCTGCTTTCCCCTCCACTTGTTTTTGTTCTCTCCTCAGCTTGCTTCTGTGTATAAGACGAGCCTCAATTTTTAGTCTAAAGATTTTAGACAAAAGTATAGTCTTATACACGGAAAATACGGTAACTTTGTATTGATGTCCCATTTCACCATCATTTGTTTTTGTTTATGGTCTTCACTACTTAGAGGATGTTGGTATATATAATGGAAGATTTTGTTGTGTTGTCTTAGTGTAAACCGCTTACAGTAATGCTTTGCACTAAGTCACTGGTATAGAAATGCATGAAATAAATAAAGAATAAATAATTACTAATATTTGACCTTCTGGCATCCTAGCAGTGACTCTGGACACCTGTACATATCCCCAAGCAAAACCTTTGCAATTATTTAGGTTCTTGGAAACGTAGCACATGTGATTAATATAATAACAGCTATATTAATATATTAACACGTTTCAACAAGTAGATTTTGATCCATGAACGCTCACATGAAAACAAATGTGTTAGTCTTTTGTATTTCCATTTTCTCCTCTTTCCTCCTTAATATTGCAAGCATGTAAGTGCATTTCTTAAACAAAATGTATTTTTGTATCATGGTGCTTTGAAAAAGTGATGGGTTGGAATGTAAGACATGAAAGATTGAGATCAAGTGTTTTAATGCAAAAAACATATATAGGTTTAAGTCTTTCATTCATCCCTATAGTTCAATGGAGCTCAAAAATAAAGAGGAAACTTCAGAGCTGCACAGAAGACTACTTTTTAGTCAACCCTGTGTTACATTGTTATGAATCTTGCTGAAGGACAAAGATGGATGTGATGCCATTTGTGATTTTCAAAAACCTAAACCTACCCAATTGGCTTTTCTCCACATCTGATTTTTGTTTTAAATCTCAAATTCTTTCTATCAGAATTCTAATGGAATCTATAAAATTTTTGAAAAGTTTTGAGCAAATACGAACTAGACAACGTTCTCCTCAACCATCCACACTAGCCACATTCCATTAGTACAGATTTTTCCAGCATAGGAAAGACCATGGACACTTCGTAACTATTAAATGTGAGGGGAAACAATGGAGTGGGGAAAGCAGGGGTCAACCCGAACTCAACACCAACATCTTGGTTGAATACAAAAGAATGTTTAACTTACAAAAGCCAGACTTTTGTAAGTTAAGCATTCAAAGTCCACTGGCTATAGATGATTCTGCCAGTTTCACTTTCTCATATCTCAATTTTTAAATCGCAGGCATGAAAGGCCTGATTGGCTATACTTGGACCTGCCCTTCTCTCTTTCTTAGCCAGACCAACTCCACACAGATCCTCTGATGCCACCTTATGGAGGAGGAGATTCATGGATGCTGCTTTTAGCTTACTGGAGAGAAAGTAGATATACCTATAGTAAGTAGATAAAGTGAAAAATCAATTGACATAGTTCTTAATTCTAAAAGCAGAGCCATGTCTACCTGCATCCTCAAGGAAGAACCTTCTAAGATTTCTCACCTCTCATCATTATCAAATATTTCTTACAGTGAAAACCATTATATGAAATATTTCATAACTGTGATGAGTTTTCTTCAAAAAAACATCTGCTGTTCTGCCCCTGAGGAAATGTAAAAGTTGGAATTAACTCATTACGCTAATAAATCGTCTTCTCTCTCTCTCTCTGTTGTTGCAGCTGGTGGCTTCCCATCTTTCTTCTTCCATGTTGTCATCTCACAGTGAATTGCCCCAAATCTACACTCAACCAACAATGTTGTGCAGCAGGGCTTGGGAAAATGGCATAATGCCATCATGTCAGAAAATGAGTTTAAATGGAGGGCAGGAGGCTGCTATTGCAGACGTTCTCCCCATGTCAGCCATAACAACCCCTTCTGCCTTTTGTTGTCTTCTGCTTGTGTCGAACTGCCAGTTTAAATGGGACCAAATCTATCTAACAGACACAGGGGTGGTTGTAAACTTCCCCCCAGGCTTCCTGTCAAGTTCTCAAGAAGCTGAAGAGGAAAAGCAGAATGAATTCCTAAGTACTGTATAGAAAGCAATTTTCTTCACAATTAGCGTCAAACGCACCAACAAAGAAAAGGTTGTCTCTTTTTTTAAAATCAGAACCAGCAAGAAAAATTCATTCTTGACTGTGCTGCTTTTCTTTAGTAAGAAAAGCTTTCATGATGCTATTTCTCTCTCTAAGGCTGTGTCTCACCTTTCTACAAATATAACATGTTTGTATGTGCCGCACAGCCTAAAATCTGCACAATGGATTCACAGCACCTCTGAAATTAAAGTCAGCCAGCTCCACTGCAGTAAATGGTTTTCCAGCAAAGAAATACAGAGACAAGAAAGACATTCCGTCTATCATCCAGTTGTTAAAAGAACAGGGGAGAGGGCACCAAATAAAAAGTGGTAAGCCTAAATCGAACTCCCTTGGTTGCACAGAACAAGATTAGATTCAAAAGGGAAGACCCAATGTACTTCTTTGTGGATAACACTATTGTTTGCAACTGATTTACATATGGTATAATAATAATGAGCATCCAGAAAATGTAATTATAGGTGGATATTTGGCTAGGAGACACCTGTTGTTCTGAAATTGAGTGATACTTCCTGATTCTCCATCAGTTCCTGGGATCCTAGACCCAGTCTGGTCCGTGTCAAATCCCTGCCTGAGCAATTCCTTAAGAACAAACAAACAAGCACATTTTTCAACAAAGCAGAAGAAGCTTAAAGCTGCCATTTAATTTCTCCCAGTGCCCCAATGTGATACTGTAGGAGGCATTATGAGAAATCAAAATAATGGCCCTCTCATGGCCAGGTGAGCCTGCCATGAAGGGAGAGGGATGAACTGACACTTCTTGTTGAGGACCACCTGAATCTGGAGCTGGCCTCTCATTAGGAAATCTGACTGCTGCTCCCAGTTAAGCATCCACTCAGCCTTGTTCCAAAGATGTACAGTATATAAAAAACATCTTAAGTTACTGGGAACATGGAACAAACAAAATGTCTGAATGATTAAACTATGAAACAAGTTCTCCTATGCCAGTGATGGCAAACCTATGGCACACGTGCTACAGCTGGCACACAAAGCCCTCTCTGTGGGCACACGAGACATAAGTTGCCATAGAGAAATACTTACCCATCCTCCGATCCTGGATTTCGGCACTCCTGTCTGCTGGTGCGGTGGTCCAGTGGAGGAGTGCAATGGTGACAATTACTGGTCTAGCCCAATGGGGGATTGGAGGACCAGTAAGTATTTATTTGTTAATACCGTCCATGGGGGGGGGCACAAGCATTTAACCCTTGCAGTGCGCGAGCAGTTGGGTTTTAATTGCAGTATTGGCACTTTGAAATAAATAAGTTGATTTTGTGTTGCAATTTGGGCACTTGGGCTCAAAAAGGTTCACCATCACTGTCCTAAGCTGTCCAAAAAGTAATACCTCTGCTTTCTTAGAAGCTCCACAGGGATGTCTGCTAGTTTTATGGATGGGGAAGAATAATCCACAAATTCCTTATTCTTGTCAATTTAGGCTGTTTCAACCTACAACAAGGAGGGATTTTCAAAAAGCTCATTTACTCTCTCTCTTTCTCTCTCAGTCTTTACAAGTTGTTTAAAAGGCCCATACAATCCCTTCCCTTTGAGAAAGAAAGCACTCCTGCACACTCATACAGCATAGAACGAGCAAAGAAGGATTGGCTGATTGTTAAGAAAGACACGGTCAACCCATCTAATGCTTTAAATTCTGAAATACAACTGAAATAATGCTAATGTGGACCAGTTCCTATAATTTGCAAATTACAAAATTTTACAGAAAAGCCAGGCAATTGTGTGCAAAAAATTGGCAGTTTGCACAACAACAAATATTTTAAAAACATGAAACACTGTTCTTGCCATTGCAGGGGTTCTATTGAAAGTTCCTGGAAATTTCTTGCTGTTTACACCAGTGAGAAAAAGAACTTTCCAAATCTTAATCTTTGCTTGCAGAATTGAGACAACAGAGACTTTATATCTGTATGTGGCACTGAGTAATTTACTTCCCCCAGCTAGCCCCCTTGGTAGTCATGCCACCAGGCTGCAGCAGAGAGAGGTAAGATGTGAAACAAGGCCATGCCATTAGTTGTCTGAAAGACAACAATATTATGGTATTGCAATTTCCCAATTTTTGGAATAGGAATTATCAGTTTATTCTTTTCTATTTACGATCCTGCACTTGACTAACATCTTCTATTCACCTTAGGTTTGCTTGTTACTGACAGGTCTGTGAAAGAAACCAAGGTTTAGACTCTGTGATGTGGGATGTATAAAAATAGAGGATTATGGGTTCTTTGTGCTTTACAGGAAAGATTGTGACAATAGGAAAACATCATTCAGAGAATCCGGTGCAGACAAGAAGTTCTTATTCTTTTAATATCTGTCTTTTACTAGGGTTGTGCACAGGTCTCTGGATTTAGTTTGTAAGCCAGCTTGGTGCTTTGGAATGTACTCCAGTTTGGTCCAGAACATCTGATCTAATTTGTGCCCAAGATCCAAATCAATCTGTAGATTGATCTTGGAAAAAAGCAAATCTGTGGAACTGAGACACTAATCTGCCCATTCAGCTAGATTTTGGACCTCAAACAAATCAGTTGAAGTCAGGCCAATATGGTGCCTGGTTTGTGATTTGTGTGAATCTTGTGTACAACCCAATTTTTCCCCTAGAAAAGGAGAGACAAAGTGTTGGCTAGATTTTACATATACTTACCAATGGTTTGGGTGTTTTCTTCCACCATCTTTGTGCTACAGTTGGCCCCTCCAAAAGGAAAGCGGCATGCGCAAACAAAGCCTTGTCTCTCATTGACACAAGTCCCCCCATTTTGACATGGGGAGCTACTGCAGCTCAGATAATCACCTGGATTAAAAGGGAAAGAAGGGCATACATTGGCACAATGATCATGCATAAAAACAAGAGGACTTTCAGTAACTCTTTACAACATCTGGCTTCCAAAGTCCAAATGCCCTTTAGCCTCCTACTCCTGCAACTTTACTGCCACAGCTACATTTTCAGTTGGGGTGGACGAATGGCTCTTAGTTGCCATTCAGGACCAAACCACCCCATGTTTTGACCTATGTTTGAGTGCAGAACTAGCCCCATTTTCTTTTTAAAAATCTACATTTTATATGAAGAAAAAGTCACTTTATATAGAAACAGAATAAACAGACATGTAACAATCCCTTCTACTGACTTACAGGCTGGAGAGATACAGAGGAGCCACCATGTTATCACTCCATGTTTTGCATGCATAAAAAGTGGGCCTAAGAGACTGAGGCAATTGGGTTCCACCCCCATCCATTCCCACTGCTCCTTGAACTGTCCCCTACAGATCACTCTGCTCTATCATCTAGGGATTAGACAAATGATTTTACTGGAGACTATTCAACATGCTCAGCTCTTCAGACTTTTCCACGTAGTGACAATAGGAGTGTATATGTTCTTGCAGCTGGATTGCTACGTAAGTGGGCTGGCCTCTGAGTCTTGAAAGATCAGTCCAGGAACACTTGAGAGGTAGGTAGGTATGAGGGTGATGAAAAGGCTATTTCAGAATAAGTGCTGATTGCTGGCAGATGTGTGGAATTGCCTCTCTTCATAGGCACTTCACTGGCGCTTTGAGCGATCTTTAATTTCCAGCCCAGTTATTCCAGAGGCCGTTGTGTTCTGTCATAGCATTTCGAGGGTGATGAATCTGAGTTTGCTGGGCTGAATGCAAAGCTTTGTGTGCTTTGTGCTATGGGCCTCCTCTTCCTTACCCGAGGTTAGACAGGTGAGCTCTATGGACTACAACATACTGAGAGGCTTCTGTCTGACTTAGGTAATTATTTTTTCTTCCCTCCCTAGCCCCATCCCTGACACAATGTATTCCATCTATCGCAATGATAAAACCTAGGACAGAGAAGCATATTTTCATATTCATGCTGTTGAATATTCACAGGTGTCCGCAAGAGGTTGTGCAGTGGTGGCTTATGCAAGTTTTGGAACGATGGCCTCAAACAGTCCAACTCAGCAGGACAATGGTGAGGGACTATGTAAAATATCAGGAGAGTACCAAGTTGCAGAAGGATACTCTAGCTCACTGGTTCTTAACCTTGGGTTACTCAGGAGTTTTGGACTGCAACTCCCAGAAGCCTTCACCACCAACTGTGCTGACTGGGGTTTCTGGGAGTTGCAGTTCAAAAGCATCTGAGTAACAAAGGTTAAGTACCACTGCTCTAGCTCAGCATGTCCCAACCTTGGGTCCCCAGATGTTCTTAGACTACAACTCCCAGAACTCTTGGCCAGCACAGCTAGTGGTGAAGGTTTCTCAGAGTTTTAGCCCAAGAACATATGGGGACCCAAGGTTGGGAACCCTTGCTGTAGCTGGAAGCCCTGAGTACGGGGGCTACTGCTTCAACACCAAAAAAGGAGAACAGACAGAGGGGGAATGGAAGGTGTGTGATGTGGTACAATGCAACCTGAGACAGCACAGGGATCTGTAAAGGAGAAAGGGAAGGGAAGGCCTGTTTTAAAAAGAAGCAGCAGGAAAAAAATGAAGAAGCTTCATGCTGCTCCTGTCTAGGCCAGATGATGTCAATTCTGGACTGACTGCCAGACAAGGGCCTCAAACCTGCCTTGTCTGTTCCAGATCTGGACCTCTGGCCATACTGGCCTTGAGCTTTCTGAATGCTGCAGCTCAGCCAATCCTTTTTGCTGCAGGCGCCTTCTATATCAGGTGTGGCATGAGGTTTCTAGGCCAAAATGTTACCCCTCTCTGCCATTCCAGGCTGCACAAGGCCTGGAGGCAGGTTTTTGGGTTTTTTTTTAAAGCAGGGAGTACCTGAATGGACATGTCCTGTTTTTCATTTTGGTTGGTGGAAGGCCTTAGGGGACCCCCCCAAGACCCTTGATGAAAAATCTATGGCCCTGAGGTGGGCTTGGAACCACAAAAACACACTTTTGAGGGGCTGCGTATAGCCGGCAGGCTCCTATATTGCCCACCCCGATTATAAACTAAGGGTGGGAACGAAGCATTTTTTTCCTGCCTAACAATCAAATTAAATTTCAGAGTTTCACAAGGCTCTTTCCACAGGTGGCAGGGCTCAAAGGCAAAGCTTACTGCCCTTGCTATGGTAACAGAGCCCTAGGAAAGGCTTTTTCAATGGCGGTGGGAAATCATCTACACTTCTTAATTTGGGGGGGTTAGAACAGTGAGGGGTGTCTTATAAACGGGTGTGTGTTATAAACGGAAAAATACAGTAATGACTCCTACCTGTTTTCTGCATGATGGGTAGTGGGGATTTGGTGTGTGGACAGAAGATTCATACTCAGTAGTCCGTTCTTTGAACTCCATGTCCTGGAGTTTGAAGGGCTAGATGTGGAATCTGGACCCACTAATCTATTCAGGATGGGTGGGGAGTGGGTCCATTTACTCTTCAAAGGAACTACTTATATCTCAGATAGAAATGCCCAGAATATAGGTATTGACTGTATGTATCTTACTTTAAAATGGTGCCCTATTTGGAAGGCTGACAGAGATTGGTCCCTTGAAAGTATATTCTGGGGGGCTGTTTAGTCCAAGCCCATTTAAAAAGCAAAGTTATGTTATTGTCATGTGCTGTTAAGCTGCTTCCAGCTAATATTGACTCCATGACTTAGTGCCCAGAAGCAAAAACGACAAAACTGAGTACATGCTGTACTTTGGACACAACATGAACAGACCAGACTTGCAGAACAAGACTACTACCGGGAAATGGGGAAGGTCAAATATGAGCTGGATTGACTCGGTCAAGGAAGCCATAAGCCTTGAGTTTTGTACGAGTGCCGAACAGGACTGTTAAGGATAGGACCTTTTGGAGTTTACTCATTCACAGGGTCACTATGCATTGGAGGTGACTTGACAGCACATTGCAGCAACGACATCTATTGTCTTTTTACTTTTTTTATTTTGCAAGGAGGTGAGGGGATCCTAGAAGAGTCTAGCATGTCTTCCTTTTTTCCTCCTAAGCCATATTAAAAGTGTCTTTGAGAATGTGTTCTTCTGAGAAATAGTGCAGACAGCACAGAGGGTAGAGGTAACGTGCCCCTCTTCTACTTGGTTTCTAAGAGCAGAATCAAGATGAGAATCCCAGTCCGTGTTGTATGACCCTCTCACCCTTAATCTGCCAGACAGGGATGCACACACATGGATCCTGAATGGAAATCTAACTCAAAATAGGCTGGCAGGTGACATAGCGATCCTTCAGTGAAAGAGCAGCATCCGCAAACTACATACAATATAAAGGTAAAGCTTCCCTTTGACATTTTAGTCAGTCGTGTTTGACTCTAGGGGGTGGTGCTCATCCCCGTTTCCAAGCCGTAGAGCCAGCGTTTGTCCAAAGACAGTTTCCGTTGTCACGTGGCCAGCACGGCTATACACGGAACACTGTTTACCTTCCCACTGAGGTGGTCCCTATTTATCTATTCACATTTACATGCTTTCGAACTGCTAGGTTGGCGAGGAGCTGGGACAAAGCGATGGGAGCTCACTCCATCGCGTGGATTCGATCTTACGACTGCCAGTCTTCTGACCCTGCAGCACACAAAGGATTCTGCGGTTTAACCTGCAGCACCACCACATCCCTTCACATACAATATACAACCCCGGTATTCTTCTAGTTGGTTGTTTATGTGCTGTCAAGTCAGAACCAACTTACAGTGACCCTAATAGGGCTTTCAAGGTAAGTGAGATATTTAAGGAGTGCTTTTACCAGTTCCACTCCTCCTGTGAGTTTTCATGGCCAAGTGGGGATTCAAACCCTGGTCTCCAGTACACAACACTGTGTACCACAGTGCGTATTATCCTTCTACCTCCCTTTCGTTTTTTCTGAATCAGTCTGGCAGCCCCATCACTTTCAACAATCCGAAGAAGCAGCTATCATATATCCTATCATATATTGAGTTCTAAAGTTCAGAGATGAGTATGGATCTTTGTGTAGCCCAAATGAGTTCCATGCAGAGAAGAGGTTTGGGTTTTGAGAAAGTTGGTGGTGGTGGTGATAGAATATTAAAGTGGAAGAATCCCCTACACTCTGTACCCAGCAGCACAGCAAGGAGAACAAAATATTTCCAATGGCCTCAGACTACTAGGTGGGACTGGGTGTCTGGAGCAATTGGCAGAAGGACTTCACGTCGCACACCATATTGATATATGTAAACCTACAGCAGCAGCCCTCAGCCTTTTGCATCTGGGAGAGGCTGAGTCCCACCATGTTAGAAGCAAAAAGTGCAGGTTCCCCAAGAATAATAACCTGTTATTAAGTTTTCCATTTACTATAGGTTTTAAGAACATAAAAATTTTCAGCAGAGTTATTGGGAGGAAACACAAATGAAAATAACATTTCCATTAGTGGTTGAAAACTGCAATTGTACTGTTGACTACAAATGTTTACTGCCACAGTAACTGTGCAATGCAAAGATAATAAATTAAAAATGCAATAGTATTATAGAGAATAGATTTTAGCCCAAGATTTTAGCCCAAGAATAGATTTTTTTCTAAAACAAATAAACAATAATTCCATTGTGAGTACCACTGGGACTGCATCTGCATCCCATCAGTGGTAGGTGTATGATTGTTTAAGAAACATGTACCTATAGTGCTAACAAATCAAGGTACTGTTAATTATGATCAATTATATTTGCATCCTGAATTTCACTTATAGCAAAAATGAAAGCATCCTATATGGAATCTGGCAAAGGTCCTTGTTTTCTGGGGATTCCCCAGCCTATATCACCACTGACTGATTTTGGTTAGACAGCTTCCTATTAGGGAAGTGAACCCATCTGCAGTTAGCCTCAGCCAGGTGGTGGCTGTACCACAGGCTTGCCCTTCGGATGCCTGGTGTGCTACATTCCAGCTCAGTGTTTTGTAAATAAAAGATCCACATTGCCGCTGTTCAGTAGTCTAATCTTGAAACAAAGTACCAATGATGAAAGATGCCCTGGTTTGTTTTTGCTTCAAGGAAGGCAGAACTGAGGACTGCTGTCCATCACCTAAAGAGACCCTCAGATTGAATGAGCTGAGAGGACATGAACTGTTCTCTCTTTTTTTCGACAAATAAGAAGAGGTCAGTTTTGGGAGGGCCTTCCTTGGTACTGTGGCAATAAGGAAGCAACTGCTCTTGTGCTCAGTCCATTTCCCATTCATCAGAAAGTGTCAGTCTCCTCTGCTACCCAATGCACCAAATTACCAACATCAACAAAAACCTCTTTCATCTGTCTGTGTGCTATTGCACTGAATATGCAAAGTTGAAGCATGAAAAGTCAAACTGAATTAGGGTAACGATCAATCTTTCGCAATTAAAACACAAAGAGCGAAACACGTTCACAGAAGCATTTTTTGGCACTGAACAACAAAGCAACAAGGAAAGGCTTGGAGTCCAGGAAAAAAAAAGTGTGTCAGGATTTATATTTGAAGCTAAGCATGATTCAGTGGTCCTTTACTTCCCCTGGAAGAGATAAGCTATCAGGTTGAGACTCAGAAATTATCTTCTCTCCCAAATGATTTCAAATAGATTTATTATGGCTCATATTGATATCAATTTCTGAGTCTTTCCTTCTCTCTCAGGAAGAAATTGATACTAAAACTGAAAGAACATCTGGGGGAATGGTATGATTTAGATAGTATGGAATAGCTTGTTGTGAGAAAAGAGAGAAGAAGGGACACTAAACTGTGTGAGGGAGATCAGGTGAGACCTCTGTTGATGTAGGCTTGAAATCTCTCAGGTATCTGACATCTGTGTTCCCCCAAGGCATTTTCTTCAGATGGAACTCTGCCCTTAGTTATAAATGTAATGGTTGTTGTTGTTGATAGTGGTGGTAGTAGTGGCTGTGGTAGTGCTTCAGAAGAAACTGAAAGTAGGTGTTGTTCCACCTTCACTCCCATGCAAGCATTCTGATTAAAACTAGACAATTCTGAGGGTCTGCTCTATGTCAAAGACAGCTACAGAACCTCCCAGGCAGTGGCGAAAAATTCAGAAGATCTAGAGGGCATTTTTATTTTATCCTTATTTTAAGTCCATTCTTGGACTTGAGGTAGGTTGCTCCAGACTCTCTGTTTATTTCTGTCTGCAAAAGTATGATTCATATTCATTCATTCATTCATTCATTCATTCGTTCGTTCGTTCGTTCGTTCGTTCGTTCGTTCGTTCGTTCGTTCGTTCGTTCGTTCGTTCGTTCGTTCATTCATTCATTCATTCATTCATTCATTCATTCATTCATTCATTCATGCTGAGACATGTGTGAGGACTACATCTTTTTTTCAAAGATAACCTCATCCCATAGAGGCTTCTGGAGGTATGATTCTCCAGTAGGCCTGTGTGTTGGCTTCAGCTAAAGCTGGAATCTCAAACCCAATTGGCCTAATCTGGGCTATTTTGTTTGAGGCCAGATTGGAATGGAATATGAAGAGGTCCCAGGAGAAAGCCAAGACTCTTTGCACTCATTCAGTAATTTGGATGTTTAAAATATGGGGAACTAGCCAAAGAACACAGAGGAATTATGGAATATAGTGGTCAGGAGGGAAGAAGGGGCACTGGGTTTTGCTCAATAATAACTGTAAAGTACAATCAGAGGCTAACATTTGTCTTCGATCACAGAGTTGGCAGGGATCAAACATTAAAAGTGTCCAGTACACAAACCTCCGAGGCTAGCAATCTGAAATTTGGTAAATTTGTGCCCTTCTTTTGGCTATGTCATGTATATGAATGCAAAAAGAAAGATGTTATAGCCATGTTGGTTTTTGCAGTGCCAGTTAATGAAAGGGCTGATGACTTGAATTTTCAAATCTATTCAAGCCTGGAGCACAAATTGGATTGAGCAGGATTTGCATCACCACTGATCAAATCAGGATCTATCCCAAAGTTCTGAACTGTAAACTGGGGGATCCAAAGGCAGCCCCATTCTACATGGTGGTGGTGATGGTGATGATGACCATCATCAGCACCAGAACAACCATCACCACCACTGCTACCACTACAGCAGCAACATCAATAAACAACAGTGTATGTTTTTTTGATAGACAACTTTTTAGAGCCTAGGAAGAGGCCACATGCAGCTCACAGACTTTACCTTCTCTGATGGGCTAGTGGACAGTGTCTTATGTCAGTTTCATCTGTGCTTTCCACAGGCTGCTGACTTGCTGCTCTCACAGATCCCTTTTCTGCATATGCACTGATTGCAAAACTGCCTATGGTAGAGGACCGTCTTTGAGAGAAATGCAGCCATTTTTGCATGGAAGAATGGGTTTTAACCTGCCAAAAGGCCAAGGCACTTTAGCCATGGAGCTGCTGACTGCTGCTGTTTCACTGCCTTGCCGAAGATGCTTCCAGCAGTTTAAGGGAGAATGAATAAGTAGACAGATATGAAATAAAGTGGAAATATTATTGAAGCCTGAATCCACTTTAAACTTCATGTGCGCTTGATTATCGGATGAACTGCAAGCGCTTGACTTTAGGCATGCCTTGAGCATGTGCACTGAGGTGGAAGGAATAGAAGCAAAGAAATAGACGATGGGGGAACATAAAAGAATGAAAATGCCCTAGCTGTTTTTCAATTTACCTTATTGTACACCAAACAATGTCAAAGCCGCATTTTAAAAAATGATCATTTAAAAAAGATTCTGGACTGCTGGCTCAGTATAATAGCTAGTGTCTGTTTGGTCTGGATTGATCAGGATTCTAGGTTTTCCTGGATCTCATGCAAACGAAATTCAATTTTTTCTCTACTAAATTAAGGACCCGAATGCCAATCCACCCTTAATTACTTTGAACATTTGGCTGGATTCCCCACAGTCAAATGGAACATTGAGGCAATCAGGGACTATGAATTAAGAGTGCAACTCAGATTCTCCACTCCCTCGTTCTCTTGGACTTGGGAAAATAATGCTGTTCACCTGCATTAAGAGCCCTGCCAGGAAATTATATAGAACCCTGATAATGCCGAACAAAATTACCAGTGTCTCTAAGGAGACTGAATTCAGTCATTAGAACAGACAATGCAGGAAAATAACTGCTACCCTGATGTTCCTAACTGGATTTACTGGGGGTTTGTATGCAATGTATCTGCAGTATAACTGACACAAGTGTCTCTTTAGCCAGCTATGACCTTTCCCTGTAAGTTCTAAAGTAACTTGTACTCATCTGTTCCGTTTTGTCCAGGTGTGTTTAAACAGATGCTCCCAAAAGCAGGTATTTAAGTGTCCCCAAACAAGTGCCCCCCCAAACAGGTGTTTGAGACCCCAGAATCCTTAAATATCTGCCAGTGCTCTGTAGCTGTACAGCCTGAAAACTCACCTAATCAAGCTGATAAGGTGGAATCAAGCTTCCCAGAAGCTTCTCAACCCAAGGTAACAAACAAACAAATAGAATATGCCAACTTCTCATTGCAGGTTGTACTAGTACACGTCCTAGTGTATGTGTTCTTAGCCTCTTGGGTCTGCAGTCAGACAAAGGAGATGCAAAACACATCCTTCCAGGTGTCTTTGTGTTTCATTTGAAATGCAGCACTAGTGTCTAGGACTTCAACTAAAAATAGATTTCACAATCTATTTGAACGCGATTTAACAATCTATTTTAAAGTCAAATCAATGTTTTAAGTTAAATCTATTTTTAACGCAGATGCAGAATCTCATTTTCCATTCAGAGCAGCAAGAAAACTTATTAAGGAAAAAAGGGGTTTGGTTCTTATTGCATCAAAGAATGGATAGGTTGAGCTGTATTCTAAACCAAGTAATAGCAAGGTTCAGGCAACATCTTTCATTCTGAAGCAAGATAGCAATACAATAGTAGTAAAAACAGTACTGCAGACCCAACAGGATGCAGGTACAAAGCATGAAATTTTGGGGCAAGATGCTTCTCCCTCATGGCTGGCCAGTGGCTAGGGTAGCCCTTCCCAACTTTATTGATGTTGAGTGCCCATTGCTCAGCCCACAAGTTCCCTTATGTCACTTCCTTGTACCACAAGCCACCTCTCATAGCAATATTTTGTTAGTAATGTGAAAATGCATTACCTGCTTCTAGGGTAGAATCTGCATTTCTCTGACTTCGTCCAGCTTGGTTCGTATTGGGGTTCACTGGCATCTTTTTTCCTGGTGGTGGTTTTTTAGCAATTGCAGGAGTTGCCTTCAAACGTTTAGTGATATTGTCTACCGCTTCAGCTAGCGATTTATCTACATACCAGGTTAGATTGGACAGGATTGTTTCTGCCTTTACCTCCAGCATGGATTCGGTGAGTTCTTTCATGCCCTTCTGAAACAGCAAACTCTCTGGATAAACCAGTTTCACTAGTTTGGGAATGCTGGCATTCATGGCTTGTATGTTTCCAGAGATAGCCTGACACAAACCGCGTGCTTCATAGGCGGTTTTGTTTAAGACAGGGATGCTCACGGAAAAGCGTATGGATTTGGCTTCAAGCGCCCTGATCCTGGAACTCAAGGTCTGAAGCTGGTTTGAGACAACTTTATCCTTTTCTGTTGCAGCAGCTTTGACGTTTCTTACTGAGACACAGTTGTTTGCCAAAAACTTGTTTATTTTTGCCTCTACTGTTTGTAAGCGAACTTCATAATCTTCCTGCTCTGCTGTGGGATGCAACAGGTTCTCATGAAGGTGACCTATGCCTTGTTGACGTTCTTGTGGAGTTAATGATGTTGTGTTTGAATTATGCTGAACTTTGCTGAGACGAGGGATGGTGTTTTCACTATGTGAAGGTTCTGAAGGAGACTTAACTCTTTCTGAAATAAGGTTGCGCTTTTGATTCTCATTGACTAGTACCTGAAGGGATTCATTCATCTGTTGGAACCGAGGTATTAATGTTAATATGCTTTCCAACTTCTGAACACCACTGCAGCAGGATGCAGTCTCATTTTTGAAGGCACTCAATGTTTCTTTCAGGACATAATTGTCCTGGATAGAATCAATGGCATTGTTTATAACCATCATTGTCTTGTTTATGCCATCTTCCATCAAAACAAAGCATTCATCGAGACGCCTTTCAGAGACTTCGTTGTGAGTCTGAGCTTCATTTTTAAGCTCCTTTTGACTTTTGGTGAGTTCTTCAACAGTGAAACGAAGCCCTGTCACAACACTGGTTAAATTCTCTAGCTTTGTGGAGATAGCTTCTGTTTCAATCCGTTGCTCATACTCTGAGGTAAAGCTGAAAGGAACTCCTTGCTCAATCAAAGGCTGAAGGATCTCCATATCATAACAGAGGTCATTAATTTGCTCATTCATTTTGTCCATCTTATCATCCAAGGAATACTCCAGATTCTCCATTGTTTTATTTAAGGAATACATGTTCTCTTCCATCCCCTTCAGTTGCGTTTGGAAGTCATTTCTACATTTGGACAACATGCTGTCACATTCTTCTTGTACACTGTCCCTGTAGATCTCTAACGTTACAGTAAGGTTACTTATCTTACTGTCTTGGACTCTAAGGTCATCATAAAGCTGCAGAACCATCAAACTCTGTGTTTTCACTTTCTCATGGAGACTAATCATGTAATCTGTAAGGTTATCACTAACTGATTTACCTGCTTTTGGGATGTTTTGCTCTGAGGTCTGTTCAGCTGATAAGAGTTGTTCATGTACCTCTTTCATTTGACTCAGAGTCTTGTTCAGAGATTCATAGTATACATTACTCTTTGAACTTTGATGCTCCAATGCAACTTCCATGGACCTCTGCTTTTCCTGCAGTTCTTTGATTGGCGTGCCACATGTAATGCTCATGTCCTTTTCAATATGTAAGATCTGGTTCCTTATCTCTTGGATTTCTACCAGTGTAGGCCTATTTATTATCTCTGTGGCAATTTTTTGGTGGGAAGCATTCAGATTTCTGATCAATTCTTTGGAACGCTCAAGGTCATCAGACAAACCAGACACAATCCTAAAAACCTGGGCCACAGTTTCTTGCATGTCACTCTGGAAGACTTTCAGTTGGTCTCTTACAATTTCTTTGACTAGTTCAGTAATGCTTTTGGACTTGAGATCTAGGGAAGGAAAAGACACAAATATAAGAAAAGGAGTTTTTTTAAACAACAAAAAACAGTATTAAAGCAAACCTAATTCTTTTTTTATTTTTATTTTTTCCCCTCTTTTATCTCCCACTCTTCTGGCTCTTTTTTGAGGAAGGAGAGAAAATCACATTGCAATCACATTCTCTCCATCTCCTGGACTACAGATGATTACCTTTCTTGATCTCAGGAGGGTTCTGTGTTTGAATAGCACTTTTGCTAGTTGCTCTCATCCTTTTAATCAGTTCTGCTGTCCTGAGGGAGGATCTATAATGTGCTGCTTCTCGCCATTACAGACAACTACAACAAGGTGAAATGTAACCATGATTTCTTGTATGGTAGGCCAAAGCTCTAAAGGACTTATCACTCCACCCGATGTACAGTAAGCTTACTGGAGAAATTATGGGTGGTTAGGAAGCAACAAAGATAATGAAAACAATTTAATTCCCAGCCATAAAATAAACACAAGATGCACATTCACAGAAGCCACCCAGAGTAGTAGAATGGGCGGGATATAAATCAAACAAACAAACAAACAAACAAATAAATAAATAAATAAATAAATAAATAAATAAATAAATAAATAAATAAATACCATGTGATGCTTTAGTTCATATTTCAGTGTGAACTTAAAACATTTCCCTAACTGCAGTCTGAACCAGAATACAGATTGGGGTCCACATCTGTATTTTTTCCTATGTTTTCAAATATACTTGAACAGAGCTTTTTTTTTCCAAAAAAATTACCACCTACTAATGAAAGCATTTGAACATTTGGAGTCAGTTTCCCTGAAATGTCCTCAGGAATGTTTTATTCATAATGGAGAATATATGCATTCGACAACATACACAGCAGAAAGAATACATTGAAAAATCAGGATGCAAAGCATACATTTTGATAAGTATACCTAGAAACATGCACAGATTTTTGTGTGGATTACCAAAAAAAAAAAAAAAAAAAAAGAAAAAGAAAAGGAAGAAAAGAAAGAAAAAAGAAAAAGAAAAAGAAATCCAGTATGGAACAGGAACAGGAAAAAAAACTTGGTGGGGCAAAAGAGAACTTGAATGAAATTGAAATGAAGTGACCTGCCTATCTCTAATGTCTCAAACAATGTCGTTTCTAGACTAGAAAAGGTTGTGAGAGAGTGCATTTCTTAAACTGCCACATGACACTTTGATGATTTTATTTTGAGTGACTACCACAGTGACTCTTGGACACCTTTCTAAATATGGGGCACATTAAAGGATGTATTTCTTCTGGCAGAATGGAGGTGCATAAAAAGGGGACTAGTAGAAAAATATGGTGAGGAATGCATTGCCGTACACCAGAAATGGGGAAGATGTGGACCTCCAGATGTTGCTGGAGTACAGACTTCATCACCCCTAGCCAGCATGAGCGATAGGTAAGGGATTGTGGGAGTTGAATTCAAAAACACCCAGAGAGCTGCACATTCCTCATTCCTAGCACTCACCCTGGCTCCCCTGCAGTAGCAGTAAGAATGTTAATCCCCACATTTATATCAACCCACATCACACATTCTGAAGAGTGAATAGGCTTTGATTGAGAAGAATTGGGGATAGGTCACCCCTAAATGCAATACTTGCTCACGATTCTTTTATGAGATTTCCATCCTGTCTGAAAGTGTGAACTGAAATAGGTAGCAGGACCGTTGCTATCTCAGGTACTTTGTGTATGAATGATAGCTGCCTGCTCCTATGCATGTAAATGCAAAACAGCCGTGGTAGATTTCTTTATTTCTTTACACCTTCCTTCCATCCTATGTTGAAAAAACCCTCTTCCAGTAAAACAGCTGAATGGAGAGCTGGATTTGCAACAAACAGATATCATTTAAATTAATTAGCTTTAATGAATGAGGGCAACTGAGTTCAGTCTATTCAGCCACATCTTTAATATTGATGATTATGGATTAAAGTGATGGTATACAGGAATGACAGTCTTATAACAGCCGGTTGCATAGAAACAATCCAGATATGTATGGATAGAAGAGTAAGCACGAAGATACATGCACACTTCAAGGGGCTACATAAACTGAGATTTTAGGCTGGCGTACTGATTGGAGTAACAATATGACATCGAAATTTCAAACTTTTGTCTAACCTTGGAGACAAAGGGAGAAAGAGAAAGCTTAACTGGTTGGAATACATGTGAGGATTTGTGACAGAAATTGCATGTGACCACATGATATCAGAACAAAGGCTTGTCTTATGGGGGTCAATTAATGAATTCCCTCACCTCATGCCAAATCCTAAACCAGTGCTAATTGGCTAAATAAACTTAAACAGTCTCTAATTGTGTAATAGTAAGGGCCACCCTGAACAAAAATGGAATAATCCCCTCACAGTAGATTATGCACTGGAGGAGGGATCCATGAGCAGAACGCCTGTAAAAACCTAAAGAAGACCCCGAAAAAGGACATTAAAACTATAACGTGTACTTGCTTACTTATCCCACTTCCCCTGACAAAATACACTGTGTTCAAACTGCCAAGATAATACCTTTGAACTAAATCCCCTTATTTCAAGGTATTAACCCCCATACAAGTACAGCAAAGATTTTTAGCTGGCAAATATAACAAAGCACACAAAGAAAAGCAAGAAGCATTTGGTAATATGTCAAACAGAGGGTTTTCAGTTTTCAAAGTGCTTTGAATATTTCTAATTCTCACAGCTATAAGTAAGGTAGACCAGCATTATTGCAGCCTCATTACACATAAGGAATGGGAGAAAAGTGGTTATGCTGTTTGCCTTCCACATGTGTAACAAAGCACATGAGATGAAATTTGAATCAGAACTTCCCTATCTGGACTGGCCCAAGACATTTTCTTCCCCGGGACAAGAAAAGAGAGTGCCCCATTCACATGTATAGATGATGATAGGATGGGAAGCTGAATGTTATTTCAATATCGTTGGTGGAACACTGTCCACCACACCTGAGGCAACAGGTTTCAGTTTAGGAGATCTCAAGTAGGGTGAGTATCATAGTCAGTTCTCTTCTCTAAGACAGAGCACTAGTAAAGAAGGCCAAATGGAACAGTCAAAAGACCTCCACCATTTCCTCTCAACACCTGTTGCCTGCAGATGTTAAGAGAAAATGGTGGACATCTTGACGATTTCTGATTCTATCAGCCTTCTTCTGCTGAACAGTTGAGTTGACCCCATTCTTGGGTCCTATATTATTCATACCATATAACTTCTGGTTCACACCCAAATAGTCTTGGAAATAAGCTCAACTACTTCTCTGATATCAAGAAATAGCTGAGCTTATACTGAGCCTATATGGATTTTAATTGAGTCTTCATACCAACACATCTGTTGATTTTACATGTCAACACTCAACATAACAGGGGAAAGAGAGAGAGAAAGAAGGGAAATATCTTCTCAGCATAAGTATGCTACATGAGTAGCCCTTGAAAAGTGCATATTCCCTGGAGATTACTGCTGTGGTTACGAGTCTGCATTGGGAAATGTTTTATCTATTACAGTGCCTCTATTTGACCTGACCCAGTGAATACAAACTTTTCAGATCTGCTCTATTGCCCAGTTATGGACACTTCTACATTCCACATTCTCTCTCTTCCCCAACAGTACAAGTGGGATAAGAAGGGAATTAGTTTCTTGCTCAGATTAACATTTGAGATGGTGAAAAACTCAGGAGCTATAATTTTCACATTGTATTTGAGGTGTGTGTTATGAGCCCCAAAGGCTTACATTTTCAAAGCATGAACATTTAATTGTCAAAACTAACAAAACTATTTATTACGCTACTATTATCTGTCTCCGAGTCAAACTACAGTGGTGCCTCCCAAGATGATTGCCTCGCAGGATGATTAATCCACAAGACGATTGTTTTTTGCGATCGCTGTTGCGCTTCGCAAGACGATGTTTTCTACGGACGATTTTCACAAGACGACGATTTTTCCCCATTGGAACGCATTAAATAGATTTCAATGCATTCTAATGGGGAACCGCATTCTGCAAGACCATGTTTTCTATGGACGATTTTCGCAAGACAATGATTTTTCCATTGGAACGCATTAAGTAGATTTCGATGCATTCCAATGGGGAACCACGTTTCGCAAGACAATGGTTTCGCAAGACAGTGTTTTTCGTGGAACGAATTAACATTGTCTTGCGAGGCACCACTGTAGATGCTTAGGACATTTTAAGAAGTGCTGCCTCACTGAAGAAAGATGCATTTGTTTGTTTGTTTGTTTGTTTGTTTGTTTGTTTGTTTGTTTGTTTGGCTTTTACCCTGCCCATCTAGATTCAAACGAATCTACTCTGGGTGGCTTTACTGTGTTCGGGTTTTTGATTGGTCACTGGAAGACAGACATGGACTTAATTTGCATGCATCTCTGAAGAAACCAGTTGTTGGAGGAAAAGCAGGTTAATCTTGTGGAACATGCATTGCTCTAATCTCTACTTTGACCCTGTGTTAATTTTTCAGATTATAGGCTCAGCCTTCTGTGTGTGGTTATAGAACACCTGTTTGTCTTGAATAAAAGTTTTTTATCCTTTGTTTATTAACCTGGGATCTAATGGTGGGTAGTTAGAATTCTGCTTTATGTACTTCTGATGATCTTCTAGACAGAAATTCTTGGGTCATCCGCATATGACATTACCAAGGTATTATTGCCTCATCGTACAGCGGTTCTGTAACATCACCATGCACATTAAAATCTTCCATTCTGCAGGAATGTAATAAGAGTGCTTGCCCTGAAGGAGGACTCCTGGTGCCCTCCATCCGAAGCTCTTGACCTGAACAACAAACAAGAATAGAATGGCAAGAAACTATGGTGCTGGGTTGTTGGACATTTTGCAAAGGCCAAAATGCTTTCAGGACTGCACCTTTTGGTAAATTTTAAGGCTACTGAGAAAGACGGTGTGTTTGTTGTCTGATGCATTTACAGATAAAGTGTGTGTGTGTGTGTGTGTGTGTGTGTGTGTGTGTGTGTGTGTGTGTGTGTGTGTGTGTATAAATCATTCTAGAAATCAAATTGTATTTTGAGGATTTATGGTTGACTTGGTGGTGCTGCGGTGGCGCTGCGGGCTAAACCGCAGAAGCCTGTGCTGCAGGGTCAGAAGACCAAGCAGTCGTAAGATCGAATCCACGCGACGAAGTGAGCTCCCATCACTTGTCCTAGCTCCCGCCAACCTAGCGGTTCGAAAGCATGCAAATGCAAGTAGATAAATAGGGACCACTTTGGTGGGAAGGTAACAGCGTTCCGTGTCTAAGTCGCACTGGCCATGTGACCACGGAAGATTGTCTTCAGACAAACGCTGACTCTATGGCTTGGAAACGGGGATGAGCATCACCCCCTAGAGTCGAACACAACTGGACAAAAATTGTCAAGGGGAACCTTTACCTTTACCTTCAGCTTGAAAAAGCAGCTAGGCAAAATAATATTGGTTTTAAAATAAAATTTGCAAAGTGGGAAAGAGATCCTGTGTTCCCCCGTGGTTAGTGATATTAGCTCCGTAAGCCCTTCTGTGGCTTAGATGCAGAAACTGTCATGAGTTCAGTCAGAGGGTTTGTTTACCATGGGTGTTATAAGGAGGAGGTGTAGGAAGAGATGGCAAGACAGCTATTTAAACAGCTGATTTGCGGTTCACAAAGCAGCTTTCCTATGGCCGATCTTCGCTAGACAACGATGATTCTTCCCCATTGGAACGCATTAAACAGGTTTCAGTGCATTCCAATGGGGAAATGCTTTTCGCTAGACAATGATTTCGCTAAACAGCGATTTCAGTGGAACGGATTATCATTGTCTAGTGAGGCACCACTGTACTGACTGAAATCCATCAGTAACTCACAACTAGAGTAGACCGATTGGATCAGTGGGTATTTGGAGAGTCCTTCTCCATAAATTGCATTGATTCAACAGGCCTACTCTAATTGTGGCTTATTACTGGCTGTCACCTTATGAATATGCTCATAGCCTACAATCCTAGACACACTTATTTCTGAGTATGCTGCCATACAGTTTGCATTATAAGACTGCTAGAATTTTCCCTTCTTTTTATAAGAAAATGAGTGCAAAATTGTGTCTCTCATTCACTGGCAATTCCATAGCCCTTTTCACCCAGCAGTGTATCTTCATTGAGTTTAATAGAGGCATGTCATGGCAAGCCATTTATCCTCTACCCCCTCCCCATCAATGTTTGCAGAAGGTATTTCCCCCTCTCTCCTAGTGATTATCCCATTGACTTTCAATAGGGAATGGGGAGAGAAGAGAGATGAGGACAGTTCAAAGGTCCTATAAGGCTATGCAAAGGTCATCTTTGAAAATAGGGCGGAAGGTTGCACAACACAAATGTGGCAGGCATGACAGATCCACTGGGAGGATGGACAGCATAAATCTCATGTAGACTGAAAACAGGAAGGCAGGGAGCATAAGGGCAGTGTTTGCCATCATAAGCCAAGTAAGCCATCAAGGGCATTTTGTACTTGGCTGAGCCTGGTTTTCAAAAGTGTTGGAAACATGATATTCAAATTAGTGGATTGTAGAGGTCATGGTGTTTTTAAGAGGGGGAGAAAGGCTGCACAAGTATATGATTTAGAAGATATGGATGAGCAGAAAGAGAACAGAAAAAAACAAACTGAAGGGGGAATAAAGTTAGATAAATCCCAAAGAGTATAGACTCCAGCCATGGTTGATGAAATTATTATTTTAGAGACCTGACTCCTGATTACACAAGGAATATGTTCTCCATTTCTAGTGATACGTTGCACACCTTTGTTGTACTGAATCAAGGTCACATGGTGTATATACCTGGGCTAACATTCCCACTTGTTTTCACTTTAGTGATTAACTTCTTCCTATTCGAAATATTATGGCTGGCTACACCATGGAGCCGACTTATCTCCTGTCTTGTCTCCTGGGGCAGTGCAGCCCCTTTCTTTATTTTTTTTAATGTGAAAAAAAAAACTATAAAGTCCCTAACCCATACCTGCCTCCCTCCCTCTGCCAGCAAAGGTCGGGCTTACCCCCTGCCATCCCTGCCAAGCCCCGCATGGTGGGCGTGCTTCTCCGAGACAGTGCCTTGCTCCTGCCATTCTCCCTTCTCTGTTTCCCTTCTCTTTCCTCTGCTGGCAAAGGCTGGGCATACCCACCACTGCCCTTGTGATGAGCCCTGCAAGGTGGAGATGCTTCTTTGAGGTGGTGCCTTACTCCTGGCCGATCTCCATTTTCCCTGAAGGGATTGACATTCACACATGCAATGCTGGTAAGAAATGTCCCAATATGTCATTGGAACAAAACAACACAACCCTCCCAGCGAGGGGAAATTAAACTGCAGTTACACTGCTGGCTGGGTAAATGACTGGATAATGGCTGTGCATTGTGTGACTGGAAATGTATGCAGTGGTCTAACAGCAATATATGTAGGGAACGTTTTCCTCATGTGATCAGGGGGTGGGGGGATGGGGAGTGAATTGCTTATTTTAACCTCTTCAGTTGAAATCAGTGCAATCCCAAAGGGGCAAACAGATTAAATCAAGCCTTCAGTTACTTGAAGAAATTCTCTACAGAAAAGTGAAGTCTTGGCCAAAGTTTAGAAACTGTTGGTGTTTTATACCACAGAGACAATATTACTGATCATCACTAATTATGCTGGTTGGAGATTTTATGTGGTGTAGTCCGAAACTTCTAGAAGCAGTATGTTGCCTGCCTTTCTCATTGGTCAGCAGGCATCAGAGTAATAAGTAACATCTTTCCCACATAGCCTCAAGCTCACCTCACACAGGAGGATTCTGAAAGATGTATTTATTTCTCAAAGATTTAGTTACTTCTCCTCCCCTGACCTTCCCTGAAGGCTGTATGTTGAAGGAACGTAGAATAACTGAGGGAAAACAATGTACAGCAAATGGGGGTATGAAAGTCCTTCTGCTTTAATTTAAGTTAATTTAATTCAAATGTTGCCTGTATTTTCTTTCCATTTTTGTTCTGTATCAGGCTGTGAGGCTCACATGCTGAAATTAATAGCACTTTTCTCAACCTGTGCATTTATTTATGCATTTTGCCTAATTCCCACAACTTTCCCTCAAGGACTGTAGCATGTTTACTCCCATTTTCCAATTATGCACATTTTAGCCTTTTCTATTTTAAAATGTGCACATTTGGGTTTTATGCAAATCTCATTTCTGCAAAACACCAAACAAGGCTCACATAAGTGAGAAACCTCAAGGCAAGGTGCTCTACATGTAATGCATCTCAGAAGGTGTTAAAGTGCGACTTTCATCAAGACTGTCAAAACCAATCAAATACTTTTTCGTCCCTAAGAAAGCATGATACAGAAAAGTGCACATAATCTTTCTTTGGAAGAGGTGAATTGGATAGAAGGGTTATTGAGGATGAGAATCAGCACTGTTTTGATGGAAGAGCTGTTTGCCACACTGTCAGAGCAATATAGAGGAAAGGATATCCACACACCCTAGAGAACAAATACTTTCTAAGTCCTACCAGACAGCTCAGATACGAGGCTGTGAGATCAGGTGGCAATAAAGACACAGTGGCTCTTCAGCCGTCCATCTCAGCTCATATACACACACAGTCCGTACCTCTGGAAGGGTCAAGTTCTGCCTAGTCCCCAGGCTTGTAATGAAAAGCTAATAAAAGAGGTGACTGGTTGCACTTTCATAAGACAACATGGTCCGAAGGATAATCCAATTTGTAAATAACAAACATAAATCAAAGAGAAAGCTGGCAGATGGGGAGCAGACTGGGGGTTAGCTTCAGAAAGGGCTGAATAATGTGGCAAACAGTCTGTTTCAAAAAATTTAAAATGGGATGCTGCCCATTGTAAACAATCTCATTCATTCATTCATTCATTCATTTATTCTCACATGCATGTTGTTGTTGTTGTTTAGTTGTTAAGTTGTGTCCAATTCTTCATGACCCCATAGACCAGAGCACGCCAGGCCCTCCTGTCTTCCACTGTCTCCCGGAGTTTGGTCAAACTCACATGCATATACATACACAAATAGAAGTACTTAGTTTTACTTGTCTCTTAGTCCCCTCCCACCATAGTACTCTTTTTCTTCCTTCTTTTTTCCTACCCTCTCTTCCCCCCCTTTCTTTGTGCTTTTTTCTTGCCTCACCCAGTCCTCATTTATACCATATTTTTCCATGTATAAGACACCCCCATGTATAAGTCACCCCACACTTTTCTAATCCAAAATTAAGAAATCTAAATGGGGATTAGCAAGTGTAGAGGGAAAGGGATCAAAGCGCTGCAGGATCACTTTGATCCCTGCTTTCCCCTCCAGTTGTTTTTCTCTCCTCAACTTACTTCCATGTATAAGACGACCCTCAATTTTTAGTCTAAAGATTTTAGACAAAAGTATAGTTTTATACACGGAAAATATGTTACTTCCCATATTCTCTGCCTCTTACTCCAGAGACAGTAGGGCTTCCTTCCTTCCTCCCTCTCTTTTTCCAGTATGAACTGATCTGTAAATCTGATCAGGTCATACTAAAATACACAAAGATCAAGTTCCCGACATATTTCTAATCTTTATATCCAGATCAAGGGTGGGCAACCTCTAGAGATGTAGACACTGTACATGCCCTTCCGCCTTTGAAGGGTTACATCCGACACCCCCAATCCAAGTTACTTTCTCTCTCTTTTTAAAAGCCCCATGAGCCTAAAATACTCCAAGGTTGCCAAAACATAACAAAATGGCCTTTACATTCTCAAATGATGTGGGAAACTAAGGGAAAAAGGAAAGGGGGGGCACTGGAGGGCCACATTGCTGGTTTTGGGATCTGCATGCAGCCTACAGCCCACATGGTGCCCACCCCTGATGTAGATCTACTGGTACATGCGAGAGTTATTTACATTTCACAGTCTTCTCATACTCCCATCTTAGTCTTAACTCAAAGTAGCTGATACCATACAAAAACAAATAAACATAGCAATCAACCTTAAAAAACACAGAAAGCATGGCTACTCAGAAGAAAGTCCTGCTGGTTTGAGTGAGGTCTACCCTTAGGCAAATGGATATTAAGTTTCATTCTAAATAAGGCAATAATCTTTTAACTATTTTTTAAAAAAAAAATCAGACAAGCAGTACTATTAGATCATGTAAGAAACAACTTTTGAAGTTACATCTAGAAGACATCAAAGGAGAGGATGATAGAAGAATAGAGGGAAGGTTGTCCATACATGAATGCCACAAGAAAGGCAATGCCAACAAAATAATAACTGCCAATAGGGTCACTCTACTGAAACAAAAAGTATGAAGGCATTTTTTGCCACTTCCTTCTGGGACAAACATCAGAAGTTCAGAACCTTAAAAGATATCAGGAACAGAACTGTAATATATGAAGATGCCTTCCAAAGGCTTTTACAACCTTGAAAGTACGCCTTTTATAGCAGCTCTGTTTCTTCCCAAATGGCAATGGAGTTGGGCATTGGAACATAACATGAAGATAAGTTAAAGACTCAGAAACAAATTCTACATATGAGAGGCCCCCTTTCCCAAAAGGTTACTTTTACTAGTTATGAAACATCCTGGTAATACTGAATTTGGATTACTGCAGTGCCTTCTCTATTAAGACTTACAAGTTTAGTATAACATTGAGCTTTCATGGATTATAATTCACTTAGATGCTTACAGTATGTTTTCAGAGCTTTGAAGATAGGCCAACAGTGTGCAAGGCACCACATGACGTTCTGTTATTTTGCTGCACTAAATGAATGTGACTATCCCTTTGAACTGTTGCTATTGAACAGATGCACGCTGCTTAGGCTGGTTGCCTAAGTAGCATGCATCTTACATGTACCATATGCAACCATGTCCTTACACTCCGTGCACTTACTGCATCATCTTGCAAATTGTATGGAAAACCTTCTAGTCAAGTCACTTCTCTTGCCAGGAAGAGATGCTGTTGGCATGGAAAATATAAACCTAATCCAGAACACCATGAGATGATCTGTTTATCAGAAATGGGATGAGTATGCGCAGCATAAGAATATGGGCTTCTTAATAAAGTGCCTTCAACACCTTGGGAAATTAAAAACAACAACAGCTATTGTCTTCTTCTGTGTTTTAAATAACAAAACAGAGCTAAATGCACTTCCCATTGCAGAAGGTGAAATATGGAACAGGATAGACTAAAGTCCATTTTCAAGGTTTTCTCTGGTTTTCCTTCCTTAGCTCTCTCCCTGGCACTTTTAACTGGGTGAGTGATTGCATTAATTTCTTTCTCTTACCTTTTAGAAAAGCCTGGAAGTCTCTGCCCTTATCTTCATTGATTTTGCCTTCCAGAGAGGAGAGTGTCTTGCTCACATCACTCATGACGAGGGAAATGTTGTCAACCTTCTTCTGTAGCAAAGTCAGTCTCATCTCCTGGCTGCTAATCTGCTCATTCATTTTTTGTGCAACTGCTATGTTGGGAGGAAAAGAATGGAACAAAAGAAGAAAGTAACTGAATGGAATCACAAAAGGAATTAAATCACCAAGAGAAAAGCAGAAAGAACCAAAACAAATTCCATGCCCAATTACTTGAAGTGGAGTGAAAACTTTCCGCATTAATAAGAATGGAGCATTTTGATTTTTGTCATGTATCCTGAGTTATGAGTGACATTCATACAAGCAGAGAAGCAAATAATTGCTGAATAATCCATATTCATTATAGAGTAGTTATAATTCCAGGAGAGTGTATTGAATAGTTAACAGAAATTTAATGAGCAAAAGTGGAATGTGGAAGCATCTATCTAGTTGCTTTCCTATGGAGGATTCTGCTTTACTGTTTGAATAAATGCATTGTATTTCTACAGACTGATTGTAAGAACTGGTTTCGCTGCCGTTGTGCAAACAAGAGTTGGCACTGTGAAAATTAAGCCATATCTCAATAATGGCAATTAGGGGAAAAGACATATTGCTCTTCCCTGGAGATATGCAGTCCACCTACTCCCCATTATCCTAGTCTTATCCAAATGCATTATGTTTGCTCAAATTTCCTCCATTGCTCTCAAGCAAAAACTTCAAAAAAAAGGGACCCAGGGAATAGCACAGGAAAAGCAAGTTCTACCCTGAGAAGCTACCATCAGAGCTGCCACACCATAACCTGGTGAAATCCCATCATTCTTAAAAACACTACTAAGAAAAAGGAGGAGTATCATCAAAAGAGGGGATAGAGAGTCCCTTAACTGGGAGAAAAGTGGTATAGAAATCCAACAAACAATCTAATAATCATGTGCTGTCAACTGAATTCTGACTTAAAGTAACCCTTTCCAGGGTTTTCTAGGTAGAGAATACATAGAAGTGGCTTTCCATTCCCTTCTTCTGGGGAATGTGCAGCTTGCCCAAGGCCACACAGGCTGGCTCTTCTAGGATGCACAGTTGGGAACTCAACTCCCAACCTCCTGCTCTGCAGCCAGGTACTTAACTCACTTTGTTATCCAGCCAGCTTAATAACAGATGCACCTAAAATTTGCACAAGCTAGTTTTTATCGGGGCATGGAAAAGCCACTTTTTATCTCCCATTAGCTAAAAAATTCTGGCAGTTCTCATCTAAAAAAGACCCTTTTCCAAGCTTTGACTGAGATGCATGGATGCAAATTTAATAATGTCTATGTAAAAAACATGCAGGATCGTGTACGGGAGACCACGTATTGTTGGGTGATCATGTTAGTGACTCTCCTGGTGACCAGTGCCTGCTCCGTCTGTTGTCCAGGTAGGAACTATGGATGAGGAATCACTCCTCCCCCCCAGCCAATCCTGAGGTGGCAGCTGCAGCTGCGGTGTTGGCGCTTCAACAGGCGGCGGGCCAGGATCCGGAGTGGGGTCTTCAGCACCTCCATATGTGAGATTCCCCCTTCTGCTGACTCTTCCAGTTCTGCCGCCACCCACTGTTCCCCCACCCCACCCCCAGTTTGGGCATGCGAGCCAAAAAGGTTCACCATCACTGATATAGATAGACACTCTGGCTAAAATCCTATTGTAGAGTTGCACAAATGGCGTAACATTTAGAGGTGAATTCCCCTAAGTTAAGAAATCTCTGTAGACCTTATCTGTTGCATGCCAAGTCACATAACTCAGTATGCAAGAAATAACATCTCTGGCAATTCACTTCCAAAAGTTACACCCTCTCCATAATGGCACAACAGGGTTTTAACCTCTGTGTTGTCAGAGGGCATGGTATGTGTGTGATTTATCTAACAAACCACCATGCAGCTTTGCCATTCCCAGAATAATTCTTGCTGACACTGTTGAGCAAGGTATGCTGCATCATGTCAGCATTCCGTACTGTACCAGAGGCATGCTTGCCCATCTGTCATTATCTCTGGACCACTGAATGGCAACAATTAATACCATCCAGGCATGAATAATAATTTAATGCACAGCCCCGGAGTCATTCCCCCTTCCATTCAGCTTGTGTTGCTTTTATTGCTTCTTATGAGGTCACTGCATCCTGTATGAATGTCTCCCCCTTTCCCCCAATGATTTCTCCATGTAACACCATAGTGCTCATGTAAACCCATTCTCAATAAATATTCTGCTTTGCCCCCTAACCTTTCTGAGCAGAGCCCACAAAGGAAACAAGATTGCAAGAGACTCCGGCGCTTCATGGCGTCGCTTTTGGTGGCCAGGGGGATTTCTTTTGCTGTGTTTTTAATAAATAGTGTTGACAACCATTGTGTTAGGGACTGTAGTAATTACAACCACTGACCTGGGTCACTGGGGTCCTGCTGATGCTGTTGCTGCTGTTGGTTTCCAAATGTTTCTCCATTGACAGCTGTGTTGCTCTCTGCTTGGTTGCTATGTATAAGCAATTGATCCTGTTGGGCTAAATGGGGGGGGGGGGGAGAAGGTAAGGATGACTGAGACATTCAGCATGACTTTTCATCCAATACATGGCAATATCGTTGCCGCTGCCCTTCACTGTCCCCTGCCCACTTCTTACTCTGCTAAATCCTAATCATATGTGCTGATTCCCCAGTTAGCTGCTTTGCCCATCTGGACCACATGCTATGCCACCATATTGGTAGGGTATAGTGAACAGCTTTAATTCTTACCAGAGAGGATTATAAGTGTCTCCTTCAGGTTGCAATTGATTGCGATTTACAGAAGCTTGTGCTAATGCAAGGTTCACCCTCCCTTATCATTAAGAACACTCGGAGAGCTGCAAGATTAATGTTGAAGTGGAGGCTTAAAGAAGGGCACTGAGCAAGCCCGGCATAATAATTAAGCCGTGCCCATTGCACAGCTCCAGTGATCATGAAGAACG
This sequence comes from Pogona vitticeps, assembly GCF_051106095.1. NCBI lineage: Eukaryota > Metazoa > Chordata > Lepidosauria > Squamata > Agamidae > Pogona > Pogona vitticeps. The sequence goes on along the minus strand of NC_135787.1, from coordinate 15,391,211 downwards.
GTAATCCAGGTAATGGGTTCGTATTAGGGATGCTGCGAAAGCGTGCAAGGTTCAGATCTGGATTTCAACTTTGCCCTTTCTTAAAGCTCAAAGGATTTCTGAGTGACTGGCTGAAAATCCAAAGCACATGCAAAGAACTTTGCTGAGATTTGGGGGGCAGTAAGGGAAGGATTGAATTTCTCCTAACCTAAGCCCTCGGCTGTGTTGTCTCTCAAAACTTAATGGCTGGATTCAGGCAACACGCAGGCTTTGCTAACTAGCATTTATGTCAGGAAGTGGTACATTATTTCATTATGTGCTGCTGCCTTGCAGAAGTCTAAATATAAACCTGAAGTAGGCCTCCTATTCCACAATTCAAATGGAAGAATTGAGGTCTGGAAGCCAGGCAATATTTAAGGGAAAAGCGCACAGGTAGTTCACAACCATGGAAAACATTAGCCTCATTCCAGAGATGTGGAAATGCCATGAGATAAATCTTGAAACCCCATAGTTTTGTGCTCTCTGCAAATAGAATCTTAGAATCAAATAATACTTTAGTTGGAGGAGACTTATAAGGCCATTGAGTCCAACCTCCTGGCCAATGCAGGAATCCAAATTAAAGCAGATATAACACATGGTTATCAAGCTTCTTGAATAACTCCACTTTTGGAGCACTTACTATCTCCTAAGGTAATTGGTTCCATTGCCGTACTGCTCTAATAGTTAAGACATTTCTCATGATATTCAGCCTGGTCTCCTGTAGCTTCAGACCATTATTATGTGTCCTGCACTCTGGAGTGATCAAGAACAGATCCTGCCCCCCCCCTCTGTCTGAATACCTTTCAAGTATTTGAAAAGGGCTCTCATATCTCATCCCAGTCTTCTTTTCTCAAGGCTAAACTTGCCCAGTTCTTTTTGTCTTTCCTCACAGGGCTTGGTTTCCAGCCCCCTCATCATCCTTGTTGACCTCTTCTGAACCTGCTCCAGTTTATGGCCATCCTTCTTAAAGTGCATTGTCCAGAACTAGCTAAAAGACACACCCAGCAAGTATTTTTATTCTGTCTCTACATAAGAGAGAAGGAACAGCAATTGGAAATTTTACTCCCAGTACCACTGCTGTCAAACTCCATGCTACTGTAAGACGTGGGCTGCAGCTACATATCACCTCACTCAAAAGGAAAGTGATCCACACTGGAGACCTGGGATGTACAGAAGGGCTGATTTAAGTTTTTGCTCCTTGATAAGATCCAGTTGAAGGCTCCCCTTTTCTCCTCTCCATGTCCCCACCACCATGTCTACTATCTCACAAGGAGCCTATTAAAGTGAACATACGGCTTGTCTACATGTGGCAATTGGAGTGGGCTGGAGTGGGCTAAACAGGATTGCTAGAAAGTCTGGCATGCCATTTGGTGCAATCTTAATATGCCTATCTAATTTGTAATACAATACCGAATGCTTTTTTCCCCCCAAGTGATGCAGTTCTCATACACACCTAAACATTTGGTTTTACCCTTTCTTAACCCCTTCACAGAGCCAAGGAAGCATTTAATTTGCCAGTATTGTGAAGTGACTGTCTTCATAAGCCCCTTCATGATATTGGCAAATTAGAAAAAAGCTTGCTTTTAATTTGTTTCCAATGTTCATGCGTTCTTCGCTGGTGGATTGTGGGAACTGTCCTTCAAGGAAGTAACTTTGCCTTTCTCTGCTATCTACTGAATAGAAGTATATCGGTTGTCTATACACATGCAGTCAGGTGTAAAACCCACTTAGCAGTAGTACATATATCCAAGTGAACAGTTTAAAGAACCTCATCATATTCCCAAGACAAATATATATAGAATGAGTTCTTCAGAAAAGACACTGTCATTTCCTTGCCACTGTCTGAAACCTCTTTCAAGAAATGTAAGACCCACAACAAATGTAAACTCAGTAAGCCTACTATTAGCAATAATACTATTATGCAAAGTTTATTGTCATAGTTTATTGTCATCCTCCTCTTTATTTCCCAACATTTCCCTCCCCCTAGGAAGCACCTAGCTCGGCTCCCAAGTAAGTTCACAAAAGCTTGGGGAAATGTAATGCAGCTTGATTTTTCTGAAATTCCAGTAAAATGTGTAATATCATAGCTTGGAAAACCATAATCTCCCAACCAGCATTGATTCCTATGACTTCGCTACATTTTATGCACTGCTTGCAGACAGATTTCAGCTGCATGCAAACTAACTATGGCCAGGCTTTCTTGCAATATGCATCTGTGAATTGGGGGAAGATGTGTCTCAGTTTATAAAGCTGCAAGATCCTGACAAATTGCAAATGGTTTCATTCGTTGGCTAATCATGTTGAAATCCTAATTTCTCTGAAAACAATCAGCTAAAAGAGAGACTACGTAAATGTTTTGCATTATACCTGTGTTTTCGTAAGAGCTAGAGACTTATTCTTTTGACAAAATGGAAATTTGGAGTCTGGGGGAACTTGAACAGGCACCTGGTGGCATGTCTAAAATTTAGCTAAAACTCAGCTGATCCTACCAATAATATTGCCAAGACTACAATGGGGGCCCAATTCAGTGATTTACTTTCTATAATTTATCCAGCAATTTTGAGAATATATAATTTTACCCAAGCCCATTTTGAATCGGGCCACTGGGAGTTTGCCCATCACTAATAATATCACGCTGTACTCTAGATAAGAATGAGGAATAATTAAATCTATCTTGAGAGGTTACCCGAGGGACATGCAAGAGAACCGTATCATTTTTAATAATGGAGAAACAAAATTGCACTCCAGATACTTGAGCATACTCTGTGTTGATCTCTTAAGAGACACACTTCCCAGAAAGTGTGAGCAGCAGGAATTCTATAGTACAGTAAGCAACATACCAGCTGTGTTTTCTACATTATAGAAATGGGTTCACATGTATGTGTGCATATTATATTGCTGCAATTAACTGAACCAAGCAACAGGATTTCAGCCAATATATCAGTAATTGTTGAGAGGACCTTGTAGTGGCACTTTGTGAATATTCAGGGATCGGAGAAAGTGAACCAGGGGTCCCCGTCAGGCTTAAGTGACCCCTGCCATAGTGCCCTCTGTTAGGTCTCCTCTACAAAAATGGAGACCTCCCCATAAGTCCTAACAGTGGACAGCAGTGATGTGCACTTGGTGTGTAGGTTTAAGTTGCCATTGAGGCATACCCAGAATTCCCACACTGAGAAGTGAGGGAAGGAGTGGATTATTCTGAACTCAGCTGTCACTTGTTGGCACCAAATGAGAGTAGCCAGCTTTGTGGGTCAGGCCTTGGGGAAGGATATGGCTTCGGGGAAGGGTGACCCAGAGGCCTCCATGGGCTAGGTTTCAATTAGGATTTACTCTGTAGGCTGGGATTCTTTGTGTCATTCTCTTGCTCTGTTCCAGGGGTGGATCCCATACTTGGGATAAACACAGATGCCTTCATACTCTCCTTTCTTGGTTACACTGCCATCAAGATCTTGGCAACATCTAACCATCAGTATTCCCAATTTTATTTGGTTCTGTTGTGTTATATTTTTGGCCTCTTAAGTTCTTCTCGACGATGCAAATAGCCCAACAGTCACAATGAGTACACAAACAATAACATCATTTTATGAATCACAGTTCTATGACTATACATGTTTGCACTTGACTCCTCACAATTTCAGCACATACTACGTTTTAGTATGTGCTAATTTTTTTTGTTCTCATAATTCCCCAAATCCCGCCATGCTGTGACTTCCCCAGAGAGAGAGAGAGAGAGAGAGAGAGAGAGAGAGAGAGAGAGAGAGAGAGAGAGAGAGAGAGAGAGACATTCCCAGCTGCCCAGCAGAAAAAAACAGTGGGAAAAATCCTTGTTACCACACCTTTTCTCTCTTAGAAATGCCACTGTTTACATCGAATGGCACATGGCCTGCGCTTTGACCAACCCAGCCCACCGTAGCTGTGTTGTAATTTGCCTGAAGCGTGATAATCCCTCCCCATCTTTGTTTTGCTTTTTGCATTCTCAAGCAACAACAAAAACCAGAAGTTTCCTCCAGCCTCCAGGGAGCTACCATTTATGGTGGATGGGCCGCATTTGGCTTAGCGGGTCACAAGGTGTGCATGCCTGGTTTACATAGCAACACAACATTCCTGTATTAAAATATGACTAAATAGGAGCCTAGCCGTTGGGGTAGGAGGAAACAGAGAGAGAGAGAAAGAAAAAACAGCATGGTTCTCAGCTCTGACCTTAAACTGAATTTAAATGAAAAACCTTTCTTTAAGTACAAAAGGATTAAGGAAAATAGTTTGACTCTCTCTTTCCCCCCTTCTTATCTTGGTTTCAACAGATCCACTGGGGTTGCTGCTATTTGCAGATAAATGCCTCGGGGGGTCACAGGGTTGCCAAGAAGAAAGAAAAGCAGGAGCCGAGGTTTGTTGCTTGGTTGACATGATTTCTAACTCCTAAAGCTATTCTGTGCAGAAAAGTCTGTATAATAACAGGACCCAGTTCTAGAATCTGGTCTCTTTATAACCTGAAAGATCAAGCAGTACCAAATATGTTATATAAACCTTTGATTCAATCAGTATTTTTGCTTTGAGTGTAAAGGTGGTCCTAGTTTCAGGTTGCTCTCAATGGAGCCTGGACTCACATGCTCTGCATCTCCACCTCTTTCCCCATGGTCATCAATTGAAATGTTGAATGCTTTTTAATGTTCTTGATTCATCATCTTTCTAAGCCCTGGGAAATAAGATGCTTTTAACTGTCAATATCCTATAAATGGAATATGGGGCTCTTTGATAGTAAACTATGTGTTGTACTGAATGAATGTTGCTCCAGGAGAAGCATTGCCTCTCCTTCCTTTCTGCCTTATTTGCTCCATCAATATGGCCCCAGACAGTGCCCTGACTAGTTACAGTCAATCCTTCTACACTGAAGGGAGGAGATACACTGCAAATCTTACAAAAATGCTCTTCCCATTCTGTGTCAATATCATGCAATTAGGCAGTGTCTCACGGTTGTATCAACCACCATATACTATTCCCTTATCATTTCCTTCAGCCTTTGGTGACAACAAAATGGTCGAGTTGATCGCAGAATTTGAAGCTGATCTGCCACAGACACTTATTGAAGGAGATACCTTGGAGAAGGATAACCGAGCAGCTGATTGTCAGACTTTTTTTTTTTTTTAAAGACTCACGATATAGGATATATGTCCCTTCTGTGTTCCGTCTGGCAGACAGAATGACAGTATCCAAACTACATCAAAAACTGTCACGAGAAAGATACTGTGCTGAAAGGTGACACAAATCAGTTTTACATGCTGTAATTAAAGTAAGCAACAATTAGGTGCTCCACACGGGTGTGTGAGATCTACCTGTCCTTAAAGCTTATTATCACGGCAGAGAAAGCTACAATATAAGCTGAAAGCTCTGTTCACATTTTCATCAGCTGTGGTTATCTTCATATGGCTGCAGCTGTCAACGGGAGTTAAATACTTGCATTCATCCCAATTAATTACATAGGATTTATCAGGTGGCAGTGTGACGATATAATCTATGATGGGGAGGGGGAGGTAGAATCAGTTACCTTCCTTTGATAAAGGACTTCCTGATGGACGTCCTTTTATTCTTTCACTTCCTATTCTTTTGTTCCCAAATATATTTGCTGCCGGCCTGATGGCATTTTCTCCTCTAGACAGTCAATCAAATCTAATATCCTTCTCATTAAATCAACAAACTGCTCAGCTTCCTAGATATATTGTGGATTTCATAACCCCCCAACCTTCCTTTCAGCTTCTACTTTTTCTTTACAAGAGCTCAGTTCACAATTTAAAGGTGGGCCATGTCACACAATATGCAGAGACAAGCATGGTTTAGCCAGTGTGTACATGCTTGTGAGAAAGCAGTGGCCAATCACAACTCCATGATGTGTTTACATTTATAATCTTATGTCTGTTGATTTAATGCTTCCTATTTTCCCAACATTCCAAGTTTAAGTTTATTGTATTAGCTAAAAGCCGTCACAATTGTTTAAAATACAAATATAATCGAATAAAATCAGAATAAAAACACAGAGATATAAAATAATAAGAGACTGTTCATATCTGGGAGTCTCCAGCACAATTGATTGCAATGGCTCTCAGGGAATTAGCGTGAATGTTTCTGGCCGCTTTTGCTAACAGTGCTGTTCTGTAAGTGATATATGGGTCACAATCCAAAAGCAACCTGACCACCTTTGTTTGGGGGCTTTCGACCTGTAGAGCAGCCAAAATGTTACCCAGAAATTTTTTTCTGGGGTTTTGATAGAGCTGGCAATTAAGTAAATAGTGGACAACATCCTCTATCTCACCTGCTCCGCAAATACACAGCCTCAGATGCTTAGGTACATTCATGTACCTGCCATCTAAGACAGCAGTTGGCATGGTTTGATAACGGAGTTCTGTGAATGCGGTTCTCAAGGAGGGAAAAGTAAGTGTTTGTAAATATTGCACCCTTGAGTGGTTTGTTTTCAACAGATGGTACCACTGAGAGAAATTTGAAGAGTGGATTGAGGATAAGTCCTGGTCATTATCCAATTTGTAGAGCCAGTCCCTCAACATTCTTTTAACACCAGAAAAAAACAAAAATATCTGTAGAGAGGGATATAGATTTTAGTAGGGCTTGAACTGAGGTTGCCCAGCCGCCACTCTTCCATTGCTCTACCATGCAACGTTTAGGTAGACGGTGGTCGGGCATATCCATCACCCTCTTATAATAACCGAGTATAGCTAGCGTTGCCCTAGCTTTAATGGACACCATACCTGTCTCTGTTCTGAGAAAAGCTGCTGGGGTCCCCTGGGGTACCGCGAGGATGTGTCTCAGAAATTTGTTCTGTCCTACTTCAAGATGGTGTAGGTTGTTCTGATTTACACCCCAGATCTCAATGCCATAGAGCATTTGAGAGATGACCCTCCCTGAAAAAACTTTTAAAGCTGGTGTTACAAGTTTACCACCTTTGAGATGGAAAAATTTGACCAGAGCATGCACTTTAAGCATGAATTCCAACTCAGTGATGGAAGAGCTTTAGTGAGGGATGGGTAATTTTCAGGTTTTGATGGGTCACACCAACCCCCTTGGGGCCCTGAAGGACTGAACCCACGTTTCATTTTCAACATCCAGCAAATCCCCATAACTTTTTGCCTTGAAAATGGTCAACTGCTTCCTCAGAATCATCTAGCAACTGGCTACCACCTTTGGACCTATTTTATATCTAGCAAAGTCACTTTTTAAAAACCAGAAGTGACTTCTGATCATTTTCAGATCAGAAGGTCTGCCAGGCCTAAAATAGGCCTGAAGGCAGAATGGGCCAGAAAGGGTCCTACTTTGAAGCTTCTGAAGAAACATCCAGATGGGCATATAGCTCACCATTTGGATTGGGTTTGGTGCTTTTTGGTTCAAATCAAATTATAGTATCTGTGTTTTGACTCAGAGCAATCCATTCTACCCCGTTTTAGAGTTCTCCTGCTCCTTTAGAGCTGAGGGCATTGTGAGGTGACAAGCCTGTGACCTATTCGGTAAGTTGTGGAATTGAAAGGAATGACAGAGGAAATGCTCTCCTCTATTTTAGTCTACTCTATTACTTAAAATATTTTTCTAATTTTTTTTTCCTATTGATCCAGCACTATTCTAGATAAATGAGATACACTGGTGGTATTATGTGAACCAAGCTAGGTAGATGCATTGCTGTTTCACTATGTCACTTTATTTAACAAAAGAGGAAAAATGAAAGTCATGGTGGCCCACTGAAGATGGCTGCAGGAAAAGGTGGGGAAAGGAGCAGGAAGGGACTGTCATTAATCAAAAAGGGGACAAATCAGAGCGATCCAAATAATTGTCTGGACCCTTATCAAAAAGAGAAGAATTATTGATCCGTGTGACCACAAGGATCACTCAAGTGAGAGATGAAATGGATTGCCCTAAAGATAAGAACCTTTTAAGTGCAAACCAGACCACTCCAACTTCCTTCATTTGGACGTGCCCTGAGGATGTGTTTAGCCATTTTAATAGCTACTTTTTCACGTTATGGGAGGTGCAAAGAGAGGCTATCGAGTTTTGCTGGGGGGTTCTGGGAGCTCTCTATAGCCCATGGGGCACACATTTCCTAAACGTTTGTCTAAATCCAGTTCTCCATTCCAATTACAATACACCTGCACATTTGTTGGAACTTACATAATTCATGCAAAGTTCTTGCCTCTATAGGTCTACTCTAGTTGTGACTGGCAATTGGATTTGGGCCATGTTGCTCATGTAGAAGATCTCAGCCTCAGTCCACAGCATCTTCAATTAAAATAGGCTGCTTTGTGGCCTTGGATGTTATAAACCTTTGAAACCATACCCTACCCAAACTGTTATTGCCACCACCGCAGTTACTACCAGTAGGTACAAGATCACAACACAAAGCATCTCAATAGGGTTACACCCATGGAGAAGGCAACAACAACAACAACAACAACAAAATACAGAAGCAGCATTTATTCCAATGTGACTGTTGCTTAAAAAGCACGAGCGGCCGTTGTTGTGTGTGTTCAATAGGATCTTCGCATGTTTGTAATCTTATAAACAGCCTTTTTGGGAGCTGTACATCCTGAATGGTATGGGAAGCCCTCTCTAAAATAAATGAGGAATAATTTCTCTGTCCTTTTATGAACAGCACCAGGGTGTTATAAAGAATTATACCAAATAAGAATTTAAAACAAAACAAAACAAGAATGGCAACTTTTCAACAAAAGATTGCAATGTCAGATTGGGCTCGTCATGAGAAACAAGATTTATGAACTACAGAGAACAAATTAGAACAAATCCCATCCTCATCTCAGTTATCTGTCTCCGGGGACAGAAGACCTGATGTAGCAATAGGGCCTCCTGATGCCCAACATGGTTTAGAGCTGTGGTTTTTTAACTTTCTACCTTTAGGGAAAGCAAAAAAGCAAAGCATGCTGCTTATATACCACTCCATAGCACTTATAGCACCCTCAGGTGTGCTATAAGTCCTATGGAGTGGTGCAGGATACACATTGCCTTATCAGTGAGCTGGGTCCATGTATTGACTTCAGAAGGCTAGAAGGTTTAGTGAACCTTGAGCTGGCAACCTGGGATTGAACCCAGGTTGTGAGCAAGAGTTTTGGCTGCAGTACTGCAGTTTAACCACTGCCTCACAAGGCTAAAATGTATCCATCGTCAAATCGTCTGCGGTACAACTAATATATATTTGCCAAAGAACTTTCCACATGCTGCAAAAGAATCTGGGCTAGCAGAGTATTCTGGGGTACACAGTTGGTTCATGCAGCATGTGGGACTGATCCGTTCGTCTTACTCTCCCAAACATAAACTACTTGACAATCCTTTGCAGCTGCATTCTGCATGAGAAGATACACATTCGTTCATTTAATGCCTTCCAAATCTGCCCTTTATTTCCAAGGTGGCTTATGCTAGCAAGTCACAAACAAGGTGGACCTATTTCTCACAAGACAGCACATGTAAAATAACAAGAAGAAAATTGTAGGTTTGCAGACAATGTTGCCCCAGCTAGAATTGTTGTTATATATATAAAAAAACATCAGAGTGGGAAGTTATTTTTTAAAGTAACTGGCTGCCATTACTTACTACAGTGTTTAAAAAGTAACTTGCTGTTTTAATTTTGGTACTATTTATTACTTCCCATTACTTTAAAAAAAAACCCCTACAACTTTAGAATTCATAAGAAAATGTCATTAAATGGCCAAACACTTCTACAAATGCCTTGAAATGTTATTTTAAAAGTAACTTCTTTTTTTTAAAAATTGTTTTCCATTGGGTCAGGGAAGATCATAAGGAAGGGAATTTGGAACAAGGTACTGGGGTAAATAAAAAAAAATACAGAATGTAGTAGAGAACAATATGTATCATTACTACTTTTACCAATATGCTTTCTTACTAAGCTTACTTCACACTAATCTTGCCAATTTTTTCTAAGCTCTTAAGATCTACAATTATATCTTATATCTTCTTTCTTATAATTTTAACTCATTCATGTTCTCATCACTCATCCAATTATACAAAGGTCCCCAGTTTTTCTAGCCTCAACAATTTCTTTGTCTTCTAATACTTCCGTTAAAATATCCATCTCTGCTGCTTTGAGAATTTTTTTTCTATTAACTCCTGGACTGGAGTCTCCTCTTTTCCCCCCAGTATTTGGCATATAAAATTCTTGCTGCTGTAGTTACACGTACGATAAAACATCTTTTTTCTTTTATTTAAAAAGTAACTTCTGAAAGTACTTAGGATATGTTATTTATTATATTGAGGAAGCAATGCTGTTCCTACTCATTGCATTAATTTTGAAATGTAAGTTCATTCCTTCCTCATTAGCCTGAAAAATAACCAATTACAGCTAACAGCATTGTTTCTGATTTATTACCCTGAAGCTCTGCATGACACTATTTTCTGTTTAAGTGTCTGCGTGCGGTATGTGCACAAATGCACACGCAAATACAATATTATATATGTATATGAGATGGTGAAGAATACAGGGTTTACTATGGAACAAAAACTCATGGCTCACCATTGGCTTAATCCCATCCTAGCTTGAGAAGCAAAACGTATTCAGCTTTTGATGCTTCAACCTCCTGCTGACTTTGTGAGCCTTGAATTCCAGGGAGTATCCTGAGGTCTGGTTTTGGGCCTGACCAACTCCGCATGCCTGACCTGGAATTGGCTGGCTTCTGGTCTAGGGTCAAAATCCACCTACAACATGATCCGGGGACCCAGCTCAAGGCATCTTGTTTGCGAAAGTAAAAGATAAGATGGTGCTTTCTCTTTTCCATGCACATATGACTAGGTTGGCATCTGACTTCAAGACTGCCAATGGGATAGGCTCCTTCACCATACCTGAGGAAGGTAGGCTAAATACAGGGGGGCAGGACAGGTGCACATAGAGCTCTGTCCTCCAAAAAAAAGGGAATGGCTGAGGGAATGGATTCAAGTTGAACCTCTGGAGTGCTGCTGCTCTGTCTCCTGGGATGCTTGCATCATATTGCCCAATGATAGGACCAGCCCAGTCATGATCCAAAGCAGAGATGGGGGTATTCGTATTTGTACATGAATACAAATATCCCCGCACAGGTGGAAATAACTGTCCACTCACAATTTCGCTGGACTGTCCGCAGAGGCTTCCTAATGCGCTGTTCTCAGCAAAAGATTAGCTACTCTCCGACCTAGCAGAGAGGCTTGTCATCCCGCCTCCTGCCAGGACTGGCTAATCGATTGTGGGCAACAGCGTGATAGGAAGCCTCCATGGAGCCAGTGGCAGTGGCAAAATCATGAGTGGATGGAAAGTCCAGCCCCATGGGGCCGGACTCTTGTTATTTCCACCTGTGAGGAGATATTCGTATTTGTATACGAATATCCCCATCTCTAATCTAAAGTGCTATATGTTTAGGGCCTGTTGGTTTAAGGACACAGTCTATTGAAACCCGTGGGCTTCAAATGCATTCCATTTAAACTTTGGCTGGATCGTGCACCAAAAAAAAAATGTGTCGGAAAAACTGATGATTTCACATTTTCTTTGTTTTCACATAACAGGAACTTATAACAGAAAGCAAACATACAGCTTGTAGCAAAGCCCCACTGGAATTAGTATAGGTGTTTTTTTTCTTTCTCCTTTCTGTGCTGCTCTATATACCACAGGTGGTCTCTCTTTTTATTGCGAACACTGCACAGCCATCTACTGGGAAACGACTATAACTATAGTTTTTTCTCAGCAACAGTTAAGACTGAAAGTAAGAACAAAAACAGGCCCATTTGTAAGGGAACCTGGATGAGTTCTTAAAGTTAACCATATAGAACTGTATAGACATCATTTCATATATGTATTATGTGTATTCATGCTTTCCCTCTAATTGTCGTGTTTAAGCTTTCATACTACCCTACTGAGTCATTAGCATGACATGAGGGCTGCGCACTAATCCTGCCACCCACCATGATTGCTTTCAGCACACAAAGACAACAGCTGATCTATCCATATTGCAGAAGCATTCTTTCTGTGAAGAAAAACTTTCGGATGCGGGCATGTGTGAACATTAAAGTTGCTAATGGGGGGCGGGGGAGTCCTGGTCTGTACACTCAGACAGGAGCAGGAGCAAAAAACTGGCAGCAGCTGATCTCTTTTTCAGCAGGTGTCTTGATGAAACAATATTCCACTTTTAATCAATGACAAGAAACTTAGTGAGCATGCATTACAGTAGGAACAGTGTATCCGTGAGGGATAGTTTCTGAGCCCCTCCCCGTGTGGATGCTGAAAACCCACGGATATGCATCCCTGTATATAGCATAGTCTCTGGTTCCCTCTACTGGCCAGTTCTGGTAATACACCCTGTAAATATCTATTTCTGGGGGGGCATGTTGTTTAATATTTTCAGGCAGTAGATATCTGCAACCACAGGTACTGATCCCACACATACAATGGTCCTACTGTGCATCCTTAGTAGTTCAGCATCCACACAGAAGACATAAATGGATGAGCTCATTGATCAAAAGGTCAAATAAGCTGGATCAAAAAGGCACAAACAATCCATTTGATCTTACTACTTTCAACCATCCATGTAACAAGGCACAAATTATCACAACTTTAACGTTTGTGCATTTATAGAAAATGTGCAGGAAAAAATTGTATCAATGAAATTGCAAAATCTCTCTGAGACTAACTTCAGAAAATCTTGCTATGTTATAGGGATGGGGAAAAAATCATGTGCTGTTCCATTTAACCTGCAAAGACTGATCAAATTGAGATTTATATCTCTAGTCCTTCATTTACACAAAATTAGCTAATTCATGTAATACAACACCAGAACTGGTGAAGTGTTGTCATGTTCTAAGGAAGTAAATACAGTATGACCCCCTATCCGCAGGATCACTATCTGCTGATTCACTTATCCACTTCCTGAAAATACTATATATAAAAAAAACTAGAAATACCATATTTTTCCGTGTATAAAATGACACATTTTCCTAAAATAATTAAAAGAAAAACTGAGGGTCATTTTATACTTGGAAGTAAGGGGGGGAGGGATCAAAGCGCTTTGATCCCTGCTTTCCCCCTACATGTTTTGCAAAAAAAAAAAAAATGGGGGGGGGAAATGATTCCTACTTTCCATCTATATTTTTGTTGCAAAAAAGCAGTTTCCCCCTTGACGTTTTGCAAAGAAAATGGAGGGGGAAAGCGATTTCTGCTTTCTGCCTCCATTTTCATTGCAAAAAGCAGCTTTCCCCCGCCATATTTTGCAAAGAAAATGGAGGGGGAAAGCGATTTCTGCTTTCTGCCTCCATTTTCATTGCAAAAAGCAGCTTTCCCCCGCCATATTTTGCAAAGAAAATGGAGGGGGAAAGCAGAAATCGCTCCCCTCTCCATTTCTTTTGCATAACATGGGAATATGTAATTTCAGGGTGTATTTACCAAACCTGGCCACTAGAAAGAGCCCAAGACCATGCAATGTATAGCATTTGATACTTCAGCATTTTTGACATCCATGCCGGGAAGGTTGGAATCAATCACCCAGAGATACAGCAGTCCTACTGTATCTATAAACAGGACTAAGAGGAAGTCAAGACTCAGTTCAGGTCAACCATAAAATACTCAGAACCAAGGTTCAAGGAACATGCAAGAACAGAATCAAAGATAAGTGTCAGTAGTCAAGCTGTATATCACATACATACTGATCCAACAGGACCAAAAGGGAAGCAAAGAGGAGCAAAGCTACAAATGTCTAACTCAAAAAAGGAAATTTGGGCCAATGCAATACATGGAAGGATAGAGCAGAATGTGATTACAAAGGCTGCTTCCAGAAATCTGGGATTGAATTGGAGCACTGGTATTTATCTTGGCTTGGGAGTCCTCCTTTCTTCATCTGGCTCTAATTTGTTATTTGCTGCCTGTGTCTGACATTGAGAAGATCCGTGCTGCCTCTTGTTCTCATATCTGGAGTCACACGTGCTATCATAATCTCCAGGAGAGATGGGTATTCTCTGGCAAGGACTGGAACTTCCACAGGCTGCTGAAAGATCTAGCCTTTTTCTCATCTTCTCCTGCTGAGGTAGGTCATCCTCAGCTTTATCCTCCGAAGTAAGGCATGACGAGTACACCATTTTGGTTCCTGGCATGACTCCCATTGCCACTGTTCTGTAGAGCCTCATTTGAGCCAGAGCCCAAATGCGTTGCCTCTGAGGGCTCCTTCCTCAGGATACCTTGTGGTATCCTGAGGAATGCAATGCCTGGCTCTAAGAAAAGGTCCCTCAGAGCAAAGCCTTTGGGCTCTTGCTGGCACTGTAGAAAATGTTATGAACTGCATTACTACATTGCTACTCTCCACAGAGGGTGAGCAGCTGTAATGAGCGAGGAGTGGGGTGACAGCAACCTTTTCCTCCATGCCTCAGGAATTAGGACAACTTGGGCCACTACAGGAAGTGCTCATGGAACATGGTATCCAATCCGACGTACATTTTAACCTACTCCATTCACATTAGTCATCCTTCTGTTTATCTGTTTTATAATTTTTTAAAAAACACAGTGACTATAAAAAAACCTTTAAAATGTTTTCAGACACATCGTGGCTGGGATTTTGGAGATAAAACCACAGTGAATGAACAGAGCTGGCTTTTGTTTATCCTAAACGTCTGTCTCCTCTCCTTCATGTGTGAGAGACACTCTTGTTTCCACGGGGGATTCTGCTACTTCCAATATTAAGACTTTCCGCTCTTGAACGCGAACAGCAGTGACTTCTCTACATTTCTGTACATAAATTTTTAATCACAGTCTCTTCCCTACTGCCAGTGATTGAGTTCCCTACCGCAGCTAATGGCATTTCTTGTAATATTCATCCATTTAAAATATGTATGTGGGTGCCATATCTTATTTTTCAAGGGGAGCTTGTACAGGACCAGAAGCAAGCGATAGCAGTCATATGCCTGTTAAACTGTAGCTCATTTGCCATGCATTTGATCACTGGGGCAATTGTAAAAAATACAGGACTCCTCTCAAATAAAGGATGTTTTACATGTGGCTGGTACAATCAACCATGTGGCATTTTGCCATCTGCCTCAATCTTAATCCAAATGAAACCTGGGATATAAATTTCCTTTGACTTCAATGGGAATAGGATTGAGTGGCTAAACGTATGCCCTCTGGCTGGAATATATTCGGAGACAGCATACCTTAAAAAGTCAGGCAGGTCAAACTACTATAGGTGAATTAATTTTTAAACAAGAGGCATTCAGGAGGCCATGATTTAATATCTCTGAGTAATTACTTTATGAAATGATGCCTTGAACTAGGCAGTTTTCTCTGCCAGAGTTGAATAACCAGTATCCTAGCTATGCTGAAGATTAATTCATTGCCAGATTCACTCCCTGGCTCTGGCCGATTTGTCAGAGAATATTTTTCAGAATCAGCCAGGTTTCATGCTGTTCACTAATGCTTAGAACAATTACAGTCTTGGGCTGGAAACTCCAGGATCTCCAGCCACTTCCAGTGGAAGCAAAAAAACAAATATAGAGACACATATTTTTTAAAAAATTTGGTGCTATTTATGGTGAGCCCCTTAAGGCTGTAGCCTGGAAAGCAATGAAGATTATTTATTTATTTAAAATGGCAGAATTAGTCAATTTAAGGCTAAATAAATAAATATCCTTCAAACGTAGTTTTATGCTCTCTAGCCCATTCTCCCAGCAGTGAAAACATGTTTTTCATAGAAGTTCGCTCCACCTCTCATTCCAGATCAAGGTCAGTAGAAGCTGCACACAACCGTCCACAAAGATCTTTAACCCATTCATCCAAGTTGCTTTAATACGGTGGTCACCAGCCTTGAGTTCCCCAATGTTCTTGGACTACAACTCCCAGAAATCTTGGCACACCTAGTGGTGAAGGTCTCTGGATGTCCCAAGGAACATTTAGGGACCCAGGGTGTGGAACCACTGCTTTAAATTGGCCCAAATCATACAATGCACTGCTTTCAGTTTTGCCCACTCCATAGTATATGTTTCTGGACTGTTAACAGCATTGCTCATTCAGTTGACACAGCAAAGCCTTCTTTCTTCAGTTCTTAGTCTTTCCATTTACTTGAACTGTTGCAGTTGGCCAAAGGCAGATACTCAAGAGTGCCTGAGATGACGTCACCATGATATTATGCAACCATTGTTTCTTTCCCCAATACTCACTACTCTAAAAAAAAAAATCCAGATTCTAGAATCTCCAAAAAAAGAAACCAAATGAAACCCACAAACAATCAAGTAGATAAAATTGGGTAGAACTGGGCTTGGTTTGGTTTGGTTCTTAACATGCTCCTTAGTCTATTGTATTTTTCTTTGTTCTTCTGGTATATCTTTATACCTACTTGAGAAGGAATTCATCCTATTTTCAACCATTGACCTGTAGCATAAATAGGTGACAATCACCTTACTTTATTTCTGGCACTTACAGATCTGATTTGAATTTAGGTTTCACTGTTCTAATCCTAAATCCGGCATGTAACTAACCACTATATTACATTGCTTCTCTAAAATCAGGGCTTTCAATGTTAATTAAAAGAGGCTTGAATCGATAATCCATAGGGTGCATTCCAGATCTGCAGTTCTAAAATTAGGATTAGGATTATTAACCAAGGCTAAAACACAATGTCTGCCTTCCTGAGCAACTATGTTCCTTTACCTGCAGTTGGTGGACCGCAGGGGTTCCAGTAGAAAATACAAGAAATCCTATAAGCCTTAGATCTGCCTAGCTCTGATCTAGGAGGACCTCCATTACCAGCTATCACACATGGCTTCCATTGCAGCCATTTTGTAGGCAGATTCAGAATATTCATTTGAAAGGCTTAATATTTCCATTCCTCCTACCTTTGGGCTGGCACGTTGCTCCACTGTATCCAGGACAGCACTTCCATTCCAGTGATGTCACTATCATATGTTTGATCCTGTAAGCTTGTTGAGTCCTTGACTGGGAGCTACAAGGTGATTTGGAAAGCCAATGTTAGTAGGGGTCTGTCTCAGATGAATGGACATGATACAGGATGATACATCAGTAATAGGCCACAGAGGGATTATTTTTTTGAAGTCTATTGATTGTATCCTGGGCAAGACCAGAAGTGAATGCTTTTCACAGAACAGCCTCATGTCAAAGCTAGTGCAAATAAAGACTTCAGGAGCACCGCTGAAATTAGCAGGAGAGACCGTTGCATTTATTTCTCTGTGTATTTGTTTTATAGACTTCTTAGCTGCTCTCAGAGAGACTTATGAACACAGATGATTGAACATTAATTGCACAGCCGATTCACAACAAATATGATGCAATAAAGATCAGTAAAGGATCACATTTGCCTGCGCTACCTTTGATTTCTTCTGAGGAAAAGCAAAACTTTTACTTGCTCAGCGCTTCTAGTAAGTTTGGCGGTTTTCTATATTGGTTGCATAAGGCCACCAGCCGCGCATCAAACTACTAAAAAGTCCGGACAAATAAAAGAATTCTAGGTGCTCAAAGGAAGACAAAAGTGGCACTAGGCAAATTGTTTCTGGGGAGACAATTCCTGCAATGGGGTGGTAGAACTGGAAGGACCCTGTTGCCACC
This sequence comes from Pogona vitticeps, assembly GCF_051106095.1. Taxonomy (NCBI): domain Eukaryota; kingdom Metazoa; phylum Chordata; class Lepidosauria; order Squamata; family Agamidae; genus Pogona; species Pogona vitticeps. The sequence goes on along the minus strand of NC_135787.1, from coordinate 15,373,612 downwards.
CACCTCTCTTAGAAGAGGAGATGGACTCAGTGCACAAGGCAGATCTCAACACCCCAGGCAGGTTCATGGATCAAAGAAAAGTCCAAGAGTCCAAACTGGAACCTAGAATTTGACTGTCACACACCAAATAGTTTTGGTGGGTGATTGGTCACAGGAAGGTAAATACTGTACAGGTTTAATTTGAGAGGCTGATTGCTGAAGAATGCAATTCTTAGAAAATCTCATTGCTGGAGGGAAAACGGATCAATTGGATGTACGTGGATGACACCTGATAGAATTAACAGAAGTCAACACTTCAAAAACATGTGAACAGACCAATCAAGAAGTTTCCTCCAAAGATTCGTACCCAGACATTGTCCCACTAGGCTTTTCTTTTTAATCTTTTAAATTCGTCGTTGTCGTTTAGTCGTTTAGTCGTGTCCGACTCTTCGTGACCCCATGGACCAGAGCACGCCAGGCTCTCCTATCTTCCACTGCCTCCTGGAGTTGTGTCAAATTCATGTTGGTAGCTTCGCAGACACTGTCTAGCCATCTCATCCTCTGCTGTTCCCTTCTCCTCTTGCCTTCACACTTTCCGAACTTCAGGGTCTTTTCCAGGGAATCTTCTCTTCTCATGAGATGTCCAAAGTATTGGAGCCTCAGATTCAGGATCTGGCCTTCCAGTGAGCACTTAGGGTTGATTTCCTTTAGAATTGATAGGTTTGTTCTCCTTGCAGTCCAGGGGATTCTCAAGAGCCCATAAACTTTGCATAATGAATGGCCAGTGTTTACTGTCAGTTTTCCTGCTGGGTGTTCCATTTTAATTTCCTATCATGCCCCTAGAACAGTATTGTGCAGGGGCATTGTGAAAAATCAAACTGGTGGTGCCCAGGGCTTCTTAGAGCAATGCCAATGCTTGCCACACTGCCGGACTCCATCAAAGAGGTCATTATCAAGAATATGTTCAAACCCGGACACACTCCTTGTAGTTCTTCCTTTCATAGGGCACAGTCAGCAAAATGTATGTTGTGTTATAACACTTGGGACCAACTGCTAAAGGGGATTGTGTCTCTCTCTTTCCAAAGAGATGCAGATGATTCAATAGAAACAAGGGGCAAAAAACATGAGAAATGACACAGGAAGGGGTGACGCTGGCTTCTTATTGCAGAATGATCTCATTAAAAACTCAAGGAGAGAAATGACAATTTAAATTAAAAAGCAAATCACATAAAAAGTCATCATATTTGGAGTTCTTTCAATAGAGGTTTCTGTTTGAATTGCTGTTCCCAACATTGGTATAGGTAGGTGAATGCACCGGAGTTCTGTGGGCTGAAAGAAAATTGGGTAAATATTCATATTTAAGTAGCTAATATTATGTCTTCAGCTTCAGCATGACCGTGAATAACCAGCTATACAAATGTGTGCCATTAAGAATTTGAAATTGGGTCCCAAAAGATGCACAACCACTCAAAGCTTCTGCTTGAGTATGTCTATAGAAATCTTCCCGGTTTGCTACAAACGTGTTTTTAACATGAAGATTGCTTTCCAAAATGTATTCATATCTGTGACCTATTTATTAGTGATAAATATCTACTTAAGCTGGTTGTCACAGTGAGGCAACAACAGCATATGCCCAAGTGCTCTGAACGACATGCATTAAAAACTCTCATGTAATTAAGAACCTCACAATCCACGGTTCCTCGCAGAGAAGAGAATTCTAAATGTGTTCAGCTGAATTTGCAATTGCCCTTTAGACCTTCCCACCAAAGTACAAAAGTCAAGAGGGAGCCAATATACATGGGGATGTTACGATAAGACTAGGCTGTTCCATCAGAAACTCTACTCTTCTCTCTGTGCATTAGGACAGTGCATGAAGGAATGATGACCAAATTAGGGGCAGTAATGAACTGCATGCTGGATTGTCACTGTGGGTTAAACTAGACCTCATATTTAGATGCGCTGTGTCATAGCATGGGAATTCCCTAATCTCTGTTATCTTAAATAGTTTTGGTGTGTGATTGGTCACAGGAAGGTAAATACAGGCTTAATTTGCGAGGCTGATTGCTGAAGCATGCAATTCGGCGAAAATCTCATTGCTGGAGGGAAAACGGATTAATTGGAGAGAATATACGAGGGATATGCATTGGTTCCTCTGAGCTGGTGTGTGCCTGAGATTGACTCCCGAGATGCCCATTGTCATTCTGGGGATATTCCTTCAGACCCTTGCCTGTGTCCCTGTCAGAATTTCTGCATTTTTGGATCTCAATGAGAAGAGGGAAAAACCCTTCTGGTAAATGAGAAACCACAAATGATTATAACTTTGGCAGAGTGGAGTTACATGGCCTCAACAGAATTGTTTGTGTCAGAATGGTTTGCTCATCTGCAGCCCAGATAATACAAGATAAAGAGAAACAGGAAACAGCTATTATGAAATATATCCCCATACTAACAAAAAGGAAGAACCAAAGGAAGGGGCAAGGAGCAAACCAGGCCCTAAAATCTTAAGGTTAAGTTCTGACGTCTATGCACACAAACACGCTCAGTCGTACAAATGTAACTAAGCTGGGGAGTGGAGGAAGGAGAGTGTACAAATGCTAAAACATCGTGGACATAGCTCCATGCTGCCCCAGCCTGGTGACCTCTCTGAGACCCTTCCTACCACCTCAATGACTGTTAAGCCCCAGGAGACTCTTAGGTTCTTTGGAGAATGAAGCTGTCCGTTTCCTTCTCTTCTGGGGCCAGCATCTTCATTATAAGGTACTGATGCGGTCAGTTTCCTTTACCCCACTTTAAATCAGATGGCATTTTAAAAAAATCTCAGTATTGTCTTATTGCACAAATGCCAGATTTAACACAAGGGATCTGTAGAGTACTGCTATATAGCATGAGTGAGTACCCCAGGCTCTTTGTTCCTTCCTACGGTCTCCAGTGAGACACACAAATGACCCTAAATCACTTAATGTTTTGGCATTTAGCCAAACAATAGTTCATCTCCCTAGAGTACACAGGATATCAGATTTGACTGTGTTTGAAAGGAGAGAATTAATTGGCCAGGTAAAGTAAGAGGGAAGGGCAGTCTATTGGAAAATAGAACAGTTGGCTGAAGAATACAGCTTGAAAAATTACTTTTTTCAACAGTGGTTTCTGGAATCTTGAAATCAGCATGGATCCTGATTTTTGGGGGATTCAGGAATGCATGGGGAACCCATCTACACAGCAGAGACCTGCCCAGCCAGACTGCTATTTCCAACTCCCAAGCACTTACCCTTCCTCATGTGTTCAGTTTAACCGTATTGTGAATACCCAAATAAAGTTTAAATTTCTCATGGAATTCATGTTTGTATGAATATTCACCCCAAACCAAAGTAGTCCACAGTGGAACCAAAACCCACAAAGACCTTTCACTAAGATAATATGCAAGAAATAACATCCTGAATACAGTGCTAATGCTCTTTTTTGCATGTTGCTGGCTACCATCTGCTATTGAGTAAGCAAAAAATAGTTAAGTCCTCTACTAACTAGCTCAATATTTTAGAGATTTTCCTTGTCATCATCTAAATTCCTCATCCATATATCCAGTCTAGCAGGAAATAATATACTGTTCAGATTGCCAAGGACTGAGATTCTATTATACCCAATATGATAAGTTAAAATTTGAACTAACTCTAAATAATGCTGCTGGACTTGTCTCAAAGAATAAAAAGGCTGCAAGAAAACACATCCATTCACATTTCAAATACAAAATGTTTCTGGAATCAATTTTTCCCTCCTCTTAATCTCGGTTGGATAATATCTCAGCCTGTGCAGAAGGGACTTGAAAATTGAACAGGTTTTGAGTTTTATAAGAGGAGATGGACTAGATTTTAAATTGTTCCTAGACATCAGTCATGTCTTAATAGGTATGCAAACCTGCCACCTAGTGGAAAACAGCAAAATGAATGAAACCGGTCTGGAAAGTCCTGCAAAATTCTCACTACGCTTGCAAAAATCTCACCATGCTTCCATTGGATTAGAAGGAGATGGTACTTGAGTTCAACCCTCAAAGTCCAGCCACATCTCAGCTGACCCTAGGTTTTTACATTTCTAATTATTCTAAGGCAGAATTTATTGCACCCTGTGTTGCTTTCATATGTGCGTTCTTTGTCATCATATGTGGATTCTGTCCCCAAGTATCCATGAGATATTTTTTAAAAGCTCCATGAAGAGAGGACTGAGGAGAGAGCCACTTGGAGCAACATGAACCCAATTTTCCAGGGTCCCAGATCATTTGTAGAGACTCTATGTCCCTCCACATACAGAATAGCAATTGATGTGAGGATAGAGAGGCAAGTGAGTATCCAACACATTTTCTGGTGTCTACACAGGGCTAAAAAGGAGGCTACTTTGTCCCAACCTTTGGTGCACAAGAGCATCTTACACCCACCTACCCACACTATTTGGTAATTGCTATACAATAAACCATCCACTGTGACAACATGAAGGTCCTGCCTCTGTGACATCACAAGAGCCTGCTCCCAAATTCAGGTTTTGTTGGTTGTTGTGGGTTTTTTGAGCTCTTCAGACGTGTTCTGAAGGTTGTTCTTCCTGATGTTTCACCAGTCTCTGTGGTCAGCATCTTCAGAGGACTGGAGTAGGAACCCTGTCCATGCTCAGGTTTTGTCCTTGACATTTCTGAGTGTGTGGTGCTATTGGCTTGGCAACCCTGCACAAGACAGTGAGTGGTAAAGGCCTCGTTTGGTTTGGCTGGGGGTTGTCTGTGTGGAGCAGAGGCCTGAACTGAACCCCTCTTGCCTGGCTTCCCCCATTTTCAGCCATATGTTAGTATGGTCCATCCCCAGTTCAGTTTAGAGCCAACTCAATATTTGCAAGTTTACCAGAAAGGTATTAGGAAAAACGCCTATATGTTTTGAGTGGTTGACAGCACATGGACAAAACACAACAAAAATGAGACCCTGAGGTGAAAATGCATTGATAGTATGTATGCAAAAAAAGAAAAAACCTGTTTTGCTGCAGTATTCCTAATGTATACACACAATCCCATGCTGCTGCTAGCCAAACTGCAGAGCCAAATTATCAAACTGCATCTTGATTATCAGAGGCTCCCCCATAAAGACAATATACTAGTGCTGTTTTGTTTGTTTGAAGGGGGGGGGAGCATTTGGTGCCAAAGGTGAGGAAGGTTTTGTTTTGTTTTGATATCTAGGCAATTTCAAAATAACGGTGGAACCTTTCCTTTGTTTTATACACCAGAGATGTTGTGGGGAAAGGGTGAAAAAAATCTGTGAGGTAATCAGTCATTTGACATAGCCAAGGGGTAAACATGTTAGATGAATGATGTCAGTTCTTTCTATTCTTGTTGCTACTATAAGGGTCAAGAAAACCAGTCCTTGCAGTTCTCACACTTGGCCAGAGAGAAGACTTAAGGTAAACCAACTGACAGAATTTGTAATCAGTGCATAAAGATTTAAAGATCTAACAGGAAAAGGCAGAGCATGTGGATAAATATAATACCTTTGAAATTAGTTGAATGAACAGTGGGAGCATATAGCTATGTGATAAAAGTCAGAATAGAGATGACCCAGAGCTGTTAAGATGAAGAATGTAACATGCAGCAAAAACTTAAATCTGGCATTGAGAGTACACATTGTAGGATGTTCTCAGTTCTATCGTACAACTCAGAATCATGGACTTTTAACACCGGCAACTATAAAAAAAAGACAGAAGCATTTAAAGTGGCGATTTACTCCGCAATGCTAAAATGTCTTGGATCATTTTGGAGCTGTAAGAATTTCCCCAGAACAAAAGGAGGCAAATCATTTGTTGTACCAGGGTTTCCCAGCCTTGAGTCACCAGCAGTTCTTGGAGTAAAACTCCCAGAAGCCTTCACCACTAGCTGTGCTGGCCAAAATTTCTGGGAGTTGTAGTCCAAGAACATTTGGGGAACCCAAGGTTCGAAATCACTGTATTGGAGGCTGCAAACATCTGGTCACAATTTTTAAAAACTTGGTACAGTACTTTAAGGGGAACAGGCCGCTTGTTGACCCTGTTAATGCATCGCTGTAGGATGTCTGTCATATTTGTCCTTGGGTTAGGAGTTATGAATTATTGATAAACAATATGAACAGAATAATGATTGGCATTTTCTGTTTCATAGTGTTGTGAGTGTTAAAATGTTATCATTACAGAAATGTTTTATTGTTGTTCTCGTAATGATGCATTGTTGCAATCTTGTTTTGACATGGATTTTTGCTTTTGTATTCTTCTTGTTGTGTTGCAAGCTGCTGTGAGCACATTGCATGAAAAAGTGGTATATAAACGGAAACAGAAAAGCATGAAGAAGAGCAAAGGCACCAGTAACAGTCTAGTCCTGGATTTCATCACTGCCCTAAAACCTCCCAGAATTTTTCAATTCTTCCAGCACCTAAAGCAAAGCCACAATTTTTAATCCCTTTTCCTTACTCCTCTCTTTGGAATGGAGTAATTCGTGATATCTGATTGTTCTTCTGTCACAGTGGGCTCAGCCTTGTTGTTGTAAAATGGAAGATGATGGAAGAAATTCTGTGAGGAGAATTTAGGGCTCTTTAGAATGATTCAGAGTTTTCTATTTTCTCTCTTTTTTTTCATTAATTTAACTGATCTTCTGGAGGATTTAGGTCTCTTTGGGATGTTTCAGGCCTTCTATTCTCTCTTTTTCATTAATTTAATAGGTCTTAATTAAAACACACCCAGACAGTTCAAGCTGTGTTACATACCTTGCGCCACAGTGTCCCGTAAGCCAGGTGCATTGCTTGTTCCTTCCTGATGTGTAGCTTTCTACATTGTCAACCACTATAGTGGGCTGTAGTCTTGTGTGGACATAGGCGCACCAGTTCCTATGAAAACAGAAAATAATAATAATAATAATAATAATAATAATAATAATAATAATAATAATAATAATAATAATAATAATAATAATAATAATAATAATAATAATAATAATAATAATAATAATAAAACAAACCTTTATTGGCATATAAAATAAACATAGTCAAGCTAGTTTGTTAGATTTCTGGATTAACAGGGAATGTGAAACAAATACATTCATTCAAGGTCAGGGCTTCGCCCTCTAACAATTGACCCAAGAAAACTAGCTACTTGTTCCATAATGTCGACCACCTCCACTGATAACATAAAATGGATCTTGTCCAGGACGGATTTCCCCTCCTGCTTTAATAATATTGAGGTGACATACTTTTTGCGGCAGTCCTGATAAAGCGGAAATAGTAGGAATTAAGTGAAGACCAAGCCAACGGAAATCTGTTTTCACATTCCTTTCTTAAAATATCTTGGGCAAGTTGCTGGCCCTCATTGTTTTGCAGTTTTTTTTTCTTCTTTTTTTTTTTTTTCATTTGCAGTTTTTGACCTACATAATAGAAGCAATTGCTTGGGAGGTGCTTTATTTTATTTATTTATTATTTATTTATTGTTTGTTTGTTTGTTTGTACTCCAAATTCCAGTCTTCTCCAATAATTCCCCAGGCAGAATTCTGGAATTGCAGCTCACAAACACACACCTACACTTCGCTCATCTGAAGTAGGGCATATCTCTAAGGCTGCATGGTTGTCTCAGGCTTTGCTTCCTTTAATTAAAAAAAAAAAAGGGGGGGGAGAAACTGACATGATGATTCCTGGGAGTTGTAGTTGAGCCTTGGGACACAGTGGTTAAACTGCAGTACTGCAGCCCAAACTCTGCTCACAACCTGGGTTTAATCCCAGGTACCCAGCTCCAGGTTGACTCAAACTTAGGGAAGTAAATTGTTGGGGGGGGGGGGAATGTGTAACCTGCATAATTAAATTGTAAACCACCCAGAGAGTGTTTTAAGCACCTGGGGGCAGTATATAAGCACCATGCTTTGCTTTTTGCGTTTGTCAATCTTTAGGAGGTACCTTCTATGGAGCATAAAGACTTCTGAGACTATGATTCCCAAGCAATAACTTTTTTGTATGTTAATAATAAGAAACAAGACCCAAAGCAGCTATAGAGACTTGGAGGTACGAGGCCCTGTTCCTGATGAACGAATTGCTAGCATCTGTATGTGTGGATGGGTGGGCTGCAACACCCAGAATTCTGCCTGGAAATTCAGGGAGAATTCTGGGAGGTGGAATTTAAGAGAAAGGGAATGGCACATCCCGAATAAAAGCCTAACTGAGCAACAGAAGTCCATAACACCTCCGCTTTGAAGTAGCCATTTGCTTTCCCAGTGTCTTGCAGTGATGGGCAGGAGAAACCATGAGAAGGCCGAGATCATCAGAAAAAGACTGATTCAGGAAATGGTGGTGCTGCAGTTATATGCAAATATAAGGAGTTAGTTATGCACTGGTGGATGTGAATATGTTCCCACCTAAACTGCTATCTGTGTTTGTCTCTGGAATGGAAGGCTATTTCTATGCATTTATTTCATATACATGTTGTTGAGCAGCTATTGAAGAATTAATTCCAGGTACAAGAAATCTCCTATTTAATATATTTTGATATGGTTTTCCTCCCCACCTTTGTATTTTTCTTTGTGTGTATGCAGCAGCCCCAGGGGGTTTGCAGCAGGACAGTCTTTTTAATTGGTAAATATATATAGAAATCGATATTCCCGTATGAAGCTTTGTTTACATCCTTTTCCTAAATAAGCTTGTGTACTAGATTTGATGTTATACTTTTTTCCTATATAGCCACGTAAGGAAAAAAAAAGTGAACCAAATCAAAGATGATGATGATGATTTGTTATTATAGAACCACCACCTCCTCCTCCTCCTCTCATCTGTGCTGGATCTAATTAAGTAACAATCCATTCTGTCACCTCCACATTTGTTTACTCATAAGGGCACTTTGTCTTGTTTATATGAAGCTGTGTTGTTAAAAAAAAAGCATCTAATCTGCATTTCAGTATGTATTTAAATATGCATTTTGAAATGAATTTTAAGTCATAATACACATTTAGTAATGCTATTTTCTTTTATGTACATTTTCATCTCTAAACCTATTTTCTTTCAGAATACAGTGGTGCCTCGCTTAACGGGCGCTCCGTTTAGCGACGAAACTGCATAGCGACGAACTTTTTGCAATCGCAAAGCGATCGCATTGCAATGTTTCCTATGCGGTTTTTTTCGCTTTGCTATGATCGGTTCCCTGTTTCGCTTACGGATCATTGCAAAGTGATGATTTTTTAACAGCTGATCGGTGGTTCCAAAATGGCCACCAGGAAAAAAATGGCTGCCTGCTGTGTTTTCGCGCCGATTCCTCGCTTTAGAGGCAGCGAAAATGGCCACTGTATGGAGGATCTTCGCTTTAAGGTCAGTTTTTTGCCCACAGGAACACATTAAACAGGTTTCAATGCGTTTCTATGGGCTTTTTAAAATCGCATAGCAACGAAATCGCTTAGCAGCAATTTTTCTTGCACGGATTAACGTCGCTATGCGAGACACCACTGTAGTCAGAACACAAGTGTGTAAATGTTCTCCAAAACATTTTATGAGCAGAGAACAAAAGTGCTGGGATATTTAGGTAGGTCTACATAAATTCTGATAGCTGGGATCTGATTCTGATTCAGAAGTTGAGAGTCAGGTCAATTTGAACTGGAATTTAAAAAACAACAACAATAATCCCCCTTCTGAAATTCAACAATCATGGCTAAATCAGAGAAAGGACCTCCTGATTTGGAATCCTGTCTCCCACCGTGGCAGTCCATGTGATTTTGAAAATACCACAAAAAAAGAATCCGTTGCTATCCTTGATGTTTTCCTCTGCCCCACAGCTGGTATTTGGCCTCCCAGCTTGTCATCATCGCTCACATGTGGAAAATACTTTCGTACTATCGGACATCACAAGCCACGGCTCAGTGTGGCAAACCATATTAAGTACAAGTATATCAGAAAATGAAACAACCAATGAAACAAAAAACCCAAAACAGACAAAAAGCGGTGACACCTTAAAGACTAACTGCTGTATTTTAATGTGAGCTTTTGTGGATGAATTCCACTTCCTCAGACATAAGAGTGAGGCTGTATGACAGCCATATTTATAAATGGTCCCAGGTCCAAGCTGGGATGTAGATCATGGACATAGTGACAATGGTTCATTAGTAAAGGAATAGGCTACTATGCTGTGGATAATTTCAGTTGTCACTCTACAAGGTGACTTATAGCATAGCTGACACAAGGGGGCAAACTGGAAGTCAGCAGTTTGCCCCCTTGTGTCAATTATGCTATTTTACCTTGAAGATAATTGACAACTGAAGTCATTCATAGCCTAATAGCCTATTCCATTATTAACAAATCATTATTAACAAACAAAAGAAAATTGGACAACCATCTATCAGCTCTGCTTTGATTTGGATTCCTGCATTGAGCAGAGGGGTTGGACTTGATGGTCTTATAGGCCCCTTCCAACTCAAATAGTTTATGATTCTGTGAGACTGCTCAGGTTGAAATGTAGTGATTGGTCTCATGATTGGCTGGGAGCTTAGGGCTGAGTTTGGATCGGAACCCAGAACTCTTTCCCAAGTCTGACACTTTATTCACCAGAAGCAGTAAGTAATGGAATCTGTCTTGATATATATATTGGTGCTTCAATGTGCCCTGCGTAACATTAGAATACAGCTTCTAATGGTGAACCCTTTAGATTGGCTAGACCTTTAAACATATGCCATAATTGGCAATGCAGGCATTCATCAGTTACGTGCTGACACTGAGGTATTTTGGACCAGTCAGTGTTGAGAACTTGGCAAATGTCTCAGTCCCATTGTTCTCCGGAGCCTTCTCTGATGGTTAGTAACTATGATGGTGTGGGAAAGCAACCAAGGCAATGGAGAACAAATCCTTGCAGAAATAGAGAATGAGATACACTGAATACTCATTAGCAAGAGAATATTCAGTGTCTTGGCTGCGATAAGGGAATCCAAAGAAAGCTACATCAGTTGGCTTGAGAGGTTGGCTAGACTCCTGTCCCTTCCGTGCATATGGTGAGGTTGGCAGCAGAGGTACGAGTGGGTGGCATGCTGATGTGTTTTAGAGCAGCCAGTCTCCACATGCATTCTCTGAACCACCTCGGTTGCTCCAGGCTCCCTCCTTTTCATTTTCCCCATCCCTCTGCCAGTCATGTGGAGATGGATGAATACGAAATGAGAGAATCACATGCCAGTTTTCTTTGGCTAAGACCAAACATTTTGGACAGGGACGAGTTCCCTTCTGCACCTGTGAGGTAGGCAAGAAATTAGGATTATCTTCAACTTGCAGATTTTGATCCCTTTTCTTTTGGGGTTTTTGTTTAGGTGATGGAATAAAACACTGCTGTCCAAGTTCATCCAACATAAGTGAATGGACACACTATAGTCAAATACAGCAGGCAGAAAAATCCCAATTATGAAAGGCCAAAAGAAGAAAGAAAGAAAGAAAGAAAGAAAGAAAGAAAGAAAGAAAGAAAGAAAGAAAGAAAGAAAGAAAGAAAGAAAGAAAGAAAGAAGGAAAGAAAGAAAGAAAGAAAAGAAAGGCAGAGTGATTCCCTCTTACAGTATTTCCTTGATGAAAGTCCTTCAAGAGGACTTCAAAGGAAATTCCAGTCAAATATAGATGCCTATACGTATATATAATTTGTGCATACTGGATAGGAGAGCACACCCTTTAGTTACTGAATTAACACACTGAGAGTCAGCAATCCTTGTTAATTTCATATTATCAACAAGCAATTTACCAATAGATTCCAGTCTGTTCAGGGAATGCATTTCCTTGGAAATCTTGTTGTATTGTTTTGCATGTCTGAGGTATGTGTGTGGAGGGGTCTGCATTTATAATCATTATTAAAATAAAATTCCGTGATGTGGCAGGAGAGAGTTGGGAGTAAAGAAGTCAGTGAGAATTTCAGCAGTTTGTGTCAGATTCTTGCGAGGAGTGGCTTTAGCTGCCCTAGTTCTAATTGAAGCCCTTCTCCCCCTGTCAGAATGGCAGCTGGCTTTGTTTTTCATTCCTTCTACAATGCCATTTATGACGTTTTGGATGACGGAACAATGTTATGTCATGAGCATCATTACCAAAGAAAAGAAGGGGGTTGAATAAGCTTAGGACTAACAAAGAATTAGGTATTATTATAAGAATTCCATTTGAGACAGAGAATTACTTAGGTTGCTACACTATATGCTAGGGAGAACGCTGAAATGACTATGCAGGAAAATGAAATGGGTTCCAGGAATATTGCGGTCCAAGTAGATAATATGCTTAGCAGCTATTCGGAAGAGGTACTCCCTTAAACGGTGAAACACATATGTTTGTCCCAACTTATTCCATATCTTGCATTTAGTTGTGCATCATTCTGTGATTCATTGTTGGGAGATAAAAGCAAATGTACTTTGCAAGTCTGATTGTTCTGGAGGGGAAACATATAAATATATTTGTCCGTTTTTGTTTGCTTTTTTTGCTTTCTCTTTAGCCTTTATCAAGAGCTCCACATACAGGAAACAAATCGAAGATGTTTCTTCCCCACCATTCACCCAAATGCTGTGAGTTGGTTCATGAGGTAAAGTTTGAGAGAGAGAGAGAGAGAGAGAGAGAGAGAGAGAGAGAGAGAGAGAGAGAGAGAGAGAGTATAGTACTCTGGTACATGATCTTAGGCTTCATGAATTACCACTGTTTGTCAGCAGATGGCAACCTTATCCAACACACAAGTGATTCCAAACCTATTTCTGATATATTTGCAAAATGTTAATTACCTTACTGCATGAGGTTTCATCAGTTAAGACAGAGGTGCACAGTCTTTCTAGAGTCTGACATTATCAGATCCAGTGTCAGTAGGACTTTGCATACACCCAATATAAAAGTGGATATATAAAAGGAGACACCACCCCCCCCCCCAAATATCATATGCTCACATATCCCCATGCACACAACTCAGCATACCACTGTGGAGATATTGGTGCTTCACACTCCTGTTTATTAACATCAAGGGGTTGTGTAGAGAGGTGATGGAGAGGAATAAGTCTCCATTTTTCCTTCATCACCATGGTTTCTCTACAATTATTTGTGGCAGAAAATCTAGGCAGAAGTATTGCCGGTAGAGTTGCCAGTTCTGAGCCTTTGACCCCCTTTGGACCTTAAATTTCAGGGAATCAGATGTTCCCCACCTCACTAACTGCTGGCTGCTATATTTTAATGTAAGCTTTCGTGGAAAAGTGCACTTATCCACAAATATTCACATTAAAATATAGCAGTTCATCTTTAAGGTGCCACAATGATTTTCTCTTCGTTATTTTTGTTTTTCTTTTGTTTTCACCTGATATGTCCTTGAGGTGCTGCTCCTTCTGGACTTCATAGGATCCTAAACACTTCACTGAATGTCTACATTGCTTCATCTCAGACACCATTTTGCAATTCTTACTGAAGGTTTGGCCCCCATGGCGTCATGAGGGCCTGCTCTTAGGTCTCAGACTTTCGCTCTGAAATCTGAAAGAACAGGATGCTGATGATGTGGCAGCCCTGATTTCTAGGGGCCTTGCCCAATGTTTCTGAGATTGCTGTCTGAATATAGTAACAACAACTGTGTGTTTTCCACCACCCACCTATCTGTGATGTGATAAAGAGCTGGAGTCCTACTAACACTGCGAGTCATACCCTGGATTGGAGCAGTGGTTCTTAACCTTGGGGTACTCAGGTGTTTTTGGACTGCAACTTCCAGAAGCCTTCACCACCAGCTGAGCTGGCTGAGGTTTCTGGGAGTTGCAGTTCAAAAACACCTGCGTAACCCAAGGTTGAGAACCACTGGATTAGAGGACCTTACAAGCAATAATGTTTGACCAAACACGGGGAGGCAGTGGAAGACAGGAGGGCCTGGCGTGGTCTGGTCCATGGGGTCATGAAGAGTCAGACATGACTTAACGACTAAACAACAACAACACCACAAGTACTATGAGTGGTACACAGTGGCCTCATAAACTATCTCCATCTCTCTCCGCACCCATGTTTCTTTTAAAATAATTTCTTAATGCTAAGAAGACATTCCTTAGTAGGCAATTTAGCTGGTGTGCAGTTTTAAAAATGGCTTCAGTGAAGGGGGGAAATGCGTCAAACCCTGGAATGGAGCAGCTCCACCTCAGATGGAGGAACAACCCAGCTGTGGCAACACACTGCTGACACCATCAGAACAAAAAATAGCAATTAGCAGTTTCACTCCTGTGGCATCCAACCCCCCCCCTCCAAATGAAAATGTTAGAATGGCTGTTATTTTATGCATGCCTTTATTTATTGCTTCTTACCTGTTACGGAGAAGCAAAACAGAGTTTTGGCTTCCATCCCTCTGAAGTGAGCAACACATCACAACTAATTTTTTTTTCCTGGCCTGCCCCTTCAAATGTGGTTCTTTACATATGAAGGGGTAGGCCAGGAAAAAAAAATAGCTGTGATGTATTGCTCACTTTAGAGGGATGGAAGCCAAAACTCTGTTTTGCTTCTCCGTAACAGGTTGTACTAGATGACTAATAGGGAAAAAACCATCCCTGTTTTCATCAGGATTTGAGGCCTTGACACTTTGTACTACCTAGCCACAAACGCTTGTTCTGCTATCATCATTCACTTCCTGTGACACTTACAGCCACAATCAACTTTGGACCATAGAGCCTTTGACAAACATGCCTAGCTTTCTTTTTTCCTCTTCTGTCCTTATAACCTAATCTGTGACACTATTTCCTCCTTCTATTCAACAACCACATTCCTCTCCATGCCCCCACCCAGAGGTGGGAATATCAAGATTTCATTAACATCATCATCGAATTGCAGAGCTTGAAGGGATGCTATGGCTCATTGAGTCCAGCCCCTGTGAAGGAGGCACAGTGGGGAATTGAACTCCAAGCCTCTGGCTCTGCAACTAGAGACCTAAAACATTTCAAGCACTACAAATAAGGTGTGTGTAGCTTTAAAGAACATGTTCATTTTTTTTTTCATTTTTAAAATGGGGAGAACAGAAATTTCTGTTGTATGTGAGTATGCAGCTTATTGCACGATGCCACGATGCTTCTATTTATCCGTCCTTTGTAACTCAGTGAGTTAGGAATCTGGCTGTGGAGTCAGAGTTTGGGAATTCTATTCCTCATGGTGCCCCCTGTGAGTAAATCCAGCCTGTGTGGCCTTGAGGAAGCTGCACAGTCACAGGGTGCGATCAGAAGAATGCAATGGGAAACCACTTCTGCATATTCTTTAATCAGAAAACCCTGAAAGAGGTTGCCATAAGTCAGAATTGACTTGACAGCATATGGTAAAGGTAAAGGTTCCCCTTGACAATTTTTGTCCAGTCGTGTTCGACTCTAGGGGGCGGTGCTCATCCCCATTTCCAAGCCATAGAGCCAGCGTTTGTCCGAAGACAATCTTCCGTGGTCACATGGCCAGTGCGCGACTTAGACACGGAACGCTGTTACCTTCCCACCGAGGTGGTCCCTATTTATCTACTCGCATTTGCATGCTTTCAAACTGCTAGGTTGGCGGGAGCTGGGACAAGTGACGGGAGCTCACTCCGTTGTGTGGATTCGATCTTACGACTGCTTGGTCTTCTGACCCTGCAGCACAGGCTTCTGCGGTTTAGCCCG
Organism: Pogona vitticeps; assembly: GCF_051106095.1. Lineage (NCBI taxonomy): Eukaryota > Metazoa > Chordata > Lepidosauria > Squamata > Agamidae > Pogona > Pogona vitticeps. The sequence goes on along the minus strand of NC_135787.1, from coordinate 15,358,038 downwards.
CAGCACCACCACGTCCCTTGACAGCATATGACCATGAAAATAATTATCTTTCTGTATCTCTGAATTGTATCATACTTTGGAATTCATTTAGTGTAGAGATAATGCTCTTCTACATCCTTCCTTAAAGTCTCCTCCCCATATCTGTTGCTGAAAAGTAATGCTTCCAGTGGTGCAGTGTGAGCAAAGCTACAGGGGTGGTTGCCCTGGGTGCAAATTTCTTAGGGGTGCAAAATTTCAGCCCTGCAACGGAGCCATTGGGTGATGCAGAGCTGACAGTGGGCAAGAAGGTGTGAAAGCCTCCTCTCCCCTTTCCTCTCCTCTTTTGGTAGCAGCTGCCTCACTTGCTCTGTTCTCCTCTCTGGGCGGATAGCGGCAGTCGCCAGGTTTGGAGATGGCCAAGTGGATCCACCTCCTTGGAGAAGGTAGCCTGGAGGGTGAAGGGTGGCCTAGAGCAGCCCAGCCTCCCTCCCCCAGTGTAAACAAAGTTGGGGGGCAGGCCCTGTGGAAGGGGCTGTGTGGGTAAAGGGCTCTGCTGGCATTGAGCCCCCTCCCCAGCCGCTTCCCAAGGTGACCTCGAGGGGGCGCAATCGTTGCCTTGTTCCGAGTGCTGGCTACCCACACAATGCCATTGAATGTTTCTAACCTTCACGTCTGGGTCTTGACATTTTTGCTTCAACCTTGGATATTTGAAAAAAAAAAGAGTGAGACATTTTTGTGTGAGAGAAGCCACATGCAGCATCAGAAGTCACTGAGAAGATCATAAAAGAAGCAAGTGGGTGCAACAAGGGGGGAAAGAAGTGGAAGTGGGTGTGATATTGTGAACCTTTTGCCACTCTTGACATATTTGCTTTTGAACCAATAAAGATATTCAGGTGTTCAGCTCATCTCTCAAATATTTATATCCACAGCAAAGTAAACTAGTAGAATGTGTTTCTTGCCACCATGTAGACTGTTTCTCAATTCCCAACAGGTGGCAAGCTAGGGAGCTCCTTCTAAGAAAATGAAGAGGTACCTTGTTGAATTTCCTATTTTACTGGCGGTATTCATCACAGCATTTTCCTGTACCTTGCCTGGAGTGTTAATAAAATTTCCATCTGGGAGCAAGTGGAACACGATGCAGCAGGTGCGTCTTGCACAAAACATGGCAAAAAGGCTATACACAACATCCCTAAGCTGAGCGATTTGAAACACCGGCCTTTGTCTTCATTAGCATCCAGTTAATTCGTTCAAGTTGAAATATATAATAAGCCTTGAAGATGTGCAGTTTGCACCGGTAAGTGTGACAGGAATGTCAAGAGGACTGTCAACGATAAACACATAAAGGATGCTTTCAGAGAAATGAGGCCCATATTTGAGATGAAAATGTTTTATGCAAACATCCAGAAGAGGATACTCTTTGGAGTATATTGAAAATGTTACAGCGAGACAGTTTACCAAAGAACTCAAATGAGCGAGGCATAATTTCCCCCTATAATTATAATCTCATGGTAGCTTCAGTGTAGCAGCAAAAGGATTCCTGAGAGACAAATTAGACTTCTTCATACAGTTCCCCCCTTTGTTAAACAAGTGCACAATGTCTTGATGAAACCCAATAATCTTCTCCCCATGAGGGAGGTTTGGAAAACCTGTACTTAATTCTAGTTGTTTTTGCAGGAGGGGGGCAGGATGTAAGCAACTGTGTATGTTTTCAGCAATCCACATTTTTATTTAAAGCTTAGACTTCAGCAGCTGCAGATTATATAATAGCTCCTTCTTTCTGCATGCTGAGGGAGACAGGGCGGTGGAAAAGGAGGAGGTTAAATGTTACCTGGACCACAAATTTCTTGAGCGTTTGCAGCTACAATTCTGTGTGAACTAGGGCCAGTTTAATTTAAGGGTTCCAAATAGCCTTAGAATATTCATAAGGCCCTATTTGACGGCTTTATTTTAAAGACCAACATTTCAGCGAGGCTCAAAGAGCCATTTTGAGCTTTGTAAGAAAATGAAGGGGCTAGAGCAGATCCCCATTGAGGAACAGTTACAACATTTATGATGGTTTGACTAGTGGGAAAATGTGAATCAGAAGACACAGAACTGTATAAAAGGATGCATAATTTGGAGAAATTTGATAGAGATAAGCCTTTCCCCCCTCTTCTGGTGACTAGACTTGCTAAAGCTCAATAGTGGGAGAAGCAGTACTGATACAGGGAAGTAACATCTTCATACAATGCATAATAAATTGGAAATTGGTACCAGAATTAGCTACTTTTGTTCCACATGCATGTTTCCCATGCACAGTTGACTGGCCACGGTATTGACGGAATGCTGGACTATACTGCTTTGGTAGATCTTCCTACATTATTGTTTCTGTATAAGAACTAAGCTTCAGAAACAAGGTTCTTATACACAGCAATTAACTCAGATCTGATACAGAGCTCACCTTCTACATTAGGGGTGGGCAAAGTGCAAATCTTCTGGATTGGCAACATTCGTGTAGGTAGGCACTGTTTGTGGAGCAGAATGTTGGAGTGGGTCACCCCAAATTTCTGGGAGGTTGCCCCTGACCAATCACAAGATGGCTATGCTTTGGTACGGGTGCAGTCTTGCGGATATGAATGAAGTTTGAGATGGCTTTATAAGCATCACCCAAAAAGAAGGGCAAGCAGAAAAGAGATTTCTGATTGTATTTTGTGAATTCATAAATGCAGATTTTGAAATAACAACTAAAATAATCAAAATAGAGTTGCAATGCAACAGCTCACCCTTGTGAGAAAGATAGTGACCAGGTGATTGTGACAAAGTGACTGGTCCATCCTCTCTCCCCCTTTTTAGGACTCTTTGCCTCTAAAACGGAGTTGGACTAGACATAAAACTCTGTCTTCTGCAAAATGACCCAGTAGAGGTGCCCTTTCAGTCAACTGACACTTACTCCTACAAATTGCTTATTTCATCTGTCTGTCTGACTGTCCGTCTGTCTGTTTGTTCATTGTTTTGACTTAGAGCACCCTAAGTCCCATAGTGCTTAGAGCACTCTCTTTGAGGTTTACAACATAATTAAGAAATGAATACTTCCCCCCCCTCCATGAGCTGGGGACTCAATTTACTAATCTTGGAAGGATGGAAAGCTGAATAAACCCTGAACCAGTTACCTGAACCTATCAGGATCAAACTCAGGTTGTGAGCAGAGTCTTGACTGCAGTACTGCAATGTAACCACTATGCCATCAGATATTCAGCACTTTTGCTGCCTGCTCCCAACACACAGTGTTTGGAATTTCTGTCCCATGATCTCTCAGAGTACCCTGCCCACAATGCTTGCTCTGGAGACCCCTGAGAGCAATGCCATTTGAGCCTGAAGAGCTCTGGAGACCAAGAGTGTTGTTAACAGGGTCCTTCCGTGTGATGAGGGGCCTGGTGTTCTGCAGCCTGAGGGGAGCATCTCATTCTTCTGCCTAATCAGAAGAGTGTCCATGGTTGGCTGATTTACTGAAACATCAGCAATTAATTTGCTGATTCTGGCTACCCATGAAATACAGATCTATTTCTCTGAGAGGAAAAGCTGTGTGGTGTGGTTGTTAAGGTGACTGAGACTTGGGAGATCTGGGTTTTGGTCTTGACTGAGCCATGAAACTCACTTTGGGCTAGTCACTCTCTCAGTCTGGCCTGCCTCACAGGGTTGTTAGGAAGATACAGTGGGAAGAAGAGAGCCATGTATGTTGCCTTGAGCTCAGCAGAGGAGGATATAGACAAATATTACCTCAACCAAGCTTTTTCCAGATGGAGTCTAAGGAAGACGTAGCAACAATAGCTCCCCACCCCCGAATGATGGTAGTTCTGCACCTCCCCCTTAATAATCTTCTTTAAATTGGCTGTATCAGTTCTGCATTTTGTAGCCTGAATCTAGAAAATATGCATCTTAGTGGGGAGGTATATTCTAAAAAGGCATTTTAATATTGCTTTCTGGGAAACTTTAATATTTCTGGGAACAGTTGGACGTATCTCCAGGCTTATTCTTCTCTCCCTCCCATCCTCTAAACCTCACTTTGGTTCATAATGTTAAATTTATCTCTGCAATATAATGCCAATTGCTATTATTTCGGCATGAAAAAAACAGAAGGGGAACACTGGGAATTTCAGTGCTCTTATTATTTGTACAAATTGTCCCTCCAAATGCCACATGAACAAAGAGCTTAATTCTGCTGCTGTTACTCATGTTATTTTCAGCAATGCATTCAGAAAAAAATTATTAAAAGCTGGATTTTTAAGGTAGATTGTTTTATCTGTTTGTGGGAACGGTATGTTTTATAGCCTGATTATATGAATGTTTATGTGAAGTAAATCTCGGTCTGTGTAATGGAGTATAGCTGGCTGGACAGCTCAGTGGTTTAGGTAGCTAATTGTGGAGCCAATGAGTGGGAATTGAATTCCCCATTGTTTCTCCTGGGAGAAGAACCAGCCTATGTAGCCTTGGGCAAGCTGTGCAGTTCCAGGACTCCCCCAGAAGAAGGGAATGGTTAACCACTTCTGAGTACTCTCTACCTGGAAAATCTCTAAAGATTCTCCATAACTCAGAAATCACTTGATGACATGTAACTATTTGTTGTTATTCCATGGCAAATTTGTCTAGAATCACAGTCTTGTGGCAATAGTTAAAAACCACCGGTTTTTCTTACTTGAACTAGTACACAAATGATGTAGTGTAGAAGTGAATGCAAGGATGGGCAATTTGTAGTCCTCTATATATTCTCGGAATATGACGCAGCCCTGCCTGGCAACTCCCAATAAGTATTATGCTTGCTTTTGTCTTACTTTAGTGTATCCGCATGCTACAGTTATAGCTGTTTGAGATCACTTTGATTGTTATAGCTCCATCCTGTGGGATCTTGAGATTTTTGAGTTTGGCAAGGAAGTTAGCAATCCTGCCCTCCCTTGAACTACAAAAGAAAATTCTGTGTTCCTTACCAAGCTACAAATACCAGGATTTCATAGAATAGATGCATGGCAGGTAACATGGCATCAAACTGCTATAACTGTGTTTATATAGATGCATTATCTGTTTCAGAGGGAGACATTGTGAGACCTGGTGACATCTCTTGTACAGCACATCTCACTTGGCCCATTGTTACTCACTGAAGCTTGGGACAAACAGAAAGAGAAATGAATATGATTAAAGGTTGGCTCTTGGACATTAAATGGCTAATGATGTTAGGAAAGAAATGTCAGCAGTAAGACCTCCTGCCTTTTTCATTCCTAGTTCTTTCATCCATCCAATCTGTGCTTGTATATGGAATCTTACACCAAAGATGGAATGTTTTATTTTTAAAAAGAGCAGAAGGGAAGATGCAAGAAGAACCAAGTCTTTTGTCTCTAGTTTCATCATCTGGAGATTTAAAAGTGTTATTGGTCAAACTAGATAATATAGCTATCACTTCATTAGAACCTTTAGATCCCTGGATATTCTTACCTCAATTCTCCGCTTTATAGACCAGCTTGCTTTTGCTCTGTGATGTGTCATCAAGAAGTTAGCACAGGCTTCATTTGCCAATCTGATTACTCAGACATGGAGCTCTGAAGGAATTTATCTCTGGAGAGGAGTTATACTATCAGGCTGTTGACTGTGAAGCTGGCGTGTAAATACATTGCTTCTGTGCTAGTTTATTGTTAAAAAATAGGACCAATTTCACTATAGATTCTCTTAACTGTGCACATAGACAGTTTAATTTTCTTCCCAATAAAGGGGAGTCCCACTGTTTAACTATTTACAAGACTGCAATTGCTATCACCATCACTGTGCTCTAGCCATTCAGTGTGTCCAGCTCTCTTTAGTTAAAAACATGTTCCTTCCACTGACCATTTCTTGTTAATATTTAATATCAGGAGGAGTTTTCAAAGAGATCCCATAACAAAACCATAATATTCTCCTTGCTTTCATAAGCCAAGCAGAAGTATGTTCACTTCCAACAAATTTACTCCTATTTGCATTGCAAGACGGACACACTGAGCAGACTAAAAATTACAGATTTTTGGAAAAAAGAAAACGTTTCTGCTTACTTTCCCCTGGTCGTTTCAAAGCTGGGCTTTTTGGGATCCGCATTCGGCTTGCTGATGCTGCCATAACCCGATTGTCTGGAAGACCTGCTCACAGTTGCTCCTTTAGGAACTTCTCTTTGAAGAGGACTTCTTCTCGGACTGATCTGTGCCGGAATCCTTGTGCTGTTAGAGAGGAACGGTGACTTCACGTTTGGTGAGCTGTTGACGCTGTTGTTGGGGCCACTGCTGCTTATGGAGAGTACGGATTTCTTCTGCTGTGTCACTGCTGGAGTTTGCAATCCTTTTATCCCTTCTGTAACTGGAGGAGAACTGGCTTTTACGGCCACTTTTTGGCTTGTGTTCAGCACAGCTTTTGACCTCTCCAAAGCAGGAGGCAGGGGTGTGATCAACCCATTTCTCAGGCTCTGTGTTTCACCCAAAGTCAAGCCAGAATAAGTGGTCTCCACTTTGTTATCCACAAGTGTTACCGAAACCACGGCAGTTGAGTTGGCTTCAGTGCTGCTCTTCTCTAAGGATAGTAAAACCAATATCAATAATATCTTCTTCATCCTGTTGCCTTATAAGAACTTCACCGGGTTCCCTAAGATAGACCTCTGCACAGGAGACTCCTTCTGCCTCTTCTCTTTCAAGCGGCCACTTTCACAATGAACCTGCACAGACACCCATCTGGGGATGTTATTTGCGGTAGAGAAAGGAAACAGATTTTAAACATTTGAAACTGGATGGAGGAAGCTTCGTTTCCTGTTTCTGTGGATTCCCCAGCAACCCCTGGCCTCTTGGAACTATGGAGTGAGGAACCCTTAGGGAACTGCTAAAGGAATTGTCTTTTGGAAGGTACAGGATGAGGAATAATGGACAACGTGAACATGGAAACAACGTGTCAGTAAAAGTCATTAGAAGAGGGATGGGTGGAGAGTAAGAATTGCTGAGTAACTTCCTTTTCACATCAATCAGCTGCAGGACATGTCAAGTGTGTCATTTGGATACTGTCACAACGTTTAGAGTATTGTGTTTACTACTCTGGAGCACTATGTATTGTTACTTATCTATTTGATGCGATCTGTTATCTCTTTCTCACAGTTGTCTAAATGTGGCCCTACCCATATTTTAGCTTGAGAAATGGTTCCATGCTATTTGAGGTTGCCAAAATGGAATCTGAATCTTCTTGTAGGGTCTCTGCTTGGCACTGAAAAGCACTCCCTCTACTACAAACTCTTTTTATTGGGTCCCATCTCCTTCAGTGCCCATGTTGCATAACAACATTGGGTCATACCGTTGTACGAGCACCTCTTTGGCACTCGGACCGTAGTCATCACTGCACTTTATGATTTTTGATTTTCGCCCCTATGTTTTAATGTTGCTATTTGCTATGTTGTGACTTTGTTATTACTTGTTGTAAACCTCCCAGAGTGGCCTTGGCTGACAGATGGTCGGTAAATAGATAGATGATAGATAGATAGATAGATAGATAGATAGATAGATAGATAGATAGATAGATAGATAGATAGATAGATAGATAGATAGATAGATAGATAGATAGATAGATAGATAGATAGAGAGAGAGAGAGAGAGAGAGAGAGAGAGAGAGAGACATAGATAGATAGATAGATAGATAGATAGATAGATAGATAGATAGATAGATAGATAGATAGATAGATAGATAGATAGATAGAGAGAGAGAGAGAGAGAGAGAGAGAGAGAGAGAGAGAGAGAGAGAGAGAGAGAGAGAGAGAGAGAGAGAATGTTGGGTGTTTTTTTTTAATTTGTCTTGTTAGATTATACTAACAAGCGTTGTTCTGATAACCAGTCACAAACCACAGCCTGAACCCATGGTAACTTGCTGGATAATTTGTTCCGGTTGGTTTGAAGTGATGTTCTGTTGTGATGGATGATCTTGCAACCTTTGAAAAAAATAACTTTTTGGAGGATGGTTGTTTTCTTGTTGTTGTTTCTCTTCATTGGTTCAAACTATCAGAACCCCTCTGCCACCATGGAAACTAGCCATGCTAGTTCCTTGATTCTAGGAGTTCCAGTCTAAAAGGTACTTTCCCAAGGTCTGGAAAACAGGTATGTATACTAAGTGGTTAAGTACTATCTTGATTTTCCACTTTGGGCAATACCTTGCCTTCAGCTGATTATAACGGAAGCTAACCCATCAAAAGCTGGTACAATGTTCCTGAGAACTGCAAAGGTGAAATAGGTGTGTGGTTCTATGTGTGCATTTACACCTGCCAAAAACTGCAGCAACTGACTACATGCAACTGAAAGGCGGTCATCTCCTCTGAGTACACCTGGACAGCTGCTGAAGTGGTCTCCTGATTAATCTGCAGTTACCATAAAGGTTCACCACAACACTGTAGCCGACAGCATCTCATTAGCTGGGCTCCTTGGGAGTGTTGCCAATGATATAAGCACCTCCGATTAGCCAAACACAGCGGCTATGCTAAGTTACAGCTCTAGCAATCAATAATGTGCTGGGCAGAACAGGAAGGAAGCCAATGCAATCTCAGCCAAGCCAGCCATATCAGATCCCTTGTGTTTATGCTGATGTTCGCTCTCAAGAGTGCTCACTTTTTGTGAGCCTGGAAGACACTTCCACCAACAGGTAATTGCTAGGTAGGTACCAGGAGCAGGTTTGCCCCTCTTTGCAGTCATGAAAGGGAAGACCAGACTGAGATAAAACAGCAGAGTCAGAGCCCAGACTAGCGTTTTGAGGTCTGAATCAATTACCCTTCATCTCAAGCACATTTCAACCAGATGTGATAGCAATCATAGGCTTAGATTTAATTACAGGAGTCACACCTTCTCCAGGCAACATGTGAGACTGTAAAGAAACTCCAGCAATGTATGTATGTATGTATGTATGTATGTATGTATGTATGTATGTATGTATGTATGTATGTATGTATGTATGTATGTATGTATGTATGTATGTATGTATGTATGTATGTATGTATGTATGTATGTATGTATGTATGTATGTATGTATGTTCCTCCATATTTCACCACATCTGAGATTTCCTCCAAACTGTCCCTGGGAAGACAGGAAGCACAAAATACTTTACAGAAGCTTTTTGCACCATTTCTTCCTGGAAATTAGGCCATTACTTCCCTTTTCAATACGCAACTCTTTTATTAAGAAATTCTGTATCTCTCTCTTTTTTAAAAACCCTTTGAATGTTCCAGTGGTTTCAGTAATAACACATTTTCCCCAACCACAAGAACCAGATAGAATGTGTCTTACTTCCCTTTTCATAAAACTGAAAAATTTACATGGCTGAAATCTATCACATCCCTACCCATCTCCAGATATAAACTCATCATCCCTCTCACGCCCAGAGTTCCTCATTTATGTATTTGCCAAAACAAAGGAAATATGTCATCAGAAGAAAGGACAAAAGAGAACAGAGGCTGGCATTGTATTTGCATGGGCTAATTTTTAGGTATAAATGCACATTTAGGAACAATGTGCTCTGAACTGTAATAAAGATGCAATGCATCTCCTTATGGTTGTTGTTGTTGTTGTTTAGTCGTTTAGTCATGTCCGACTCTTCGTGACCCCATGGACCAGAGCACGCCAGGCCCTCCTGTCTTCCACTGCCTCCCGGAGTTGGGTTAAATTCATGTTGGTCGCTTTGATGACACTGTCCAAACATCTCATTCTCTGTTGTCCCCTTCTCCTCCTGCCTTCACACTTTCCCAAAAACAGCATCTTTTCCAGGGAGTCTTCTCATGAGATGGCCAAAATATTGGAGCCTCAGCTTCAGGATCTGTCCTTCCAGTGAGCACTCAGGGTTGATTTCCTTTAGAATGGATAGGTTTGTTCTCCTTGCAATCCAGGGGACTCTCAAGAGCCTCCTCCAGCACCACAATTCAAATGCATCAGTTCTTCGGCGGTCAGCTTTCTTTATGGTCCATCTCTCACTTCCGTACATCACTACAGGAAAAGCCATAGCTTTGACTATGAGGACTTTTGTTGGCAAGGTGATGTCTCTGCTTTTTCAGATGCTGTCGAGGTTTGCCATCGCTTTCCTCCCAAGAAGCAGGCGTCTTTTAATTTCGGGGCTGCTGTCGCCATCTGCAGTGATCATGGAGCCCAAGAAAGTGAAATCTGTCACTGCCTCCATATCTTCCCCTTCTATTTGCTAGGAGGTGATGGGACCAGTGGCCATGATCTTAGTTTTTTTGATGTTGAGTTTCAGACCATTTTTTGCACTCTCCTCTTTCACCCTCATTACAAGGTTCTTTAATTCCTCCTCACTTTCTGCCATCAGAGTGGTATCATCTGCATATCTAAGGTTGTTGATATTTCTTCCAGCAGTCTTAATTCCAGTTTGGGATTCATCCAGTCCCACCTTTCGCACGATGTATTCTGCATATAAGTTAAATAAGCCAGGGGACAATATACAGCCTTGTCGTATTCTTTTCCCAATTTTGAACCACTCAGTTGTTCCATATCCAGCTCTAACTGTTGTTTCCTGTCCCACGTATAGGTTTCTCAGGAGATAGATAAGGTGGTGAGGTACTCCCATTTCTTTAAGGACTTGCCATTGTTTGCTGTGGTCCACACAGTCAAAGACCCTTGCGTAATCATTGAAGCAGAAGTAGATATTTTTCTGGAACTCTCTGGCTTTCTCCATAATCCAGCGCATGTTAGCAGTTTGGTCTCTAGTTCCTCTGCCCCTTCAGAATCCAGCTTGTACTTCTGGGAGTTCTCGGTCCACATACTGCTGAAGTCTTCCTTGTAGGATTTTGAGCATAACCTTGCTAGCCTGTGAAATGAGTGCAATGACTGCAAAGTACTTGTTAATTTTGCTTTATAAAAGATAGGAAGATATGGCCTGGGAAACCAGTGGGTGTCCCATCTAAGCTGCTTTAAACTCTGTCAGAGACAACTATTAGATGAGGGTAATGAATAAACCATCACAGAAACTTTTTCTGTTAGTCTTCAGGCACTATCGATCGAGTGCCTCTCAAGTGGAAAGACGGTTCTTCCAGCAATTTGCTATTTTTCATCATTTTTTTAGCTCTGAGAAGAAAAACATTAGATGTGTCAAACATCTGTTCCAATATTCATCATTAGATGAAGGGTGCTCAGTTCAGGGCAGAGGCATGTTCTTTGATAACATTGACAGAATGTCTTCATATCTGCTCATCCTCTTAGGTTGGTGGCATTTGACAAAGCTAGTAAATAAAAAGTAACTAAGGTTCTGCAGCAGCCCCCAAATATTGACTTTTATAGCCCCTTTCCCCACCTGAGAATGGGCCTGAAAAGCATCAGGCAAAGATAAATGGCATCTTAGAGTGCTTCTGTAGGATGGCTTTTGGCCATAATTTATTTGTCTGGTAAATGCCAACTTGTATCTATGTTGGTACAACAAATGCATCTTTTGTGAAACATCCTGTGCTTCAAGTTAATATCACCCCAGTTCTCGAATTGTGCTTATTCTGCACAAGATGGACAGCCTGATTAAGAACAACAAGAACAACAATGATGATGATGTACCATAAAGTCATTTCTGACTTATGGCAACCCTTTTCATGGTTTTCCAGGTAGAGAATACTCAAAAGTGGTTTATCATTCCCTTCTTCCAGCTTGCCCAAAGCTACATAGACTGGCTCTCCTTGAAGGACGCACAGTGGGAAATAAAATTCCCAACTTCTGGCTCCGCAGCCAGATACCTAAATCCCTGAGCTATCCAGCCAGCTGGACAGCCAGCTGGGCATCAGAAAATCCCAAATAAGCTGCCTAATGAGAATATATATATTGAGAATATATATATTTCAGTTGGGTCTCCTTAAAAAGCAGAAATGAACGTTAATTGAAAATAGCTCGAATCAACCTTCAGCAGGGATATATTCTCCAGATCTGTTGAACCTCAACTCCAACCATCACCCAGACAGTATGGCATGGGAGTTGTAGTCCCACATTTCTGTAGGACATCAGATTGGAAAGATCTAGTTTTAAAGAGAGTCAAAAATCCATTCCCTTGTACTTTGCTTCCATGTGAGATTTCCATTTTGTATTTTCTTAATCCTCTTTGAAACTTGGAACATTTTCTCTTCCCATACTCAAAGAGCATCTATTTTGAAGTCAATGCATTTTTAGGCCATAAATTAAAAGATGTGGCTGCCTCTGATGAGGGGCAAAAGCCTGAAGCACATTGAGCACCATAATTACCCAATGTAATTACACAATTTTTGCATCTTCCCTTTATTCTCAAGAAATGAGAGGGCAGGCATAGCTCCCTGCATCTCCACCATGGTCAACTAAAATTAGGATTCCTGTTATCTTTCCTCTGTTAATGTATTTCTCTAATAAGCACTGAGTTTCTTCTTTTCTCGGAATAATTATGCATATGATTTCTTTGCAAAAGGGGAAGCATACTCTGCTAACCTTTCTGATTCTCACAGACTTAACTCACAAATTTACTTAGCTGCTGCTTGATCTACTAATACTAGCAAGTCTACCCACCTCCCTCTTGTAATCTGGAGTGGCGCAGTCCTAACCCAATAGCATTTCATCATTCGACTTTTATAGAGGCTGGTTCTGCTGGGCTGTTGAACACTGGATGCTGCATATAGAAATCTGAACTGTTCCTTGCAGTTGGGCTGCCCAGTAGAAGATATCGGAAAACTGCCTTTGTGGGGTATGTGCAAAAGAAAATGTGGCATTAAATCAGCCGCCGCATGGTCTGTCACTACAGCTCCACAAATTGTCGGCACAAATATTTGGTGCTGTTAAGGAAAGATCAACATTGTTGGAATACAGACTATCTGAAGAATCATATTCTCCCATAGAAGCCTCCCTTTGCTCTGAGATCTTTGGACGAGGTCCTTCGTTGGGTCTGGCTGCCTCATGGGCATATCTGGTGGGGAAGTAAGAGAAGACCTTCTGAGGTTCTAGAACTGCTGTCCAAAGGAAGTTGATTGTCACCGTCCCTACTGTTCTTCCACCAGCAGGTCAAGACTTTATTCCAACAGCTTCTCATAACTAACTGGCTCTTCATTAACTTAATTGCATTTGAGGAAGCATAATCTTTGGTGCCCAAAATCCTGTTGGGATTTTACATGCAAGAAGACAGGGAAGCTAGCTATACCTACTGGAGAAGGTGCCTGGTATGGTTTTGTTGCCCCTTGGGCACACAGTAGGGAGAGTGACTGGGCGCACAACCAGCATGCTTCAGAGCCTCATCAATTAACCATGGCAACTTATGTGATTTCTATTTCATGTTTGTACAATACCAACATGACCTGCTTGTTATATTTTTTACCTGAACTTATTATTTTATCTCTGTTTCAACCTTGTAATCAAGTCCCGGTTTTATGGGACATAAATCATACAATAAATAAATCATGTAGTCTGGAGTCTGAGACGTATGTTGTACAGCATACACCCAAAGAATTGGATTTGTGGAGCACTTCTCATAGTGGTCCCATGGCAACCACCTCACAAGTACAGCCCATAGATTTTTGTTTTTGAAGGGACCTTATTTTAGCAAAACAATCGTCAGACTGTGAATGCTGTCAGATGTCCTAAATTCATTGCCTCTCTCTCTCTAGCTGTAATGGCCTGGATTATCAAAAAGGACCCAGTAAAACTCTTTTCTTCGCCAAGTGAGCTGCTGTAATAAAACAATTTAAACACGGAATGGCAAATTCAAGATGAAAGCAAAATAGTCTCCCATGGCCTGCACCATACATTTTCTCCATTCCTACTAAAGTTCCACATCTTGTGAAATCTAAAGCAGCTGTTCTTGATCTTGTTTTGGCCACAGCCGTAAACACAATATGAGAGAAAATAGGCTGAATCAAGATTGTATAAGTCACATAATGAACCTTATAAGATGGTGTGTGAAGAATTGTTTCTAGTCTGTCACCCCTTTCAAACGTGCTGCAATATGCCCCCCGTTGAGAATGGCTGCTCTAAAGGAACAAATATGCTTAGTTAGGATCAGAGCTGTGATAAACTAATGGCAACAGAAACTTACTAAATGTTCTTTGTACTGAGTATTTTTAACCCTCTTCTGGTAAATGTGGAAACAAAGGTATGTATGCCATGTGAGAGGATTCTTCTTAACTCCACCTTCTTAGGAAAATTACCAGAGCTTCCCATTTTATTTCATGGGTCTACTCTCTCTTTCTTTACAGTCTACAACAGATAAAAACAACCCACTCACATATAATTCTCTTTGCAAACAAGCAATTCTTGAATTTTGCCATCATAGCAGGTCTGCTTATTTGTACAATTTTTATCCTCCCTTCTTGGCTCCAAAGGATGCTCTTGACATTGCCTATTTCTGAGGGGGGAAACCTGATATATTTATTAATTGTACTGTGGTGCTTCTGACCACTTTCCAAAGCATCCACTCCATTGTTCAACAGGCTTTGAACATTATGTTTCTTAATATTTTGTTGAAATTTCCTTTCTTATAATTTGAAGCATAGAATTCTGTCAGTTAGTTTATTTCATTTTTAGCTTTTCATAGAGCTTTCACATTCGTCTCATCCTGAATGCGAACACATTTGTGAATTTTGGTAGATTTTTTTATTGAAATAGAACTGAAATTCTCGCCTACTACATGACTCCATTTTAATGCCCAGTTTATCACAATTATGGTCAACTCCAAATTCACTCATCAAACCTCAACAGCCAACCCAGGGGCCTATCTGTGAAATGAGCTAATACAGATGGCTTTTCCCCCCCAGTTCAGCACTTCTGCAACTTAACACATTGTCTCACCTGTAAACGTAGCCATGTGCAAGCCTGGAAATCCAATATGAATTGGCTCTTTCGAGTATCACCTTCAATTTAATTAGGAGAACATGAAAAGACGGCCTTTTACAATCAAGCTGAATAATGCTGCAGACATAAAAGCAACCAGCAGCTCAGATCTCCTCATTTATTACTTAAACTGGGTAATCAGTTTTGAAAAGACACTATAAGTGAGATCAAGGAGTCAAAATGTGCCGCATTAGGTTGTTATGGCAACTGGCGTGTGATATACATTCACAACCATTTATAAGCTGTGTTGTCCTGAGTTTTAAGGAGAGAACATATCAAGGGAGGGGTGACAGTGTGTGGATGTTACTGGAGAAAAAAAGGATGATGGAACAGGGGAACTTGAATTCTCAACAGGGCATCTGGCAACTAAGCAATTACAGTACTTTCCCCAGGTTTTGCTTTTGATGAAGGAAAGAGATGGCCAAGGATTTTGTTCCATTTGCATTTTAGGCCAAGTGACCCAATTCACACTTCACAGATTAATACATGAATTCGGTGGTAGAGTGGTTGGCTTTGATGCACAGGTGGTCCACCATGTCCACAAGGAGAACCCCAACATGCAAGAATCTATAGCCATATTCAGGGTTAAAAGAGGGGTGGGCGCCCAGACAGGTTTGATCCATATCACACAATAATTCTGTCTCGTGATGTTTGAGTACATATATTTATATGTTGACTCTTACTTATTGCAGCCAGAAAAAAGAGTTCTCAAAATAGTATTGTAGCGCAGTGGTCCCCAACCTTGGGCCTCCAGATGTTCTTGGACTACAACTCCCAGAAGCCTACACCACCACCTCTTCTGGCCAGGATTTCTGGGAGTTGAAGTCCAAGAACATCTGAAGGCCCAAGGTTGAGGACCACTGTTGTAGCCAACAGCCCCGCCCTCACCTGTCCGTCACGGATGAACAGTGAAGAAGGAGCCTATGAGTGGGCAGAAGGCGGAGCTAAGGGGGGAGGGGTTGGATATAAAGGCTGGTGTATGGAGTATGAAGGGTGATTCTGAGAGAGAGTGTGTGAAACTTAAAAGTGAACTAAGAGTGAGTTAGAGATCTGTAAGAACGCTGAATGGAAGAGAGAGTTAATAGAGTTTTAAAGTTAAAGTAGAATTGATTCAAATACAAGTGATTAGCAACCTGTGATTTACCTACTGAATATTAATCATATATTAACTTCCCTATCTAGTTTTTAAAGCACACATATTTCCATGATTAAATGGTATTAAGGCAGTAATACCTGGTGGCAGCGAAGAAAGAAGAAGAAGAGAGAACCTCATGAAGGCCTGGGGGAATAGGGGCTTCAGAGGAAATCGCCACAAGTATTATGTCAAAATGCATCAGGCATTTTAACAATAACTGTCACAGCATAGCATAATATGTGAATTCACTGGTGTAGTGCTAATTTTGGAAGGCCAGGTGCTCATGAGGACAGCTACTATTTTCAAGAACAATTTTAAAAAAAACCAGACGTATGTTTTCGTCCTCATCAATAAACCGGTACCAATAGTTTCTATCTCCACCAGGAGCAGGTACGTGTTTTGTAAAGGCAAGGGATCTTAATTGTGATTTATGATCAAAAAATCCCCCCATACTTTAAGGATAGCTCACAGCAATATATTGTTGATGATAAGGCAATTACAAGCGCCCACACAAACAGAGAAAGAAAGATTGCAAAGATGCTCTGAAGATTGCAGCTAAGCTGAAGATGGAGTTAATTATCTGGGGTAGGGGAAACGGCAGATAATCAAAATGTCTCAAAATGTCAACCTTATAAACTGCAATACACCAAGCATTTAAAATGTAAGCATATATTTGTAGGAGCTAACAACTACTACTGAAACTTTACAAATTCAAAGTTATTTGACTGAACTACTTCAAAAAGGGAACTAACAATATATAATATACATATTAATGACATGAAAACTGTATTTTAGATTACATATTAAATGGTTTGTGCTAATTGACTGGATAATTTATAGTTTTACTTTTAATTTAATAATAGCTAATTTAGTAGTTCCCTATTAGAACTATAGAGCAGAATCAATAGTATACTGTATATAAACAAATGAGTCACAATTTTATCATTGTAGAAGTGCAAATTGTCTTCAAAGATGGGGAAATGGTAACTATCTCCTTACATTTTAGTACTTAACTATCTCTTACCTTGGCCTGGAAATTCAGGGAAACTAACAGTAATTTAAATTGGACCGAATAATTAGAGAATAATAATGAACCGGCTGTTGTTTAAGTAACACACTAAAAAAAACTTGTACATTCATTTTACTGATGAGAACCCAACCCAAACAAATGTGTCTAAAGCTGAAACGAGTTGTTTGGTGGCAGCCATAAATCTAGAAACCCACACTGTCATTTCTGTGTGAGAAAGCAAGTCTTGTGTGCATGTTTACAGAGAAGACAACACAGAGGATATAAATGTGTATTCTTTACTGTGTCTCTTGCAAAAAAACAACCAGCATGTGTGGCCTTGGGCAAGCGATATGGTTCCAGAATGCCTTCTGAGGAAGGAAATGGTAAACTACTTCTGAGTACTTTACACCCAGAAAACCCTAAGAAAGGTCACCAAAAGTTGGAATAGACCGAAAAGCATGCAATTATTACAATTATATGAAATCCACCACAGGTTCCCAAATATGCCAAAAGTGAAAAGTGGCTGAAGAGGTTGGCAGAGCAACAGTGGTAAAGACAATAATGTTTGCCACACCAATTGCATCTGATCTTTTACATAAGATATAGAATCTTCTGCTCGCTGGCCTGGTAGTATACTGTTCATCTCTGATATCACCAGAGCATGAACTCTGATGTTTGAGTCATTGGCATCCTTCAGTCTCAAGAGACTATGGTAACCTGCTCTGTATGGAGGACTTGGAAGAGCGTCTAGTGTTTTGACGTTGTACGCGAAGCTGGAGTGTCCTCTCCAGGGCACAAAGCCTGGGTAAAATAATGTGGAGGATAGGCTCTTACCCAACTGGCAAAACCCCCCTCTCCATGTCACTGAAATAGTCCAATGGAAAGGCAAGAGCCAATACAACTGGTTTCAGCGACGTCGCAGGAGTTGCCAGAATGACAGGAACTGTCTCTGGGGTTCTGGCTCTGGATTTTGCCTCGTGGTTAACTCCTGAAGCCTTTTCCATCAGTGGATATAGCCACAAGGCAGTGGAGGTTTGAAATTGGAGTTTTCCTTCTCCTAGATGGACTGCCTTCCAGGGCTGAATGAGTCCCCCCTACCTGGCCTGTTCCCTCATGGCATGGACAGCAATGGCAGCACCTCAAGGGGGTTTGAAATCAGAGTTTTCCTTCTCCTAGAGATGTTTGAGTATGGGAGTGATAGTTCAAGAATATGCATGCATAAAATCCAATGTGCATTTGCAAGATTGTATGGTTGATAACCCAAATAAAACAGAGCTATCTGAACCTACCCAAGCATGGGATTGAATGTTCTTTTTTAAAGACTAAGGCTTTGAAAGGCTGGACATCCAAAGATGTTGAAATTGACAGAATCATGCCAGCTAAGTGATGGGAAATGCATGGTCTCATTACTCAATGTTTACTGGGCATAGTCAAGGTATATTGTTCAATCCTATATTCTTTCACTGGTGATGTAGTAATTATCCACCCACCCCACTAATTCATTTCAGCTCAAACAAATAAACAGTACCTGACCAAAAATAGTTTTGCAGTCCTACCTGACATTAAAAGTCTTCCTTGTTACTCCTGGTCCATTGAGAGATCAACAGATTTCTGGCCAAGTTCAGAGGTACTTAATTATGTCCATTTCATCTAATTCAGTGGCTCCCAATCTTTGGTTCTCCAATCTTTGGACTTCAGCTCCTAGAAGCCTTAGCCACTAGCTGTGCTGACAAAGGCTTCTTGGAATTACAGTCCAAGAACATTTGGGGATCCATGGTTACTACAGATTTCATTTATCCATCCTTTAGCAGTATTTTTTTAAATGGCACAAAACCTCACATTTCTTTTCCTACATACTTTTCCCATAACATAAGCATTTTGTAGACATCCTCCACCTAACATCACTGGGTTTTGTTTGCAGCATCTGAGCTGAGAGCTGTATTGCAAAATTCACACACTCAAAGCTCCACAGATTAATTGAAGAAGTTAAAATTAAATGGGTTCCCTTTGAATGTGGACCAAATGAAATTATCCTTCATCTTTAGGTTACTCATACTGGCATAAAAACAAAATGAAGGTGATTTGCATGAATTCATAGTAGAAGAAATATTTTTTTCCATGTCCTGTTCATCCCCTGTTGACTTGGTCCTTATAGTCTTTCCAAAGAGCCTTCTAATTTGCTGTTGCAGACAACAGACTCACAAATGACACTAAGAGTCATCAAACAGCAACAAAACCATTTGCGTTTGCCAGCTTCTAGTTCAGGGATAAGTGGCTTGAACAGCTCTCAAAGCCACAGAACCAATTTTCTTTCATTCTAACACATGAAATACTTAGGTGGATTCATAACGGTGCTAAGGAATTAATGAGTTTTGAGCATAGATTTTTCAAAGTGGAAATCATGCTCAAGAGCCAAAGTTATGAGGCAAAACTGATCCACGTTCCTCAGAAAGATGTCCGCCAGATATGTGTACCTAATGTGTGAAGAGAAAAGAAAGAACTCTTTGGTAATTTTAGGAATCAAGTCGCTGCTAGAATCTGTTATTGGTGTTATTGATCTTTTCTTTGTGATGTAAATAAGATAAAAACAACAAAAAGGTGATTAACTGGATCAGTACTGAGAAAGAAATGAGATTCTACAAACCTAGGAAAAGAGGAAGACCATATAGGAGATGGAGTGACTCTCTAAAGGATGCCACAGGCTTGAGCTTGCAAGAGCTGAGCAGGGCAGTTGAGGACAAAACATTTTGGAGATCGCTCATTGATAGGGCTGCCATACATCAAAGGCGACTTGATGGGACACAACAACAAAAAAATCATTTAAAATACCTGGTGTCCATCCTTTCAGTTAAAGCAGCACTTTCCAGGGCACATATTCAATATTCCATGGGGAGAGGTTGTTAATGACAAAATCAAGCTTTTATACAAGAATTGAAACAGCAGCACAAGCTAAAAGAAACATGGATGAAATGGAGAATCAAAGGGCTGAACAGATGTTTTTAAAACGTCTTCACCTCATGATAGAAAGTTATGAGACAGAATCACAAAGTTACCTCAACAGGTAACCTACCCCAAACACCTTGCCAGTTCAGGAAACCCATTATTACATCTTCACTGGCCGAAATCTTGTTATACAGTTACACAAATGGCCAAAATTTTGGAAACAGGTTGCTGTTAAGAAATCTCCATAGACCTTATCTGTTGCACACTAAGTCATGTAAATCAATATGCAACAGAAAATTTCCTAACAGCAATTCAATTCCAAAAATGATGCCATTTGCCTAATTACACATTTCAGCTATTAATAGGTGGCCATCCAAATTCTATTTGGAAAACTCTGACAAAGAAGAGCTTAAAACTTTTGGAGACTGTTTATTCCACGGTCAAACAAGTTCCAGTAACAGGAATCTCTTCCTGCTATTTAACTGAAACTCCCTCTTCTTGCAATTTGAGCCTCCTGGCTCATTTTCTCCATTTTGGGACAACAAACAACTCATTTGTTCTATCAGCTAACCATCTAAATATTTAAAGGTGGCCATCATATTGCTTCTTAACCATTTCTTCTCCAGCCTAAACATCCCCATTCCTTAAAGCTGCCCTTATTGCACGGGTCCCCAACCCCCGATTCGTGGCCCAATATCAGGCCATGGCCTTGGCAGGACCAGGCCGTGGAGAGAGTTCTCCCCCCCCCCACTCCCTCCATGCATGCCCACCCGCATGGACCGCCCACCCACACGCATGCATGCCCTGCCCATCCACGCATGTACATGACCGTGCTCTGCCCATCCACGAGCATGCACATCACCCTCCACGAGCATGGGACGTGTGTGCCCCACCCATCTCACGCATGGACCCCACCCCCAACTCACGCATAGACCCCACCCCCAACCGGTCTGCGGTTTGGAAAAGGTTGGGGATCCCTGCCTTATACTGTAGGATTCTGCTTCCAGGACCCAAACAATCTTTGTTGCCCTCTGCTGGCCATGTTTAATAAACTTCTGAGAGTGGGATAGTGTGGGATAGTGAAATGCTTTATGCAAAAGGAGAACTTTCATACAGAGAGGAAGCCCTTGACATAGCCAGTGTTCATGCTAAGTGCTTAAGGGTTTCTGGAAGCTCACCCAAGCGCCATATTTTGCTGCAGTCTGCAAACCTGGGTGTCCTTCTGAGCTTCTATGGGAAAACCATATTTTTCTTGTTTGTATATAGCACCTGGAAGCAATGATAGAAGACAACTTCACAGCATTTCCAGGGATATTTCCTGATCCATTTTGAAAGAATGTGGCCAGAGTCATACATGCTAGCCTATAATGTAACCGTAATCCAACCAAGATTCAGAGCACAATATTATGCATGTTTATCTGGCAGTGAGACCCACTTACCTGACAGTATGTCCCAGTGAACTCAGTGGGGTTTCCTGCTGAGCAGACATGGATAGAAATGCAATTGTTGTTACATGTGATCAAATCACCCTCAACTCATGCTGACCCAATGAAAGCATGACCTCCAAAATGCCCTATCAATAATAGTCCAACTCAGCACTTGCAGCGAAACTCACTGATCTCAATGGGGTTAAATGCTGCTAACACGGTGTCGAGCTGCGGCCACTGTGCAGAAGATAATTGTATGACCACCGTCATTAGCATCAAAGACAACATTAACTTCTCTGCCTTCCTCCCAGTTTTCCTTTTCTGCCAGGCTGGCTGACAACCAGCTCTTGAATGCTTACTTTGACCTGTCAGCTTGCATTGCGGTGCAAAGAAGGCAACGGGATGCCGGAGGCGGCTGGAACAAACGCTCATTTTGCTAGAGGTGTGCGGGTCATTTTACTCCACCACAGTGGCAGTAATGGGACAAAGCTGAGCTCCCTGCACAGTATGGTCAGCCGTTCTGTGGAGCTGTGGAGCAGAGCTGTGCACGAGGCAGTGAGCAGATACGATTGCCACTATTTATTTATTTATTTATTTATTTATTTATTTATTTATTTATTTATTTGACTTGTATGTCGCCCGCACTCTGCACGCGTTTCCCCATCACTTGCATGCTCAGTGAGATGTCTCGTGCCTTTACGAGCCATCTGAGAAGCAGAGAATCAAGAGGGCAGTTGTGACTGATGGGTGGAAGGCTTCTCTTCTTGAATTTCTACTTGCCACATAAAGCTGCGGAAGGCGCACACGCATTGAGGGTGAAACAAACTAACAAAAATGAGGTAGCCATTCCTAGAAAACTGCTTTCGAATTAAGTACATTTTTGAACCTTCAAGGCAGCATAGGGCTGTGCTTTACAATTTAATGCGGACTATTTAAAACAGCTGACACAGAACAAGTGAATGAAAAAAATGTTGGTGTCACAATCTCAGCAGCACACAGCAATAAGGCCCTGTCCATTGGTGAAAGGTGGATCTTCTGAATTATAATTATCTCAGCTTCATGGCTGGAGGAGAATGATCCTGGTAGGCATAGGTGATGTAGAGCGAAGCGGAAGCATCCCTGAAACTTTGCAATGAGGGACAATGAGCTGTGCTCCTACTGCTAGATCTTCCTAGGATTACCATATCAGCCACAACTGATTTGCTGAGATTTCATGGCCACGCCCTGCACCAGGAGGTGGGGCCTATCAACGTCACAAGAAGGGGCAGGCAAGAGCTGGTGATGTCAGAAAGGCAGGGCAGACAAGAGCTAGGAAGAGGACCAGATCTGTTTCTGGATCAGCCAGTTGTGGAACCAAGCATGAGGGGAATTCAAGTGAATGGGCTGAGGATCCAAATAAAACTAACTGTTTAATTTAGCAGTCAGACCAAGACAGGGGGAGTTCAATGGCTACCTAGGTAGCAAAATGTACCCAGTAACTGCAGTGATTGTCCTATTACTGTTGCAGAATTTTGAATTTCTGCTAAAAATTCCCCTTTCCCTCACAGTACAAGTACAGAGATCTACAGAGGAGAATAGGTACAAGTTCCCCCTTTTCATTACCTTAAACTCCCATTAACTTACTCTTGAGACATTTCTGGAGAATGAATAAAGGACATTCTTTACTTACAGTTGTGTGAAACTACAAGCTTGAGTGTCCTGCTTTCTTTACTGCACTCATACCTAGCAACTGACTGAACAGATCAACAGCAAACAAACCACTGCTACCAAGGGATAGAAAACTCAAGGAGGGATAGAAACCTCAGTCAAGGGGTGGGGCTCTCTTTGAATTCAGAGGCTGGAAGGAACAATTAGTGCTGGAGAGACAATAAATCCCAGCGCAGAAAAGTCCCTCCCCGTCACACAACCCACAGACAGCACGTGAGGTTGCAAACAAAATCCAAACAGTTACTGCTACAGCTTCTATTTCTTTCTGTCTTACCTACAATACATATTGCATGAGTGGGCTTCTTCCATGTCTTTTCCAGCTAAGGCTGGTGGAAACATCATTGTCAGACAACAAGGAGTTTTTTCCCAGGCTTTGCACCATTAGAGTTTGTGCAACAGGGTGGCTCACAACTCACAAAGCTCCTCTTGTCTGCCTTGCTCCAGATGCCTCAGATGTCTCCAGACACATGCAACAGACACCTCTCTCTCTTTGGTCATCTCCCCTAATTTCTGACTTTTTGGTGGGCCATATTCTGTGAATGCAACATACCTTAAATCACCTTCAAGCTGTACCAGTGAGCCCTGGAACCAGCTAGGAACAGACAGAAATGGGCTTGAAAGGCATCTCATACAAAAACAGCTGATCCGGGAGCTTTTTGTTGTTGTTGTCTCAACCTTTCGTCAAACCCTTGCCTGCACATTCTTGTGAAATCAAAAAGACCATTGTCTAGTCTCAGGGCATCGCCTTTAAACTCTCAGGGAATCAGATGCTCTTGACCTGACAACCCTACCTGTCACATTTATTTTGGCCCTTAACCACATAGTCCTAATAGCCCATAATCCTTAAAAGACTGTAAGAAAAATAGAAAAGCCAACAATCTTGGCTTTTATGACTTCACTATTTTTGAAGTGTTTAAAATCAGGTGGTTTACTATTGCCCTTCTTACCGAATCAATACCAGCCTTAAATGACTCGATTTTAAAACTTCCCTGGGGGAAGTTTTCAGTGGTTAGCAATTCCCTTGAAGTGCCTCACTTGTGAGTCTGCTTTTGGGAAGCCCTGTGGCATATCTCTTAGCCAGAGCTTCACAAATGGAAAGATCTATGTAGGAAATTCCCATGTCAAAAAGAAAAAGGGAAATGAAAACAAAACCTTTCCATCAATATTTTACTTCTGATTGAAAGCTTTTCTTTTCATTTTTTTTTTTACTTTGTCAAGGATGGAGAAGAACTAGCTGAGGTTTCTTTAAGATGAAAAAAATGCTTTCAAAATTCACCTGTTGGTCTGAGTGGTGTTATTATAAGAATATGAAAGCCCTAGTTAGTTATTATCTGTCTGGTTTTAATTAATTTGTTTAGAGAGAAATAGACAGCCCCATCTCCCCTTCATTGCTTTCTCTACCTGAAGAACAGCTCAAGATTGACTCCGACTTCCATCCCTCTGAGGTCAGCAAACTAAATACCCAGCTCATTGGGGGCGGGGGGAGTGACAATGTGTAGCCTGCATAGTTAAATTGTAAACCATCCAGAGAGTGTTTTAAGCGCTATGGGATAGTATATAAGCAGCACACTTTATTTATTTTTATTTATTTATTTATTTATTGTATTTATACCCCGCCTATCTAGTCATTTCGACCACTCTAGGCGGCTTTGGCTTCGAACAAACAAACCTCTAATTTTTCCAGGGTTTTTGTTCACACACGCAGGAGATTTATCCTTTTCAGATACAAGCACTGTCCAGGTAGAGAAAGCAACTACTAAGGATCAGACAATACTTTAGATCAGTGGTCCTCAACCTTGGGCCTCCAGATGTTCTTAGACTTCAACTCCCAGAATCCTAGCCAGCAGAGGTGGTGGTGAAGGCTTTTGGAAGTTGTAGTCCAAGAACATCTGGAGGCCCAAGGTTGGGGAACACTGCTTTAGATCACATTTTGGAGAACAGCTAGTGCTCTCTCGTTTGTTCTATTTGATGTTGACCAGATAATGGTCACAAAGTAGTTCTTGCTTCATCTTGACCTTTTTGGTCAAGGCTGCTTTCCTTCCTTCCTTCCTTCCTTCCTTCCTTCCTTCCTTCCTTCCTTCCTTCCTTCCTTCCTTCCTTCCTTCCTTCCTTCCTTCCTTCCTTCCTTCCTTCCTTCCTTCCTTCCTTCCTTCCTTCCTTCCTTCCTTCCTTTGATGCAATGGGAACTAGAGGGAAGGATCACTTTAAAGGGTCCCTTTTCAGACTGTACTATGGAAGCAGCACACTTTGGAAGGGACTCTTTCCTGTGTGATCTTTATTTCACCATCTGATTTCACCAAGACAAGGGAGGGACCAGTCCTTTCCCTGTAAGCATGTTTACTTTAACTGGGGAAGTAATGATTTAGATTAGGCATTCTTCAGTCTTGAGAGAATATGGTAATGTGCTCTGAATAGAGGACTTGGTACAGCATCTAGTGTTGCTGAGAAGACCAATTTGATAGTGACATTTCCTTCCATGCTGAAGACAAATACAGTCTGTCCC